>NW_012122376.1:10886729-11053298 GCF_000951035.1 Colobus angolensis palliatus
AGTGAGATGACCCCAGTACCTCAGTTGAAAATGCAGAAATCACCGGTCTTCTGTGTCCTTCGCGCTGGGAGTTGGAGACTGGAGCTGTTCGTATTCAGCCATCTTGCTCCGCCCACCTCCTGGAGGTGTTTTAACCTGCTCCAAACCTGCCTTTTTTTCACCCCAACCTCTGCTCTGCCATTTTACACCATTTTCCATTCTTAATTTTTTACTCTTCTGTGCTTTTTGTCTCGCTCTTCCAGTGTCCAGGAAGATATCTCCCTCACTTTCTCTACTTCAGGTAGCGTAATTATCCTTCAGTGCTCATCTCAGATGCCATCTCCCCTAAGCAGCCTTCCTGGACTTCCCCCAGGCTGAACTCATACCTTCCTCCATGTTTCCTCTGCTTTGTATTATGTGCAGTTTTTATGGATGCCTCCTACAACTACATGGTATTTATCTTCCACAGTTCCTAGATAGCGCATTCCACACAGTAATACTCAATAGAGATTTATTGAATGCCTAAGTGGAATTGCATTAATGTCACGGTCCTGTTTCTTATTGTCTTCCTCTGCATCAGAAGGAGGACATGTAGAATTGGCTGCTCTTTGCTTTTTACAGCAGGTCAAAATAAATGCAAGCTCTGACACATTACATGGAATTGAAATTAAGAAGAAAGAGTATGATGCTTATTATCAGTGGAATCATGGGCATGGTAGGAGAAAATTACAGTAGTGACAGGACTGCTAGTCTCAACCTAGGATACTGGCAGTAGCTGGCTTTGTGACAGCAGCCAAAGATTATACCATATTATATTAGTTAAATGGTTGAATATATATCTGTTCTTGGAGGAATAGTATGTAATTAATCTCTAGATTTTTAATATATTTATGATAAGAACTCTGTTTCCCCTATATTTTATTTTTCTTAGGTTGTTAAATAAAACTAATGATATCTTTCAAGCACTTTACTCAATATTCCCCCTAAAGCATCAGCAGCAAAAGTTTATGAATATTTTTATTAGAGATGATTTGGATTTTATTCCTGAAACACAGAGCTAGAAAAATTTTAAGGTCATTAGCCATAAGAGTTTTAAATACATTGTCATTTGAATATGTTAGTTTTAGCTTCTACGTTCTCTGATATCTTTAGCCTTTCCCATTTTAAGTTAATAATGATAAAAATAAATTTCGTACTTCTTGGCTTTTTTTCATCCTAAGGTGTTTAACAAATCTTAGGGGTACAAATATAATGTGTAGCAATCCATATGCTTGCTCATAAGCTTATGGCCCCAAGAGCATAATTTGATTACAATTATTTGTGTTTCATTGAAATTCCACACAATCAACTGAAGAATTGGGTCCTAAGTTACTGGAAAAGTACAAGTAGAAACCCTTGTCTATTCAGTTAACATGTCTTCAAATATATCTATATCTATTATTCCTTCCTTTCATATCCTTAGTAATTTTAATTTCCTGATTGTTTACTCTCTGACAGGCACTGTGCCAAATAGTTTATGTGCATCATCTCATTTAACACTTGCAACAACTCTGTGAGATATCATTATCACATGGTGCAAATAAGAAAACCAAGACTCAGAAATATTATTATTATCCATTTTGCACAAGTCTGTCAGCTAATAGTTGTCACAGTCAGGGTTGAAACCCAGGTGTGTCTGACTTCCAAGCTCATTCTCTTTCCCTATGTTTGTAGGTGTCTCTGGTTGAATCAGATGCTGATTTCTTCCCAGAAGTCTAGATTCAGAATTAAAGAAACAAAAGAATGAAAGTATTAAAATGGTTGCTTGAATATCAAAACTGGATGGTCATGAATACCAGGGATGTATTTGTTTTATTATATATATGCTTTGGCAATCCCGAATTGGAGTAGAGAGTCAGTCCTCAGACAATAGTTCTCTATTTGAATCATAGCAATGAGATGCAGCAATTCAGTGACAGTTGCATCCCCCTTCGGTTCCCCAACTGAAGACCACCTTCTGGCTGAATTACTTTATGGTGTGGCCTTTTGGTACCTCAGTAGCTAAGAAAGTGTTTTCAGATTAATAAGATGTTGAAACACCAGATGAGCCATCAAGGCGTTTGCAAGGTCTCCATCCATAAGAATCTCCATGTTGAGAAAACTGTTCATCCTAGATAGCTGAACCATTCACCTCTTGGGATCTTTGACAATTCTGTAATTTTTGCATGACAGGCACACTTATCAAATTAATTTCACCTTAAGCCAAAATCTCCTTCGTAGCTCTTTATAACCAAAGTGCCAGCAAATCAACCAGGTGTTTCTGACAACCCATAGACTGGATTAGACTCTCTATTAGGCACTTGTGGTACTTTTTGCTTCATAGTATTTCTTACTCTTACAGTTCAGTGATTATTTGTGTAATGCCTGTCTGCCATGCTAGACTATGAACTCCAGTTGGACAGAGACTGTATTTGTAATGTTCAGTACTCCACCTTACCTGCAGTGCTTAACCTTGTGACTGGCAAATAGTAGGAAGTCAATAAATATTTATTGATGGAAGAATGAATGAATGAAATTTAATAGAAGACTAGACACATACAACCATGCAGCGGATTTAGTGTTGATTTATGCTACAGTAATTCCCATTCTTAATTTTTAAGCACACCTCTAGTTCAATACCTCTTTCATGACCTAACAGCTCTAGGGGTTTTATGTGATGGAGGGCAATTCTGTTTGCTTGGTGATTACAAGAGGCAGATACAATATTTACTAGCCTTAGTAATTCCTGAGCAAATGTGGTCCCTGGAGAAGGGCACATAATAATAAAGCAGGGAAACCTAGCCGCTATCTCAAGGCAAAGCCACACAGGCATCAAGGCTGCGGCTCGCATTCCTGTGGTCTGGAGCTCTGGAGTTTTCAAGGGTTATTTATGGTGACACTGATGAGACAATTCATTTAAATACTGTAACTGCTGAAGTATCCCAGAATGAAAAACTCAGATCACGGTGGAGTAAATACCTTGTTGACTCTTTTAACTCTCTGATATACCATTGTTTCAAGGATTTACACTAAAATACTTGAGTCTTGAGTCCTAAAATGACCCAAGAGAGATAAACTGACCATGGCTTCCTCCTGTACATAGGTTTTTGTTTCTTAAAATGAAGTTCACTCTCATCTTTACTCAGCCCATTGTTCTTTAATTGGTCAAATGACGCTATAAATGAAGGACTTTGATAGCAAAAAATAAATGTTTTATACATTGCCAGAAAAAGCTTTAGGGGAAAATTTTAGCAAAAGAACAGATTCTTTCTTGTTTCTATAGAAACCAGTAGTGATCAGGAGGAGCGAGATGTTCTTTTAAGCGTACACATTAGTAAGGCCAGCTCAGCAGTCTCCAGCATACTGGAGAGCTGGAGTCAGAGACCGGCTAGCTGGGGGAGTGCCTCTGTCTGAGTCCTTTTGATATCACTGGGAGTTGGGGACATCTTGCTGGAAACACCCGGCTCCTCATAGGCTGAGTAGGGTTGCATCCACAGTCACTCAGCATCACAGAGCCAGAAAGGTTTTTAAAGGAATCTCTTGTCAAAAGGGGAGGAAAAAGATAAACATAGGAAAGCTTTAATATCAGATGTCAACAGGCCTTTAAATGTGCTCTTTACCACTGAGCAATAAATACTCTAGTTGTGTCCTGACCAGATCACTTATAAACTGTCCAAAGCATGCATTTGAATCATTGGATTGTATGACAATTTGTTGCCCTTTTGGTTTGTCTACTTCCATAAAATCTTTTAAAAATGAAATTTGAATTAAATGTATCTTTTTAAGTTAAATTTCTAGAGCTGTTAGGTTCCTGACAAGTGAATGTTGGACAAGACTTACAATCAAATTCCAAAGCAAATACTTTTTTCTAAAGCCTAATCAATGCTACAGCTTTCAATGATTTATCTAGTCTTTTAAATGAAGTTTAGGTCAAATGTAATGACAGGATGAAGCAGATGCATTTTACTTCAACCTGACATGCCCCAGAAGGTAAGAGAAATATCTGGTAACTGATAAAAGAGGTTTCTGTTTGCTTGACATTTACTTTGTATGTAAACAATCCACTATATTGGCATGTCAATATATTAGTTGATGGTGGTCCAGAACATGATGAGAATTTAGATAGTATTTCTTTCTGCTCACAGATATACACTCTTGATCAACAAGAGAACGTTTATTGCAATCTTGCCTTGCAGTTGGCAGAGCAGAATGAATCATTTTGAAATATAAACTTCCTCAGATCTAAAATATATCACAGGAAAACACAAGATATAAGGGGAGTGGATTATGAAATAAAAGGAACATATTTCATAGTCTATAGGTTATAACCATTAAAGATTGCCATTAGTAAGATGCTGGGCCAAATGTGTAAGACTACATTTGGTGAGCAGGTATGAAAAGCTCATTATTTCCTTGAAACTGTTCTTTGGAGGCAATACTGCATTGTAGAAGGGTAAGAAGTAGCCCCTTACTGGCTGTGTGAACTTGGATAAGTCACTTTCCCTCTCTGACTTCGGGTTCCTCATCTGCAAAATGGTAGTAGTAAAAATGATAGTGATGGTGATGATGATGATGATGATGATGATGAGGAGGAGGAGGAGGAGGAGGAGGAGGAGAAGGAGGAACAGAGGTAGGAATAGGAGGAAGAGGATTTTTCTCTCTAGGGTTGTTGTAAAATTTAGATAAGAAAATCTAGAAAACTCTGCATATAGAAGATGTACAATGTGAGTTATGTTCCTTTCTACTTTCCCTAAGAACAAACCATATTAGTACTGAACATTTTGCTTTTACCAAGCTTTTAAGGTTCATTTCTTGACTCTTCAACGAGAACTGAAGTTTTGCTGAAATATGCTTTGGGAGAAAAGTAACCAAACATCTCTTAAAAGCAAAACAAAACAAAACAAAACAAAAAAACAAAAAATACGAGGAATAAGAAATATGCCATATTTTCTAGACACATTTTATTTCAGTTTTTTTTCCCCTGGGTGTAAAGTTAGGGTGCAAAATCTATCAAGTTATTCTATTAATTTTAAATTAAGAAATGTGGAGATTTGCTTTGCTAGAACCAAAGCTTTCCCGATTCTCTGAGGAGAACTGTGTATGTGTTTGACCTCTAGGGCTGAAGTCATGGTGTTAGCCCCATGTGACATTAGTGTTCAGAAGCTCTTTCTATGCATGGATAAATTTTGGTTGCCTAGCACAAGTTGTGCAACATAATAGGGGCTCATTAAATACTTGTTTAATGAATAAATGAAATTATTATGAAATAAAATTTAAAAAGTAATATTTACCAAACTAATCTCAGTACATTTGTTTCAGTGATTTTTTTCATACAATCATATGTGATATCAGACCACATGTAATATATATAAAAAGGATAGCTGTCAGTAAAATGGAAAGAATCCTTGTTTCCATCTCACTGGTTTGATTGATATATACTCATATCCAGTATTTCCTATAGACAGGCTACCATAATTAATTTAATTATTCTTTCACATAATTTTGATGGGTCAAGATGCAGACGATTTACAATTTCTACTAATCCAAAGTGTACAGTGTATGTTTGTTTTGGTCTGTAATCTCCGAACACTCATTGTCATCATCATCAAGCCTACTTTGAACCATACGAGCTATATAGTGTCACATCTACATGGTTATAGACCCTCAATATGCTTAAGATGAAATTTCATATCACCCAATAAGAAATCTTCATTATTTATTAAGAATGAGTCAGGATGAGAAAGCAGTTGCGACTTCCTGGCTTATTTTGCCGAAAATCTCTTCAATTTGAACCAAGCAATCATTACTCTTCTTTTAATACACATCACACACATAGGTGAATCAAGAATTGAAGTCTCATAACATTTAGTAAAGTAGAATTATGCATCTTCATAGAACAAATGTAGAATGTGTATTTGTATCCTTCCTTTTCATTTCAAAGATAGTGCTGCTTACAACACTGATGACCTGGAGATGCAGAGGTGACTGAAAGGATCAGTGTAATGACAATCCTTCTACCTGAGACACAGGAAGTTCTCCCTTTGGATAGGGCCTGGTGCTTTGTATTGGTTTCCTTGAGCTGCTGAAACAAAACACCACAAATTGGTGTGGCTTAGAACAACAGAAATGTTTTGTTTCCCAGTACTAGAGGCTACAACTTCAAAATCAAGATGTTGGGAGGGCTATGCTTCCTCCAAAGGTACCAGGAAAGATGTGTTCCATGCCTCTTTCCTAGCTTCTGGTAACCACAGACATTCCTTGGATTGTTGATCCATCGCTTCAATCCTCCACCTTTACATAGCCATCTTCTTCCTGTGTCTTCCCATCCTCTTGCCTCTATGTGTGCCTATCTCTCTGTCCAAATGTCCCTTTTTATAAGGATACTAGTCATATTGGATTAGGGCTGACCCTAAGACCCTCATCTTAACTTGATCACCGCTGTAAGAGCCCTATTTCCAAATTAGGTTACATTCTGATGTGCTGAAGGTTAAGACTTAAACACATTTTTTTGGGGGGGAGGGTGGAAACAATTCAATTCATAATAAATTTTCATACTAAAGTTTATTATTTGCAACTGCATCTCTGGCTCTTGTGGTATAGATGAAGCATTAGCTCAAACAACCCAACTGCATCCAACAGCATTCTTTGGAGCTGCTTTTCTGGGCAAGCCTGTGGACTACTTAATTGTCACCAAAGTTCTACTGTCAGGCCACTTGACTTCAAGCCATGCTTCTGTGGATTCTTAAAGATGATACTTCTGCCCTCCTGCCTGTGATTACTGTGCCTGATTAGCTGGAGCATTGCTTTCCAAATATTCCAGAACTTGGAGTTTCCAGTAATTTAGCTTGGACTGGTCTCTACTCTGCGCCACCCCGTACCCCTAAGTGCAGCTCATCTAGGTTCATAAGTTTAACTGGGTCTGAAAGATATCAAGAAAATTTAAACTTTGCAGGGGAAAACAGATGGAAAAGCTGTATTAGAGTGTAAAGTAAAAGATTGTATTGATTAAAGAGAGGAATTCTAAAAGTCTTGTAGCTAAACTTATTCCTGTGGGAAAAACTGCTAACCTAAATCCTCCTAGAAAAATAATGCCAATTAAAAAAGGCACTGAGTTCACTAGCTTAAAAGCAGGAATTCTCAAGATAGTATTATCATTTAAAAGCTTCTAAAAGCTTTCTGGGAAGCTTGAGCAGGTTCATTGTCCTAAGGACAGATGGACACCTGATAAAGTATTTATGGCCCAATCTAACTAAGGATCAGCACAGGGTCATAGGGTAAATGATAATAGGACTAATATCTCTAGATCCACCTACATATAGGAAGCACTTTCTAAAAGTTATGAGAAAAAAGATTATTCAGCCTGAGGCATTAGTAACTATTTTGATTAAAAATATTGGTAGGGAGCTTCAAAGGTCATCATCAAGTAAGTGAAAAGACACATCACAGAATGAGAAAAATATTTGCAAACCATAGATCTGATAAGGTACTAGCATCCAGAAAAGCCAAAAAAACAAAAAAACAAAAAAAAACTGTTACAAAATAATTCAATTAAAAATTGGCAAAGCATCTGAATAGATATTTCTTCAAAGTAGATACAAAAATGCTAATAAATACATGAAAAGACACTGAATATCTTAGTCATCAGGGAAATGCAAATATTATTAAAAACCATGAGACACCACTTCACACCCACTAGGATCACTATGCCCAAGAAGATACACAACAACAAGTGTTGGCAAGGATGTGGAGAAATTAACACCCTTTGCTTGTGGAAATGTATTAAATAAAATTATGTAGACATGGTGGAAAACAATTTGGGAATTCCTCAAAAAGCTAAATATCGAATTTTCATGTGACCCAACAATTACGCTTCTAAGTATACATGGAAGAATATTTAAGACATGTGTCCACATAAAAACTTGTAGTGGAGTGTTCATGGCAACATTATTTATCACAACCAAAAGTGTGACCTACTCAAATATCCATCAGCTGATGAATGGACAAACTAAATGTGGTCTATCTATACAAAGAATATTACTCAGCCAACAAAGGAATGAAGTACTGATGTGTGTCACAACTTGCACTACCATTTGGATGAACATCGAAAACGTTATGCTAAGTGAAACAAAACACAGACATAAAAGGTTACATATTTTATGGTTCGACTTATATTCATAGAGTGGTTGTCAGGGGCTGCTGGGAAGGGAGAATGGAGAGTGACTGCTAATAGGTACCGGGTTTCTTTTTGGAGTAATAAAAATGCTCTGGAATTAGATCGTGATGTTTGTTGCACATCTCTGAATATAAAAGGACTACAGAATTATCGACTTTGAAATGGTAAACTGTATTATCTATTAATTATATCTCAGGAAAGTTTTTAGAAAAACAGTTTCACTAACTGGCTTTAACATTCACTGATGATTCTTTGAAACAGCAACTAGATATATTGTTTACAACTTAGACAACAATTTTTATTTCAGAAAAGAGTATTTTAGCACTGGCATTTAGAATTGCTGCTGCGTGGTGATGATAAATAGCAGACAGACTTTAAAAATTGTTAGGGAAATTATGTTAGAAAACATTAATCACTCTAGTTTTGTAAGAATTCACCCAGCTTCCAGAAAAAGATACACAGGCTGGTTTCAGTGTTGGATCAGCCAGCAATGACAGTCAAAACTTTCTAGTTTACTAGCTTTTCAATTGTAAGGTCAGTCATGTACTCCTTGAAGCCTCTGGGACCCTGATCCCCAGCACATCCACTAGAGGGGGAGCAAGGGAGATAGAATAAACATGCAATGAGTGGTCTTGGGGTGGCTAACAGCCTGAGGGAAATGCTATATGGCGTAGATAGGAATTTGAACTTCTAGACCAGCGTATAGTTTCTTGATATTGTGAGTGTCTGTGGAATGCAGTAATCGATACTAACCTCTTGCTATTTAAAATGGTGATAAAGACATTTTTTTTTGTCCTCAAGAATCACATGGAAAGCACCTTAAAATTAATTCTGTTTGAATTGGACATCAGGGATCTTTTAAAATTACATTTTAAGAAAAGAACATGTGGAGGAAGGTTAACTTTGATGTGAACAACGCTTGAAAACCAACCGCAGATATTTAAGGTTAACATATGTCTTATTCCCACAAGATAGGCAACTTTAGTGTGTTTTGCAGTCATGGAAACAAGTTTGGGTTAAACGATATAGAGATTTGAAGCTTTGCTCTTTGAAGTGAAGCTAAAAGATAGAACAAATGGAATATTTCTTGTATTTGGAGAGAGAGAAAAATCATGATTCCACAATAAAGTTAGTATTAGCGGTCATGTTCTGATGTGACAATCCAAACTAGAAATGCGGGGCAAATTTCTATTTCTGAGACTCCAAACTAAAAATCTTGGAGCTGGATTTTTTCAACCTTAGCATCGTGTACTCTGCCTTGATAAGGAGGAGACAAAGGATAAGCCAACAATCTTTTAAGATAATAAATAGAGAGAGATAGTTGAGATTTAACCCAATCTATATTTCTCACAGCAACATCAGGGGTTTTGATGACCTGAATCATCCAAAGAAAGAATAAATATTGCTCAGTAAGGATTTAATAACAACTACATTTTATTATTGTCTGAGTCATGGAAATCAGTAATCCTTGTCTATAGTGTACTGATGGCTCATGAAAACATTAATTCTCAACAATATATAGTCAATTCCCACCAATCCTAAAAGCAGATTATGTAACATGTAGATTATTTCTGGCCCTTCTGCCATAGTGACAAAGGGAAGAGTTGAGCCTTTGTGAATGGATGTGATTGAGTAGCTCTATAAGGGTTGGTGTCGACAAGGCCAAAGTTAGTGGATTCGTCATTATGATTCATGGCCTCTTGTAGGCAGAAACACCAAGCAAACTGAGCCATAACCACAGCTCTGGGTTTGGTTGCTTTGATCTTAGTCAATGACATGGAAATCTTTCTTAATAATAGGAACACACAGATTCATTCTGTAGCACAGCAACTTATTTATTCTTGTTTGGGTCAAATTGTTTAGGAAAGGGGTTGTAACTGAGGATCTTACTTCTGGAGGCAAGGGATGGTGGGCTGAATTTATGGTGCTTTATCCTGCCCTGCCCTTGTGCTTCACGAAGATGATTGCACAACAGCTGTGGCCTTAGTGTTTACCCAACTACTAATATCTAATAATAGTAACTACGATTTACTGGGTACTAGACTGTGACTTTTACTTACCTTGTCGTTTAACTCTCAAGAAAAAGCTAAGAAGTACACATTATTGTTTCCAATTCAGGGATAATGAAACCGAGAGTCTGAGAAGTCTGTATGTATAGTATCAGTAACTGCTTTCATTGGAATATTGTGCAGATTCATAAATACATACATAGTGCTGGGGTGTGTGTGTGTGTGTGTGTGTGTGTGTGTGTGACTGAGCACTGGGCACTGTGCCTGGGACAAGAGAAGCACTAAGTAAAGGAGAGTCACACTTTTTTTGTCTGACATAGCACTGACTATTTTGCCAATGCCTACCTAGCAGATTCAATAGGTAATGGTTGAATTGAATTAAAATCTCACTAAATAGATTTTTCAAGTTGGCTTTCCTTCTGTAATTAGCTTTCTTACAATTTGAGTGGTAATTGGTTGATGGAAAGAATAATTAATAATAAAGGTTGTTTATTTGTGGGGTGAGCATTTATCACTGTTCTCGTTTTCCCTCTTTTCCATCAACATTTAATTCACAAAAAGGAGAATAAGTTAACTACAGAGAAATTATATTACTAAATATTGAATAGCAATTACAATACCTAATATGTTTTCCTTTTAATTAGCAAGTAGACTGTTCATTATGTTTTAGATAATTGTTACATATCACTTAATTTTATTTCTTTATCATTTGTGGCAGGTGATTACGTTTCCACAGGGTATAATTTTTAATCACATTATTTTGAAATTTGATTGCAAGATTATGCAGTACAGAATTCAGTGTATTCAAATCACCCTGAATCTCTCACATTCTTTGCTTCTGGAAAATTTGCCCTTCTTTCTTCTTCCCTGAATATGTATGATAAGCAAGAATTCAAAATTAATGAAGCCCAGTACTGGTGTGAATCTCTCTAAATTGCTCATATTTAGAGATCTTTGAACTTGAACTCAGAAACTTCAACTTGTGTCCCATTGCAATAGCCATCTCTTTTAAAACCAGTCTTTTTTGCTAATAAATGCAAATAATGTGCAAGTGCAAATAATAAGTTATACAATGAAATAGAATGTAATATATAATTATTATCTGATATTATATTATATATATATATACATACTAAATACAAATAATAGCATCTCTGACTCCTCAAGGAGCTAAATAGCATGTGGTGTGTCGTTACTAGTTTTCCTCTCCTGTGTCTTTAAGGAATTGAGCTGATCATGCCCCTTGTTGCCTGCTATGGGATTGACACTGCAAGTTTAGCTATGACAAGAATTCAGTAGCAGTGTACAGGTTGCTTGAACACAGACAGACCTCCCTGCTTCTGCTTTGATAATGTTTACAATGAAGGGAAGATCATAGGCGCAGCACCTATTACAATTATTGTTATATTCAGGCATTGGCAGATATGGCACCCAGATGCTTTGTCACAGTTTGTCTTAATAACTGGATTATCTGATTTCCTACAAGTTCTGCAATGACCAAGTGGCAGCCTTTGGGGGAAAGTTTCATAGAATGAGCACTGTTTTAGGCAAGGCAGCCAACTTGGTTTAAAATCAGATCATATCAGAGGAATGAGCGGAGTCTACAATTATAGGTCATACAAAGATTGTGAAGATATTAAATGTGAAGCAAAACTCTTCAATTTCCTTATTTCATTTTGTTCTGAGGAGTTTAAATAATACTGCTTAATGCTATCAGGACGATGTCAGTACTTCAAGGGAATAACTTTCCTATTTAGACTTAGTCATGCAGTCTGTTTAACAGCTATTTCCTTTATAATGGCATGTTGCATTTCCCAGCATTCCTTAGGGCATGCAAGGAGAATGGCATGGACCTCTTGAATAATTAATATGGTTTTTTGAGCAGTAGTCATGGAAACCCAAGCAGTGTCACATATTTGGATTATAAGAATTAGGCACATTTTGAATATAACATTTAACCAAAAAGGTGGCTACCCAGCAAAGACGAAAACCTTTTTCCCAATTCCTCTAGTTTAGCAACATGAATGTGGTTTGGGGTGTGTGTGCGTGTGTGTGTGTGTGTGTGACAGAGAAAAACTAATCCTTGCTTCATAATACAATTATTTTTATATTTTTGTGTTTGAATTGCTTAATTGATTCTCTTTGCTCTATTTTTGAATTCTCTGTTTAATTGAAATGTTTTCACGTGCAAGCTTCTGTTTTCATACTGTATCTAGGGCTGCTCAGTCACAGGTTATTACTTTTTTATTAAAGAGAAAATGCAGAACTTAATTTACAATAAAATAGCATAGACCACTCACTGTCTTGAGTTATCTCTAAGGTATCACATCCTTTCTAATGCTGCCCCAAACCTCTGATGTTATTAGGTTGTAAGATTTTCAAGTGTGTTAGACAATTGCTATTCATGAAAAAGCCTAAAGTGTTACTGCGAAGTTTCTAGACCTGCTCTATTAGACCAGTTGTATGTATGGTTCTTTTATTTGTCTCAAAAAGTGTCTCTTCAGAATCAATATCATCATTACCTTGGATGTGTGTGTGTGCGCGTGTGTGTGCGCACACACGTGCGCACAAGTCAACCAGGCAATAGCAAAAAGCTATCATCCAGTCTTCAGTAATGGTGTACGTGAAAAGAATACGAATAACTGGAAGTTATTTATAGAATGTAAACCCTCTGGTTTCATAAGCCGTGTATGCTGCTATTTGCTCAGTTTTATTCCACAAACAACTGCAGTGTCTAAGGCTCCCAAACCTCTGCCTTCCAAGACTGATGAAGGAAGTGATTAGTAACACCATGAACAAATAACAGAAGAGTAAAAAGAATAAAGGGAAGCAAAGATTTCTTTTTGTTACTACTTCTAGTTTTCTGCCTACTATTTAAAATTGTCTTTCTCACAAAAATGTGCCACCTCATGGAAGCCCACACATGTTTTAACTGTTTTGTTTTGCACTTTCATTTGTTAAATGTGCTTAAATAGTGGGGATCTTCCTCAGAGCTCCAGATTTTTCTCTCATCTTACATTGATCCTTTCTCTGTGGTGAATATGCTCAGCGGTATCATCTTTTTCCCCCCGAATGCCTTTACAACAAGGCATTACTCTGTCTCACTTGCATTAGGGCCCACCTACTTTTCACCTCTGAGGCTGTGCCTGTGCTTTCATTAGGATTCCAACTGCATCACTGGCCCGGCTTCCATCCATCTGTTGATAAGTTGCAGCTCCTCTGCGACTCTTTTTGGAATTACCAGGCAAATACTGGACTGATGCTTCAGCAAATCCCCAAATTCTTTCTTTATTTTTATTTGGTCATGTGTTATGATTACTTTCACTCTTGTCCTTTTACTTTTCTGTGAACTGATTTAGTCAGAAAATTCCAACTGGAGATGTCTTTTCTTATATTGTTTTGCTTGTGCTTTTAGGTTTTGGAAATTTGCAGTCCTGTGCTTATGAAGTTTACCTGTTTGCAAGGGCTTGCTGACTTATTCCCGTATATCTCCACTTTATCCCTTAGGCTCTCTCCCTGACAGTTCCCTTGGTTATTTCTTGAAGGTCAAACTGTCATTTTGATAACTTCCCAGCATCCTTCTTCTCCCTCATCATTTTTCTGGATTATTTCTTTGAGGACTCCACTCAAGAGTCATCTTTTCCTCTTTCATGGTACCAGTCCCTCCCAGTCTGAACCAAGTGCCCCATGTGTAGACCACCGCATGACACTAATAGGTGTGTTGAAGGGATTTGCTTTTATGTTTCCCCTGCTGCCTGAAAACTTTGAGGTTCTTGAAAACAAAGACCGTATGTTATTCATTTTTCTATCCTCAGACCTTTATACATTGTTCATCACATAGGTAGGTGCCCAATACATGTTCCTGGCAATGTTGGTTCCATGTGAAAGGTTGTTAGGCTGCTTCATTTTCTTACTTTGGATTATTTTTGTTATCTATAGATGCATTCTGTTTGGGGAAAAACAAAACACATCATGGGATACTTGGAGACGTATTTGTCACCTAACTAGCACTTTGCAGGGCAAAAATATTTGAATATGGACTGTGAAACATTGGTTAAACGAATTAAATTTTTTTTTTAGTGTATGGAGGGCATCCAGGGACATAAATGTTAGACTCTAGCCTTTTAGGCAAATGTTTTAGAAAGGCACCCTCCCCAGTGAAAAAAAAATCACCATTGTCACCTTTATTAATTACAAATAAAAAGGTCTTACTTTGAGGTGGGTTCCGCTAGAAAGGATGCCTTTTCCCAGAGGCTGAGCTCAGTTGCAGATTTTCTTTCTAGGCTACACATTAGCCATGCCTGTTAGCATGGCGGCTAAGTTGTTTTGAAGCATCAGACATTAGGGCTCTTGTAAATTTACAGAAAATGTGTCTATGATCAAGAAGGTAAGCACTCTTTGAGTGATCCAGCAGCAGACAGAATCAAATAGTAATTTGGAATAAAAGCATTTTTGTTGTGATAGTTAAGCACCATTGTTAGATTCCATACGCTGAACTGAAAACCCACGTATGTCTGTAATTGATGGCTGAAATGGCTGAATATAGCCTCCGTATTTGTTAGCAGATTGGCTCCAATATATTTGGTCTGTAAATAACATTGGAGTAGTACACACATCTATAGGGAGCGAACTTTTACCTGAGATGCGCATGCACAATTTTCCCTGAGTTCAATGCAAGGCCAAACACAATTTAGTTTGGTGAATAGCAGGCTTTTATCAGCAGCATGTATATCACAGCTACACATGTTTTGAAAAATAAAGTGATTGTTGTCACTTGCCATAGGAAAAGAGAGTTGTCTGTAGTAATATATTTAAATGATGCTGTTAGTCATTTATGCCCCAACATAAATGCTGTTTCGTGTTTGTTTTATTAAATATAGTAGTATTGCAAGAATATTTTGTTGCTCAAAGACCTACATGAAAACTGGACTAAATAAAATTAAGGAGCTATCACTGCATGCGGCATGTGGAAACCAAGTAAAAAGTTTGATGTTTTGTGACTGTGATTGGAAAACTCATCATGATACTGACAGCTGAGCTTTATTAAAGCATTTAATGTGCAAGGTGGCCAAATAAATGTGATAAAATATGAGGATTTCTTTAGAGTAAATAATTTGAGGTGCTATGAATGACATAGAGGAGTGGCAGAATTCAGCCTGGAGTTCTTGTGTATACTAAGAGTGAAAAAGGGAGGTAGGTGAGCATCTCTTTTGCAGTCCCATTAAACTAATTTCCTTTGGGTCCTGCATCACTATCGTGCAGATAGTGCATGATTTTTAGAGATAACATGTAACTTTGCAACCCCCTCTGCTGCCTAGTTGGTAAGAACTCAGAAACTGCAAACTGAGCTGAACATTCTGTGCTGTTTATAAACCAAGGTGCCTCTGAGCAACTAGTACTTTAATACTTGTCAAAGCAGTGCTGCATTTGCCTGGATACACTTGCCCATTCATATCCGGGGGCTTTTTGCCCAGTGCCTCCTATTTGCCAGATGGCTGCTACTGGTTATGAGTCAGTGAAGCCTGTGGTTATCAAATTGAACTCAGCTTCTAGGAGGCTCTTATCCTCGGAACCAGCCCATCCACCTTTTGTAAAAGAACCCCCAAATAAAATATCTGTCATTGGATATTTCTTTAAGGGGAAAATAGGTAAAATAAAATGAAAAATATTATCTTCCTATTCTTTCAGCCATATCTGTTAGCACGGTAGCTAAGCTGTTTTGAAGCATCAGACATCAGGGCTTTTGTAAGCTTAAAGAAAATGTGTGTTGTGATAATGAAGCACCATTTTTTCATTCAGATGAAGTTGTAGAAAAGACCAAAACAAATTTTTAAAGAAAATTATTTGAAGTTAGGCACCTTTTTGAAGAAACAAGTTCATAACAGTTATTTATACATGTGTGTCTATATATGTGTGTGTATGTGTATTTTTAAAAAATAAGCTCAGATAAGTGGGTTGAAATAAAATAATTTTACTTCTTAATGTAGATAACAAATCAACTTTATACTATTATTATAGCTTTTTAAAAACATTTTATTTTGACATACAGAAAGTTATAAGAATCATGGAAAGAATTCTCATATTCCCATTACCCAGATTCCTCCTATGTTGACATTTGTATCACATTGCTTCCTTCTTCCCTCTCTCTCACAAATATACACATACATACACCTCTCACACACATACATATATGTGTATATATACACACATGTATACATATGTGTATATGTATACACAAACACACTTTTTTCCTGAATTGTTTGAGAATAAATCACAGACATATTGAACATAAAGTTCAATATATATTTACTAAAAGCAAAGATTCTTTAACATAAGCACAGCATATTGATCAAAATCAGGAAGTTAACATTGGTACTAATCTATCTAAATACTTTAATCTAAAGGCTTTATTCAGATTTTACCAATCGTTCCAATAATGTCCTTTAGAGCAAAAGAAAATCCGGGGTCATATGGTGCATTGGATTATTATGTTTCTTAAGTTGCCTTTAATCTGGGGCGTTCCTCACTCTGTCTTTGTTATTTCATGTCCTTGATATTTTTGAAACTACAGGGCAGTTATTTTGCAAAGTGTCCTTCATTTTGGGCTTGTCTTATTAGTTTTGTCTTTGTTAGTTTTCTAGTGATTAGAGTTGTATTATGTACTACTGGCAGGAATACCACAAAAGTGACATTGTGTTCTTCTCAGTGCATCACTTTAGGAGGGACACTGTTGATTTGTCCCATTACTGGTGATGTTAACTTTGATCATTTGCTTAAGGTGGTAAGGTGGTAGAAAGCTTGTCACGATAATGCCAGGTTTCTCCCCTATAAAGTTAGTATTTTTTTCTTTGTAAATGGTAAATATCTTGTAGGGAAGTACTTTGAGACCATGTAAATGATCTTGCTGCTTATCAAAATTTTACCCTCAAACTAATTAAAAAATAAGAACATATGAATATGCTCATTTCTTCAAAGAGCATATACAAATGTCCAATAAGCATATCTAAAGATGCTCCACATCATTAGTCATCAGGGAAATGCAAATCAAAACCTCAAAATCAAAACTACAATGAGATAACACGTCACATCTGCTAAAGTAACTATTCTTAAGAAGACACATAATAACGAATGTTGAAAAAGTGAGAAATTGGAATCTTCATTCATTGCTGCTGAGAACATACAATGGTGTAGCCACTGTGGGAAACAGTTTGGTAGTTGTTTAAAGATGTAAAACATAGAGTTACCATATGACCCAGCAATTTCACTCCTAAGTATATACCAAAGAGAATCGAAAGCATTTGCTCGCACCAGAACTTGTACACAAATTTTTATAGCAGAACTAATCACGATAACCAAAAGGTAAAAACATCCCAAATATCTATCAATTGGTGAGTTCACAAACAAAATGTGATATGTCAATATAATGGAATATTATTCAGCCACAAAAAAGAATGACGTACTGATGCGTGTTACAACTTGTACCTCAACTTGGACAACCTTGAAAACATTATGCTAAATGAAAGAAGGCAGACACAAAAGGCCACATATTGTATGATTCCATTTATGCAAAATGTGCAGAATAGGCGAAGACACAGTGACAGAAAGTAAATTAGTGGTTGTAACTGTTTAGTGATGGAAGGATGGAGTGCAACTGCTTAATGAGTACAGGGTTTCCTTGGGGTTAATAAAATGTGTTCTGGAATTAATAATGGTTATGGTTCCTTCACCTTGTGAGTATACTAAAAACCTCTAAATTATACACTTTAAAATAGTAAATTGTATGGTATGTGAATTGTATCTCAGTGAAGCCATTACAAAAGTGAAGTTTCCCTCACTAGATTTAGCATTTGTTGACAATTCTGCTGAATCAATTATTATTATGGTGGAGGCCAAATGGTGATTTTCTTAAAAAATAATAGATTTTATTTTTAAGAGCATTTTTAGTTTCATAGCGAAATTGAGCAGAGGGTACAGAGATTTTCCATATACACCCTGTCCCCATACATGCATAGCCACCCACCATAATAGTATCATGCATAGTAGTTTCACTGTCCTAAAAGTCCCTGCGCATGCTAAGTCCTCTTAGCAGACAGAGCTAGAAAATCCATGTGTATACATATATTCATATATGCATACATAGATACACACATCTATTATATATTTTTATCTTTCTTTCATAGATTTCAATATAGACAAAGGCACACATTAAAAGCTACAAGTTTGTACTCATACTCTAATTTCCATCTGACATAACAGGGTTCATTTTTCCTTTTTCCTTTTCCATATTTATAACTCCTTTTTCTGACATTGAGAAATCTGAGTCCAATTATTCACTATATATTAACTAATTAACTAAATTCTAGAATAAACGGAAAAGTATTTTCAGAATTGCTAACCCATGACACTATGGAAAGAAGCCTACTAGCTAGTGTACAACATTTGCTTAGAGTTATTTTTGTCTTTAGCCTAAGGACATATAGTTTGAAGACTGTGTGCAAAAATCACTTACATTAGCTCTTAGTCCCCTTATGCCCCCACCCCCACTGTGGTTGTGTTATTCATTTGAAATATACTTAAGTTTGCTTTTTTCTGTTTGAATTCCTTTAAAAGTTTTGGTTTTTCACCTTTGTTTATTTCTTTTCTTTTCTTTTGATTAAAAATTCACTGTGAAACATTAACATGCTTTTAAATGTTAGAACTTTTTCATTTAAAAAGGTATCCGGGATCTTACTCAACATCAGTTTATAGAGATCTTCCTCAGTTTAAAGCTTATTTTAATTAAACAAATCTCTAGTAGAGGAATATTCAACAATGTGTTGGTTTCTTTACAAGAAAAAAAAGTCATTTTATTTTCTGTTTTGAATTTTATTTTCAAATTCCTGGGTCTGGGAAACTGTTAAAATGGTGGAAGAGTATGTCCAAGGAAACATTAGCATTCAAGAGAGAAAACTAGGAAAATGACTGATGTAGTAATTACATAATCAAAGAAGGTATTGAAAAACTGAATTTTATTGTGTCTGCTTACCAGCTGTTACAATGAGGAGCCCAGGTCAGCTTGACGTAGTTATTTGCCCCTGGAGTTAAATGAAATGATTTTTTTTTGAGACGGAGTCTCGCTCTGTTGCTTAGGCTGGAGTGCAGTGGCCCAATCTCAGCTCACTGCAACCTCCACCTCCCGGGTTCAAGCAATTCTCCTGCCTTACCCTCCTGAGTAGCTGGGACTATGAGCGCATTTTTTGTATTTTTAGTAGAGACGGAATTTCACCATGTTAGATAGGGTGGTCTCGATCTCCTGACCTCATGATCCGCCTGCATCGGCCTCCCAAATGCTGGGATTACAGATGTGAGTCACCACGCCAGGCCGAAATGATTACTTTTAAACTGAATGCCTACTTAGTGGCAAGTGCTATTTAGGACATAAAAGAAACATGAGATTTGGCTGCTGACTTTACAGAACATCAGATCTAATTGGAGAAGCCAACCAAACATGTACAAAAAGAAAATTAAATCTTTCCAAATTCAGGAAAATAGAGGCGCTGTTCCAGGATACTAGATAATTACTTCACTAAATGGATTGTCCCAGCTCCCAAGGAAGCCCTGACTGCTCTGAGAGTAGTTAAAAAGTGAAGTACTCTGAGAACTGGATTGGTCGGGGGATGTCTGAGGATGAGTTGGGGCTGAGATAATTTTTGGGAGGGCACATGGGTAGGTGAAAGGAATCAGGGATCTATTGCAGAAGGTAAGACAGCTACTGGGTACAAACATAGGTAGGACTGTCCAGTGGTTTTAATGAAAGAGCTAGAGCCAAACTCCCTGGATTTCACTATGGTGGCCCTGCCATTTATTAGTCCTACAATTGTGATCAAGTCACTCATTGGGATAAGCATCAGTTACCCTCATCTATAAAATGGAGTGATAATAGTACCTGCCACCTAGAGATCTTGTGAGATCAAAATAAGATAATCCATGCAACTTGTAGGACAGTGCTTGGCACAGAGTATGCTCTCAATAAATATTTGCTATTTATCATGCAAAAGCATGAGGGCAAGGAAGCATAAGATGTAATTTAAGAAGACTGAGTAAACCAGTCTGATTGGATTAGAATGTTTAAGATGGGAGCAGTGGGAGTTAAAGCCCGAAATATATGTTGGGAACATACTACATTATGGAAGGAGCAGTATAGTAGTTAATATCTATATGTGACTTACTGTATGCTTGGCACTCATCAATGTGTTTTTTTTTAAATGTATGTCAGTCCATTTCTGCCTCTTGCCAACCCTATGAGAAAGGTATTATTATTATTATCCTCAATTTACTGTTCAGGGAAAATTGAGGCACAGAGATCTTAAGTAACTCGTCCAAGACCACACAGCTTCTAAGTGGAGAATCCTGGGTGACAGATCAAGGTGTATTAACTAGCCTTGAATTTTAGAGTTTTATAGATACTTGGAAAACTTCACCTCACTTCCAGAAGATGTGAATATGGAAGTGGAGGAATTAGTGGCAACAGTGGCAACGTTTATATTACGAGAAGATAATCTCAGCCATGCCGTGATGGAAATATATATTAGGCTTTTAGAATTTGAAGAGATTAATATTCCACAAGTGTTCATTTTAGGTAACATTAGCTTTTTTCCTCTCATAAGTATACATTATTACAAGAGAATAATACTCAGATTGTTGAATTAGAGTGGTGATAAGTGTTTTAGTAAACCTATGGAAACACTTCTCAATTGGAGCTCTGTCAGTCTGCAAATTAAGCAAATATATACCCAGTTCATCTTTTCTGTGTAGTTTAAATATTTGAGAAAAAGAATTCTTCAGTATTTAGATAATAGGACAGACATTGGACTAATAAGGGATGCTCCTCTGAATACTTTTACATATTTCATTGGTGACCAAAGTGCTTTTTTATTATCTATATTATAATTGATACAAATAGATAGTTTAAACCATAGGATCACAGACTCATAGAGCAGGCCTTTAGAAATTTTCTGGCCCACTCTCTTCAATTGATCTAATGAGGTAGGCTTAGACAGCGTCAATTACTTGCCCAAGGTCACACACTTAATACAACCTCTCTTCCCTCCTTCCCTCCCTCCCTATCTCCTTCCTCTTTGGCTTCCTCCTTCTCTTCTTTTCTCCCTCCATCCTCCTTCCCCATTCCATATTTCCTTCCGACAAACATTTGAAATTGGACACATTCTAGGTGCTAGACCCAATTCTGAGCACTGGAGACCCAACAATTTACGAGGTAGAAGTGTTCCTTGCTCTCATAACTCTAGCTCAATACTCTTAATAACTATTTCTAGACTAGAGCTTATATACTACTCCATTACTCTGATGAGGATTCAATGGCTCAGATAATCTAGAAGAGGAGATACTTCATGCATTAAACAAAAACAGTTGTAACATACAGCCAGCATTTTGCATATTTTAGGGGATATGTACAAGAAGAGCTATTACTTTTACATTGATTCTAACAGGGTTTCCAAAGACAGAAAGAGCCAACGACTCCAAAATTGAATGACCAATGGGAAATTGCTTTTAAACATATTACTCATGATGAAAAAGCATGCGTTTTAGTATATGAATATTTTATTAAGCAAAGTGCCTGTGACTAACTCCAGAATTTTGTAATACTTAGCGTGAAATATGTAATAAATTGCATAATTGGAAAAAGAAAGGTGATTACAAAAACATGGCTTAAGGGGCTAATAACTCCTAGAAAGAGCACACCAATGCATAACAGCTTGAGCATTAGAGTACTATATCTTGAAAAAGGCCTGTAGTGAAAGTTTGAGTTGAGCCCTTAAAAGGAAACATCACACTCAAGTTACCTTTATCTCTTTGCCAAAGGAAGGCGGTTGGTTGTTGAAAAGTGGCTGAAGTTGATTGCATGGTCTGTCTGGCCCTAAAGTACCCTTGCAAATGAGACAGAAAATCCAGAGTTACATGCCCTCCAACTGAGAAAGCATATTTATTGACTTTGAGATATGTTTGTTTTTCAGGCATGCTTAGAGATGTACTCTCTGTTTTCCTTAGGCATTATTCATTCTATATATCTTCAAGTCCCATAATTTCCCAGACACTCTGCATGCTCTTTGCCCATAGTAGGTGTCACATGTAGGTTTGCTGGTAGCATTGATTTTGCGTGGGTTTCAGCTTCCCCCAAAAGGCAGTCCTTTGAGCTCCTCTTTAGGGAGCATTGGTGTACTTTTAACTGTGGTGGCTTCATTAGTCTTGGTCCCTTCAATGCCATTAGTGGATTTTTAATAGAAGGAAACTAGCCTGCTCCATTACTCTCTGCAGCATGGGTTCTTATGCAGTACATGTATTCACATGGGCTTTATACATATCACAGCTTTTCAAGTGAATGAAATGTCAACGTTAATCCAGAATCGTTGATATTTTTTCATATATGTAAAATGTAGACATTTCTAATACAATTATGTGAGTCTGTCAAAGTTACTTCTTGAAATGACGTGTATGAGTAGTGCCATTGCTTTAAGGGTGGCACTCACAAAACTGGCAGAGGCCATAGATATGCAGCAGTGAAGGTTTCACGCTCTCACCTCATCAGGCCTCTACTTTGTTAGTCCCTCCAACAAACCAGAAGGAAACTGTTTATGAAGGGCAGAAACGGGACTGACTCATGAATCCTGGATTCCAATAAAGATCATATTGAGCTGGTGGAGTCGTTCAGTGATTCAACTTGCAGAAATTATCATGTACATTTTATTTCTCCAAAGCAATCATTCGTGTTCACATTTTTTTTTAAAAAAAATCAAAATCTGAGTCTTACCTGATTAATATACTTTTCTTCTACTGTGAAAGTTGTGCTTTAAGTAAAGGCAGCAACATCAAAACATTATATGCAATTTCTACTAGCTTACCAATGTAGCCATGTTTGTATGGTCACCCGCATGCCACTGTCTTCTTTTTTCTGATCATCTGCTCCGGATTGTTTGAGAGAGCTTGAACCAGGCTAAACTAAAGTGAGTCACAGCACTCCCTGGTCTTTCTATTGTGAGTCGGCATCAGAACTTGTAGAACTGCAAGGACATACTCAAATTTCAGTTCTCTATGTTCACTTTAGAGATCACATGAGACACTACATGTTATTGAGTAAAAGAAACTGAATCCATGCCATGGATCCACATGGCATGTGGACAGTTAAGAACTGAACTAGGTTAGCATTTGCAGCAGGGGAGTTGGAAAAGTGGCCTGGTCATACCTAGCCCAGCAGGTCTCTTGGTGCAGTGACAAGACAATCAAATCGACAGGCCTTGAGAACTTTCCTCTTTCAACATAAGGAGGGAGGGGGACAGAGAGGCAATGAGAGGCATTTAACTGTGCTGACAGGACTTTTTAAATTTGTTGTCACTGATGCCACGGACGTTAATTCTGGCAGGGTTAATTATGAGAAATTTAAAAGCTGCTCTGAACAGACTGTACCCTTCGCACTCTGATAGAGCAGGCTCTGACATGAGAACATCTCTTCATTAATATCCATCCCCAAAAGGCTACTACATGCAGCGTTTGGAATATGAATCTTGAACTTCCAGGGACAATGCAGGACACCAGGGAGATAGGGTTCAGAGAAGGATGACTATACTTCTTTTACATTTTCAGGAAAACACTGCAGTGCTGGCCTGGAAATCACCTGGCTGGTGACATTTGGAAAGGAGAATTTATTTATTTGCTTGTTGGTATGTTATGAGTTTTGAAATATGATTTTCACTTCATTTCAGGTAGACCTCACTGCATCGGTGTTCTCAGTGTTTCTGTGTAATTCATGCAAACACCAACAGGTAGGCTTGCAGAAGCCTTATAATTGTTTACCATTTAGTATGTCACCCAAGTGGCTCTAGGGCATGCATTTCTTTCTCAGGAAAATTTCACCAGCTCCTTACACTAGGCACTCTTCCACCAGCCTAATATATTATACTAAATAGCAATCTTATTACACCAAATACATTGCAGAAAGTAAACTGTGAACAAATACCAGTATAAATAGTGCAGCTGTAAGGCAGATGCTGGGGAAAAAATGAAAGCCTTCCTATACAATACGCTTAATTTGTATTATTGTAACCTGAAAGGCCATGTTTTGAAGGAAACTCACCTAGAAATGGAAGTAGGTAAAACAGTAAAATGCCGTAGCAGTGTTACCTTTCAGCAAAGATAAAGCCCTATTGTTCAATGGATTGGGAACTGAGAGCGGTCACAGAGCAGCTCTTCATGTTAAAACTCTGTTCCAGAACACAAGTGTAGTTCCCCCTTAGTAAGGGCATCTGCTAATCATTACCACCAAAAACGCAGTTGGAAAGACATTAAAA
Source organism: Colobus angolensis palliatus (assembly GCF_000951035.1). Classification (NCBI taxonomy): domain Eukaryota; kingdom Metazoa; phylum Chordata; class Mammalia; order Primates; family Cercopithecidae; genus Colobus; species Colobus angolensis. Next base: position 10,911,248 of record NW_012122376.1, read on the forward strand.
TATACTACCTATTTTATACTGCAGAGCTGGCAGTGTGAACACAGAGCTATTCTTGGATTTGCTGGCCCTCTAAGGAGCTGACAGCCATTGGCTGTTAGAAAAAACAAAATATGAAAATCCATCAATAGGTAATTATCTCTTCTCTTTTGTCTGAAGATCATATTGCTCAAAGGGATATAATAAGGCACAACGCTGTTGTTCTGCCTCTGCATTCTGTTTCATGCGTTTTCCTTCCTACGGAGTGGGCACCTACCTAGGCCTTGCTTCTGATCGTCACTAGGATCTATTTGCATAGCCATAGTCTCTACATGCTTTTAGGCCTCCCTCCCTTTCTTCCTTTTTAATTTCTCAAGCCCCTGAGGCATCAGTGGTTCTCTATGAGAAGCATCCTCGCGTCTTTATATTCTTAGCTAGCAAGTGGGTGTCAAACCCCAATGTTGCCTCATTCAGTACCTCAGGGCATCATACCACATGGAAGTGTTCTTGGTGGCATCCTAGTGGCTTTAAGAAATACCCACATACCCTTCTAGAAGAACCCAAGAATCGTGAGGATAAGATAGAAAGGAGCCCAGGGGTTGCTAATTTCCAAGACAAGGAATTGCCTCATTTGTTGTATTTGTTTTCCTTAGGAAATGTTTCCTACTCCCAAGACCCAGTAAAATGAATATTTTTCATTATGACTTCATAGAGGGGTAAACATAGATAGGGAAAGAATCATATGTGCAAAATAACTGGATCATAACTACTCTTGTGGTTTTTCCATTCAGAAAATACTTGTACACAGCAACTCATTGGAGGAGGGAGGTTGTGTTTTATTATATAATCCTGGTCTGCAGTTTTTCTTAGATGCACAAGATGGTTGTTTCTGTTTCTCTTTGAATTACCCTTGTGGCCCTCTGGGTATTATATAAACGATGAACTTGTATGTTCATTGGAACATAAACAATCTTCATCCAAAATGTTTGGTATAATTTTTCTTCCTCTTGAGCTCATTGCTCTTGCTGTGCTGCTGTCATTGGTAGTGTCATCCAAATATAATATTGGACCTAAATGCCATCAGCAGACGTGAGCCACAGGGAATAGGGAATAGGAGGGGGACATAGGTCATCATAATTATGTGAAATTTCTTGGGCACTGTTTACATGGAAGGAACACTTGACTATGTGTGGAAGCTTGTCTACAAGTCGGTTGCCTGGCTTAACTCTAGGGTAAAGAGTTCCAAAGCTCTGGAGGCAGGAGACCTGGGTTCCAGGCCCAGCCCTGCTACTGATTTGTTCTCGGCCTTTAAGTTAATTAACCAACAAGAGCCTCAGTTTCTTTCTCTCCTTCAGGAATGGAGCTAATAATCATTTCTGCTCTGCTTTTGTTACTAAGGATCAAATGAAATGCTGTACAAGTGCTTTAGATACCAAAAAGTGCCATGCATATTCTGGTTATTCTTGTAGCTTGTATATTATTATCTAAGTCCATTATTTAATGGCTTCCAGCCACAATCAGCTCTTTCAAGGCATGGACGGGATTTATTCCACCATTAGCAAAGAAATTCCTTTTCTGAGAGGGCCAAGATTACATTTTGTGTAAGCTTGCCTTCCATAGAAGTGACCGCTTTCAAGTACTAGTTTTACATGCACTTGAGCACTTGGCAAATGAAGTGAAACACTTTTTTAAAAAAACATCTTTTCTTTTGGATAATTGTTGCAAAACACTGATATGTAATTTCTCGTCAGGGTAAGGATATACGCTGTTTTCAACTGTATTTCTTGTTTTCATCGAAAATGCAGCCCATTCACAACTTGTTCCCACAGGCTTGCACTGCCACATTTCCTCATTAGCTTTGCCTAAGACAAACTCCTGTGTCATGGCTGATGGAGACTTTATGAGCTTTTTAGCCAAATGACTGATGTTTGCCTCGTTGTGTCAGATCCGAGGGCACTCCTGGCATCTCTCTTTATTCCCTGTCTAACACCATCAATCGAGCAGCTGCCGTGCACCCATGATCAGGCTGATTATGAAAATGTGCTCAGGAGCCTGATGACTCCAGTTGTCTTCTATCTGAAGAGGCCAGTAGATGCTGGCTAGATCTTACAGTTATGTGAACAGCAGATTTTGTCCCAGGATTAGCAGGTGAGAATCACTGGAGCTGAGTCCATAGCAGTTAGGTGAGGACCGTGAAAACTAACATTGGTTTATTATAGAAGAAGCTCCTAGAAGGACTGGTTTTGGCCGTTTTAGTCATTTTCCCATTCATCCCTTAGAAGATTATTTTGGCCTTTTCATTTTGGTTTCATGTCCTAGACAAGTTTATTATTCTCATGACCATGGAAAGAAAGCTTTTTAAGCCCAAGGCCTGCAAACAAAAAAAAAAAGAGTATATTTTTCCTAAGTGCACTTTTTAATGAAGATAAATATTTTTTTATGGGGCACATCAAATTCCAGCTGTACCTTCATGAAGTTTCCCTGAATATATGATGACAGCTTTTATTTGCTGCTGAAATTAAAAGTAATCTGTGACCTTCTCTGATCCTGAGACTGTTACTGGCCTGGTAGAGTGGTCTGCAGATGATAGGGCTTGGGCTTCATTAGGGCACTGGCCTACTCCTGTGAGCTAGCTTGATGGGGTTAGGCCCTGAGGCATGCGGCCTTTGGGTGGAGCTCAGCTAAGTGCCTCATCAGCAGGGAGTCAGCTCTATAACCTCCCAGCTGAGCCCAGGCAGGATGAGGTTGAAACAGCCTATTGTTTGTTCTCCTCTAGGCTTTTTTCCTTACCCAAAAGTAGCCCTGTGGCTTTTTTCTCTTTTCTTTCTTGCCTAGTCTCCCTTTGTATCATCTTTTACTTGGAAAACCAGAAACCTGTATTATAATTTAGTTCAGAACCTCAGGTTGTTCTAAAGTGTTTGAAATAGATTGCTCTGCTGACCCTGCAGGGGAGCCCACGCTGACCGCACCAAAGGACATCCTCATGTATCCAGGAAAACTTGGTGAGACTGTAGCTGGATCTTGATATGCTAATTTCTAGTCATTTCTGAGAAGCTGTGTATTCTCTAAACCAGCAAGTTCTTGTGGTGCTCAAACAAGTGAATGGGGGTAACAATTTTTATATTTGCTTAACACCTTTTATAATTAGTGTATCATGATTGTGTTTCTAGCTACTGACAAGGAGTCTAGAACAGGGGTGGGAGATAAAATACAGTTTAAGGCCACCTGGGAGTGAAAGAGGAAGTTTGGTAAAGAACATAAGTTTTGTAGCCCTTGCCTAGTGTTAGAATCACCAAGAGAGGGTTGAGAACAAACCCATGTCCAGAATCTACACCTGAACAGTTAAGTCAGAATCGCCTGGATGGACCCTGCATGGGAATGTTTTCAAAGCTTCCCATGTGATTTGAGTGTGCATGCAGCCAGAGATAAGAAGCACTCGTGTGGTAGAAGAGGCATGAACTTCTAAGTCAAAGATGGTAATTTGAGCCTTGTCTTATCTCTGTGCCTTATTATTGGTGCTGTGGACTTGGAAAAAATCATCTAACCTCTCTGTACCTCAGGATTTTCATCTGTAAAATGGGAATCAGAGTAATAGCTGCTATTTATTGAGTGCTTTCTTTGTACCAGCTATTGTGCTGAGCACATTACATGCATTCTTGCTTAATCTTCACAAAATCTCAAATGATTTGAGAGTACTGTAGTTATCTCCATTTTATAGATTTAGAAACTCAAGCGCAGAGAGTGTGAATAATTTGTCCAGGTTGTATGAACAATCAGCCTAGAACCAGAACCCTTACCAGCCAATGTTTACTCCAGAGGCCAAGCTCGTAACTATGATTCTAGAAAGAATGACCACCACCAAAACAATTTATTCACAGGGATATGAATCAAGTGAGTTAATATATGTTTAAATACTCTGTAAACTGTGCATGGATATACACGTGGAAGTTGCATATTAGTAGTGGTAGGAGTAAAAAGAATAGGCTGGGAATTTCGGTTCATGAAACATTGGTGTCAGCTGAAAAGCTATAGACATGCAAGCAGAAGTGAGTGGGATGTGGCTAAGCATTTGTGGGCTCTTGTGGCTCGGTTAGAATTACAAGACAGCACTTTAGAACTGCTTAGCCTGAGCTAGTCAGGACTTACTTGGGTCTGCAATCAATTCAGAAATACATCTGGGACACCCTCCTGAGGACCCCTTTGCCTTTTGTTTATGTCTACTAAATTTCAGGTTCTTTCTCAGTTTACAGAACCAGGCACATAACTCATGTTTTAAAAGAAGAGAGAAAGAGACGTGGTTTTCATATGTGAATTAGCTGCTTTGACTTTTTTCCATAGTGGATTGATCACATACCTCTAATTTAACTCCCTTTAAAAAACCGTACCAAAACTACAATAAGGGATTTTTTTTTTTTTAAGAAATAAACTCAAAGGACTGGAGATGTGGGAGAGGAAATAACCAAATTTCCAAAGCTGGAAAGCATTTGAGCAAATATTAACTGATTTAGCAGATCTGGAAATCCATATCCTAACAGTGGGAAAGCTTAGAATCAATACAATTCATACTGCAGGACCTTCAAAAAGCCCAGGAATTGGTGATAGCAGATATCCCTTGAAGCGGGAGTGAAGAGGGTATAAAATATAGAGGACTGATTGAAAGCTGTGTAAGAAGTTAGATCCCTAATTCCTCTCCCTCACTCTTACTGCTCTTCCTTTCCACAACCTCGCAGAAAATGGAACTTTATTTTTTGGAGAGGATAAAACAGAGGTTTGTTGTCCTGGAGTACTTTCCTGGAAACAGAGACTTTTAGTGAATAAATGCATACACCACCAGCTACACACAGGGAGTGCCAGTTTGCTTCCAGTAGAACGCTGGCAGCGAGGATTCACTGTGACATTCCAGAAAAAAAGGAGATAAAGAGAAAATTCCACAAGCCTCCAGAAAGAAGGAGGAAGGAAGGAAGGTAGGAGAGGGGGAGAGAATAGGTATCATGCGATGGGACAGAATGGCTTTGGGTTTCACAGCAACACTCGAAACTCAAAGACAATTCTGAAGGAAAATAACTTCCACCTTAATATTTCTACTTAGCCAAATTATCGATCAAGTGGGAAAATAGAATGACGACATTTTCAGACACTCAAGATCTTAGAAAAAAATGACCTCTAACCAATTTTTTTCTCAGTAAGCTGGAGAGGATGTATTTGTTCACCAAAGAGAAGGAATAAATCAAAGGAGAGGATAGCATGTCTGTAGGAAACAGGAGCTGTAACACAGGAGAGAGGCCAAAGGAGTCTACCAGACAATGGTGAAGAGAATCCCGGATGTAGAGGGCAACCAGCTGAGGTTGAAGCAGGTCAGAAAGCTCTGAATGAAATTTATGAAGAAGATGAAATAGATAGCTAATGTGAGGAAATGTATTGACAGGATTTATGCAGCTAGTAGAGAGTTTGAGGTTGCATTAGTAATATGTGCATAGAGAAATGAGCCAAACATTAATAAAAAGCCAGTCATGATGATTGACTCCAAAAAGTAGCTCAGCAAAGGAAAATCCTAGTTTAGTACATGGCTTAGCTCTGAATAACATATACCATCTAAAAATTGTAAAAATAAAAATTTATCTATCTAAACTCTTGGTGTAAATATGTTGGGAAGATGGAGGGATGACAAGTATTCGAGTATGTAGTAGGGAAGGAGAAAGAAAGAAGGCCAACTAAATGCTCATTTTCCACAGAAGGAAATCAACAGATAATACCTAAAAATAAAAATATAGCAATTCAGTGTGTTTTTTAGAGAAATGAAGGCAAATGCTCCAAGAATAAAATAAAGTTACAAGCAATTGCTTGTTGAGAAGAGGGAATAACCTAGGGGTCCAGTGCAGGTCTGGGAACTGCTTTGGGTCTTTAAGAAGCTTTGATAGGTAGTTGACTCTTGAAATAATCATATGTATACATCAATTTGATAAAAAGCCCTAACATCTACTGTGCTCTTTTGCAAATACAACAATGAAAACTGCCTTGAGATAGAAAATGAAATGCAGAAAGTAGTAATAGAAACTCCTTTCCTTGGTGTAGGAGATAAGAAATATATATATAAACTCCTACTAAGCAGGTGACAGTTACAAAAGAAAGAAAGAAGTCCAACAGTAAAGAAGCAAAGTCTCCACCAAACTTTTATTTTGACGGAAAAACAACCAGACACCAATGAAATGCGCTGTAGTGCATCTGAAGGAACAAGAGCGCCACCCACGCCCAACCACTTCATGGCCACTTGTGCCCTGATGTGACTGCCTAGCCAAGGGGCCAGGGAAGCTGCACAAAGACCCTTTCATCTAGCCAGGTCTCTCTCCTTAATTGCTTTCAAATCCAGTAGAGCTAACCCAAATACAATGGGTACTTGAGATGTAGCCTCTGAAAAGAGCATAAAGTGGAACGACTATGTTCCCATCTCCTCTGACTGTAGGAATCAGGATTTCCCTGGAATTTCCCATTAGCTTCACTTTTTAGTATTTGGGCTCTCCCATTTAGGCCAAGTAGGGATGTGCTGAATGCTAGGGCAGATCCTAAATGTCAGTTAGCGAGGTTTAATGAAAGCAAAGAGTTCTGTGCACAGGAGAGTCATATTAACAGATATTTGTAGCCATTTGCATAATTGATGTGACTAAATAGTTTAATCAGGAGAATATTGGAAATATTTGTTACACTTTTAGTCTCCTTTTGTATTGCTCTAGGATAAAAACTGTGGAGATAACTGAATGTATTGACTAACTCCTCAGGGAATGTGATATATCTTCTGACAGTGAAGATTCCCAATAAACTCTCAGCACTACTAAGGAACAACTCAATGGACCATGTTAACACTTCCTGTCTGTCACCAGACAGCCACCAGGAGTTACTATAGCTAGACTCTCTACAGAAAGGGTTAGAACATCTGCTGAGGGGCAGATGAAGGGGTCTGGCTCACCCTATTTTCTATGGTGAAGCTACAGTTAGTTAATTTGAAATGAATAATGCCTTAGTGGAGTTTACCAAAAACCTCTGCTTGTAGGGCCTTGCAACAAAGAGGAGAATGTTTAAGCCGAAAAAATGCTTAATATCTTTAAAAATATCAAGCCGGGCTGTTTTTGTGTGTTGCCCTATGAAAGGCCCCACGAGGAGGTGGAGGAGCTGAAGTGGGCAAAGAGGGGAGTATGGTAATCTCAAAGAGCCTGGTGAGCTGGACAGCGATTTCCTTTCTCTGTGCCAGGTAAAATCAGCACAGGAGCACTTAATCGCTTGTTGTTCTAGGGTATTATTAAGTGAATACATTTTTCATGGCCCACCTGCTAGTGTAACTAATTAACAGCCATTCTCATTAATTACATTGATCAGGATCATAAAATAATTTCAAATTGCCGAACATGATCAGCAGGAGTAAAATGGTTTCACTTTAATCCCTTAATGATTTTTTCATGATTAATCAAACAAAATATATGTAGTTATTTGATCCACTTTTTTCATCTTAGAACTGAAACTCAGGGCAATTATAGTCGACATAAAGTTGATGCAAACAGAACTACGTTTCATGCAGTAGCTAATTAAGCAATAAGACACAATGGGGTGGGGGTATATGATTATCATGAGATAATCACCCCCCTGAGGAGCCACAGAGCAAAAGGTACAGTTGAGTACCTCTGCTCCCACAGGGCTGTGATTACCTTCGCATAACCACGTATCCCGCCGGCACCTTATTGCTAATCGGAAACTCTTTTCATTTTACACAGAAATAAATTGAGGAAAAATGACTTTGATCATAGGAAATGGCTCACTGCAGTATAAAGGTTTCATCTATTAATAGTGACAACATCAATGCATACTTTGAAAGGTTAAATAATCAACCATGCTGTTCTCACATCATCAATAGGAGTTGGGGGGATTTTAAATTGATTGTTTACACTTTGAAGAGTACATACATCTGGTGGTTTGGGTGTGTGAAATGTAGTCTACAAATGCTCATACATCTAATAATTAATGTTTGATTTAATTGGAAAGGTCTTGCTTCTAAGGTACTAGACATTTTTGAATGAAATTATAAAAGAATAGTAAGGAAACTCATTTCCAAAGTCTAAAAAAGAGAAAAAAAATAGATTTGATAAATTTTGGCTGTAATTCCTCAAATCGCTGCCAGCATTAAAACTTTCACGCCATCTTCCAGCCAGCAACAAGATGTGACAATTGGAACACAAGGCTATTTAGGTGAAGGAGATAGTTCTGGCTCTGAGACACGGCTCGTCCCCTTCCCTCTCCCCATAAATGAATAAACAAAATAAAACCCAAACAAACAAAAACAAAGTAAAATGACCAATATCCTTCCTGTGCCATGGCCAGGTGGCAGGGTGAGAAGGCCCTGCTTCCTAGAGTGCCACCATCCCAAGGCACTAGTGTTCTCCCATCCTTGCCTGCATACTGCATGCTGTGGGAAACCTGAATTCATTCCAACCACTAGACTTAGTTACTTCTTCATCTAGGAACAATAACGGTGTTAGAGCAGGGGTCACACAAAAGAAAAGCAAAATAAACAGACAAAAACCTACTATCCTTTCCAGCAACTTCTAAACAATACAGAGTATAGATAGAATCTAATGGTTGACAAACATACCTTTGGCTACCCTGGCTGTGTAATGTCTTGAACGATTTTGTTCTTTTTAACTGTAAAGAGATCCCTTGTAAACTTTAATGATATTAATCAACTAAACTTCTCTTTTATCATGAAAAATAACTATGTATCTGAGTTATGCCTGAAACAATCAGATTTATTTCATTTCATATTTCCCTTCTGTTGGGCTAAATAATTATGGCTTTCTCAAAAGCGGTTTCTTTAAAACCATCTTTCTCTATTTTAAGTCTAGAATGGTAACAGAGTAGGTAAATAGTTGTTGGCTCTTGAAGAGGTTTATCCAAATTTGCCCAAGTTTGTCTCAAAATTAGAATGCCTGGTTTGGCATCTGTGGACTTCCTGAAGGAAATGCAATCATGTACTTATTGTGACCCTGTGAAATGAATACAAATTGTGTCATATGCAGGATGCATTACTGACTTTATGACATGCATGCTTTGAAAATTGAGTACATCCTATATATAAAAGCATCCTTCAATTTCTTATATTATGTTTTTAAAGTAAGTTGGTTAACAATATGATTAATTGAAAAATATGTATGTAAAACAACTGGACACCAGATTCAGGAATTTTCCTTAACGTGTTGGTAAGTTCTATCTTTGAAAACAAGAGTCTCACTTTAACCTTGCTAAACCTTCAATTGAAGCCATTTGGCTTGATCAGTTCAAACATTTGACTTGATGTGGCTCTGCTTGGCATGGGGTTCTCTACCATAGAGAAACACTTTTTGTGGTCAGGGTTATGAATGGCCAAGACTTTGTTGAAAAACAAAATAGGCAGAAGATATAGGCAATCAGTATGATCTTGAAACATTGGCTTCATAATGAGTCTACTGGTCTCTCAGCTTATCTTGGGTTCACAGCAGCACTCAAGCTTACATTATGTATTACGAAGAGGAAATGTCAGTTATTAACTTAAGTAGCCTAGGTACAAATTGTAAAAGGGCTTTTAAAGTGCCAAATGCTGGAAAAAGGAAATTAAATGTAGTTATTTATGATAGATACTTAGAAATACTTAGGTTTGTTCTTGGAAGACCTGGCATTTAGATTTTAAATCATGTTCAGTCCTCGAACTTGAACAATTCATGTAAAAATAAGAAAAAAGGCATCTTCCCCTATAATCATCTAAGTGCATATGTGTGTTTGGCCATGATTTCTGCTCCCCCATCCCCCAAAGCAATCAACCATCAGAACTTTCTCCTTCAATAAAACATAACACTTTCTTCTGTCTGGTGAGTTGAAATGATGACAGGTGAAAAAATTGACAAGTGAAGGATATTTGTAAACCTCTTTCAATTGAGATTGATTTTTGGTTTTTGTATATGTGTGATTCTTCCACATTTGGTGGATATCATCTGGAGAGATCTTTGCATTTGTAAACATTACAGGTGTTTTGATCTTTCCAAGCTAAGGAGACTTGGTAGTCTTGTATGGAATTTAGGAACACAATAGGTCTTTAGATGGATAGTCCACATGGTATTAATGAAGTGCCATTTAGGAACTGCTCATTGGCCCAAACAAGTGGGAGGACAGCTTGGCGAGACAGATGGAAAGGGCTGCTTTAAGAAGGGATCAGAAAAGGCATTGCTCCTCTGCCGGCCTAAATCCACTAATCTGATGTTATTATTAGCGATAAGGAGCAGTGGCCAGAAGAAAATCTCATTCTCTACAAATGTCGTTTAAATAGGACTCTGATATTTTCTGGTCAAGTCGACAGGCGTTATTCAAATACTGAGCACTTTATTTTTAAATGCAAGAGGGAAAGAAAACCTTCAGTTCAGCAGTTCTTAGGATGTCAGCTTACTAGTATTGATTAATCGTTCAGTAGTGGCAGCTGCTTCTTTATTAATGTGTAGCTCACCATACAAAAGATATCAGGTGTAGGAAGTGTTTGTTGATAATTCACATTTTCTCGCAATATGGCAGAACCTACTCTTACTTATTCAACTACTGTTCTTAGAAGTTCACCTCCTTCCATCTCCAGATGCCTGCCACCCTCAAGCTCCCTGTACCCACTCCCAAGATAGATAGTAGGCCGAGCCTCCGTCAAGCAGACAGTGACTGCAACATTAAAAAAAATTTGGAAATATTTTAAAAGTGCCCCAAGCTAAGTGTACAGAAAATGCAAAGGATCTGAGGTATGAATGAGCTTGGCAAGTTGGAGAAAGAGAAAGGAGGCCAGTATTGGCAAGAAAAGAGTAATTAAGTTGGAGAGTGGCATGAAATGAAATAAAAGAAGTAGGCGGAGACAGATATTGTACGGCCTGGCAGGCCATGGGAAAGAGTTAGATTTCATTCTGAGAGCAGTGGGAAGTTGTTGGAGAATTTAAGTCAGGCAGTGACAAGGTTCGATTTATGTTTTATTAATAAAAATGTAGTCCTCTTCCGTATGGAGAATGGATTGGAGGGTGTGTGATTGGAGGGGGTGATAGTGGAGGATGAGAGAAGAGTTGGATGTTTATTATGGCAGTTTTCTAGGTGAGAGTTGATTCTGACTTGGGTCAAGGTCATAGAAATATAGATGGAGAGAAAGGGAATACATTTTGGAGGTAGGTAGATGAAATTTGCTCATGGGGTTGAGTGAACAAAACAAACCAATAAATGATTTGAGAGTGATTGTTGGGGCCATATAAGGAGAAAAGGCTGAAGGAGAACAGGCAATGTAGAGTAACAGTTAAGAGCTCCAGTTTTTTGAGAAATGTCTGTTCATATCCTTTCCCCACTTTTTGATGGGGTTGTTTGCTTTTTCTTGTAAATTTGTTTGAGTTCTTTGTAGATTCTGGATATTAGCCCTTTGTCAGATGAGTAGATTGCAAAAATTTTCTCCCATTCTGTAGGTTGCCTGTTCACTCTGATGGTAGTTTCTTTTGCTGTGCAGAAGCTCTTTAGTTTAATGAGATCCCATTTGTCAATTTTGGCTTTTGCTGCCGTTGCTTTTGGTGTTTTAGACATGAAGTCCTTGCCCATGCCTATGTCCTGAATGGTACTACCTAGATTTTCTTCTAGGGTTTTTATGGTATTAGGTCTAACATTTAAGTCTCTAATCCATGTTGAATTAATCTTCGTATAAGGAGTAAGGAAAGGATCCAGTTTCAGCTTTCTACTTATGGCTAGCCAATTTTCCCAGCACCATTTATTAAATAGGGAATCCTTTCCCCATTTCTTGTTTCTCTCAGGTTTGTCAAAGATCAGATGGCTGTAGATATGTGGTATTATTTCTGAGGACTCTGTTCTGTTCCATTGGTCTATATCTCTGTTTTGGTACCAGTACCATGCTGTTTTGGTTACTGTAGCCTTGTAGTGTAGTTTGAAGTCAGGCAGCGTGACGCCTCCAGCTTTGTCCTTTTGACTTAGGATTGTCTTGGCAATGCGGGCTCTTTTTTGGTTCCATATGAACTTTAAAGCAGTTTTTTCCAATTCTGTGAAGAAACTCATTGGTAGCTTGATGGGGATGGCATTGAATCTATAAATAACCTTGGGCAGTATGGCCATTTTCACGATATTGATTCTTCCTATCCATGAGCATGATATGTTCTTCCATTTGTTTGTGTCCTCTTTTATTTCACTGAGCAGTGAAAGACATTCATACAGCCAACAGACACATGAAAAAATGCTCATCATCACTCACCATCAGAGAAATGCAAATCAAAACCACAGTGAGATACCATCTCACACCAGTTAGAATGGCAATCATTAAAAAATCAGGAAACAACAGGTGTTGGAGAGGATGTGGAGAAATAGGAACACTTTTACACTGTTGGTGGGATTGTAAACTAGTTCAACCATTATGGAAAACAGTATGGCAATTCCTCAAGGATCTAGAACTAGATGTACCATATGACCCAGCCATCCCACTACTGGGTATATACCCAAAGGATTATAAATTATCCTACTACAAAGACACATGCACATGTATGTTTATTGCAGCACTATTCACAATAGCAAAGACTTGGAATCAACCCATATGTCCATCTGTGACAGACTGGATTAAGAAAATGTGGCACATATACACCATGGAATACTATGCAGCCATAAAAAAGGATGAGTTTGCGTCCTTTGTAGGGACATGGATGCAGCTGGAAACCATCATTCTTAGCAAACTATCACAAGAAGAGAAAACCAAACACCGCATGTTCTCACTCATAGGTGGGAACTGAACAATGAGATCACTTGGACTCGGGAAGGGGAACATCACACACTGGGGCCTATCATGGGGAGGGGGGAGGGGGAGGGATTGCATTGGGGAGTTATACCTGATATAAATGATGAATTGATGGGTGCTGATGAGTTGATGGGTGCAGCACACCAACATGGCACAAGTATACGTATGTAACAAACCTGCACGTTATGCACATGTACCCTAGAACTTAAAGTATAATAAAAATTAAAAAGAGCTCCAGTTTTGCCATGGAGCAGCCTTGATTTTGATCCTTGTACATATTCTCTAAGCTTCATTTTCTTAATCTGTAAAAGGTGAATAGTAGTAGCCACTACAAAGGGTTTTTTTTTTTTCTTTTTTTTTTTAATGGAATCCGTAAGGACTAATGCAGGTAAAATACTTAGCACACTGCATCATAAATAATAAATGCTTAGTAGATAATTACAAAGGAGTCTTAGGAGAGAAACAACTTTGGAAATTCATATAAGTTTTTTAAATTAAATAACTGATGGGACTTCCCCCTCTTCCAATAGGAAGTTTCTGATTTGACACACTAAAAAGTCAAGAATGTGTCTAGTGAGTCAAGGGTAATGTCAGCAGCACAGCTGGCTACCTTGAAAGATTTACCTCCACAAACCACAAGAAATAAAAATATAGGAAAAGTAAATTCTACACAAAACCAAATTCTTTCAGGATAATTTGAAGACAGACAGTGCCAAATGTGAAATCACTATGTGTAAAGAGGAAAAAAAAAGTCACCAAATCTCAGTGTGTGATTTCATGATTCTTCCCTGACTCTGCTCTGATAAAAGACTTTGCAGTCAGCAAGGGGAGACGAGAAAAACTTCGAAAAGGGTCGGTATGTGCAGAATTCCCTAAGTTCTTCTATGCTAAAAACTTTTATTTTCTCCTATATTGGCATCTGAATAACAGACTGGCTAGATATAAAATCTAGCCACTTTCTTTCATTAGGGTTTTTATTTATTTATTTATTTTTTTAATTCCCCATCATTGCCTTCGTTTTGAAAACTCTGATGCCAGTCTAGTTCTTTCGTGTTCTCTAGCTTATTTGGATTTTAGGGGGAGGCTTTGAGATGTTTATCATTATCTTTGAAATCTAGTTTTGCCACCAAATGCATTGAGCTGATTGTTCTACATATCTTCATATATGCAGTGAGCCATTTCAGTGGGCTGATTCAGATCTTTTTCTATTTCAGGAACATTTTCTTGTATTGTAATTTTAATTATTAACTCTGTAGCATTTTTGTTTTTTCTTTTCCAGGGACCCCAATAATATAAATGTGATTTGTTTTTTTGCCTTTCTTCCATTTATAATACATTATTTCTGGTTCTTTTTGATTTTCTAATTTATGTAATTATCTCAGTTATTTTTCTGTATTTCTTCAATGTCTCTTATTAAATTTCATTTGAATCTATTCTCCCTCGTGCACCTTGTAATTTATTCTTTATTTTTTAGATAATTTTGTCTTTTTCATTTATTTATTTATTGAGTTTCATTACTTACTTTTAGTTTATTCCTGGGTTTTTATTACACAGGTTTTAGATTTCTGAGTCAAGACGGATTTTCATATCTTCAAATGCTTTTTTGAGAATATTCTTTTTGAGTATTTTAAATCTTTTTACAGTGTTGGATTATAGTTTTCTTGTACTTTGCAATTGTTTCTTGGAAGGTGGGTTTACTCAACTGAAATTTATAAAATTTCACTTCCTATGCCATGACACATTCACAAAAATTAATTATATATTAGGTTTCATTGAAAACATGAATAATTTTTGTAAAGTACAAATAGTATAATACAAATAACACACTCCAATTGCAATGCAATAAATTGAGAAACTGCTAACAAAATAAAAACTAGATTGTCACTTTCATCTAGAAATTTTAGTTTATTTTTTATTTTTAAGAGACATGGTCTCGCTCTCTCACCCAGGCTAAAGTGCAGTGGCACGCCCATAGCTCACTGAAGCCTTGAACTCCTGGGCTTAAGCAATCCTCCTACCTTGGCCTCTCAAAGTGCTGGAATTAAAGGCATATGCCACTGCAAAAACTCCTGAATGAAAGAGGACATGCAAATTGAAATTACAGATTTAAAAAAATGGAAAATAAAACACTGCATATAAAAATCTATGAGATGCATTTAAAACAAAGATTAGAGAGAAAGTCATTTCATTGAGCACTTTTACCAATAAAAATGAGAGTGCAAATAAATGGGAAAATGCCCAGATCAAAATATTAGAAAAAGAATAACAAAGTACACCAAAAGCAAGCAAAAAGAAGGAATTTATAAAGATAAAATGGAAAATAATGAGGTAGAGAGCAGAATAATAGAGCTAATCTGTTCAATAAATCAAAATTCTGCATTTTTTAAAATTATGCAAATAAACTATTAGCTAATTTAATGAAGAAAAAGAAGTAGAAAGGAAAACTATACAAAATAAGAGATGACAAGAAGGAACTATCCATTAGAGAAAAGTAAGTTTTCAAAAATCACAAGTATTTACTTTTCAGATATCCACATGCAGTTGAAAACCTAGATAAAACCAATAATTTCCTAGAGAAATACACATTACCAAGACTGAGCTCACTTGATTTGAAAAGCTTAAACAGATCAATACCCATGGAAGGAATAGAGAAAGTTATGAATGAACTACTTCACAAAAAACACCAGGCCCTGATGATTTCACAGTTCCAAAACTACTCTGTGAATATTAGGGTTGATCAAACTGTGAATATATGTTATTTGAATGACATATTAGTATATGTGAATATATGATAATGAGCTTAGGTTTCTCACTGTTGGAGAAAGGAGTTACAAATTAGCAAAGGGGGAAGGCCAGATTGAAACTTGTGTTGGATTGCAATTGGTGGTATCAGTATGAACTCATGTTTGATAGGTGATAGACAGATAAATAGACATAAACATGTATACATTCCCATTATTTCCTAGCTTGGTTTGCTGAGAGAGCCTAGAATTAATGACATCCTTATAGCAATAAGCACACCTTGCACCCAGATCTTAATTTCTAAATACCATACTCTGATAAGTGAAATCAGGGTCTCTTGGTGAAGTAGTTGAGTCCGGCACTGGGGCCAGAAAACCGTAAACTAAACCTATAATATCTTGTGATGCTAGAAATAAGGATGTGTTAACAAACAATCAAGGTGTCAAAAGGACAAAGGACACAGGAGCCAACACCAAAGAGCACCCAATGGTCAAATCATGGACGATTCAAATAACAAAACAAGCAGTGATAGTAATGGGTTATGAGCCATAGAATAAAATAAATATCCATGAGTTCATACTGCTATGAATCAATGAATGAGTGAATGAATGACATACAAAGTCACTATTAGTGAAAGACCATGCTGTAATTATCGCAGGCAAGATCTAACAATGAATAATTCAAGGAATCTGAGTTTTGGAATCTGGAAGATTTGGCAAGAGCTTTTACTAGCTTAGTGAGCATGGGAGCCAGTTACTTTACCTTTATGAGATTCTGTTTCCTCATCTTGAGACCATAGTAAGGTCTCAATATTCTTGCTTTACATCTTGTCCTCTATGACCCTAAACATGGTACATGGCATACAAAGCCAATTTCTTATAATTGCCTTAGAGCAAGAGAGCTGTATAATGCCCAGAAACAAGCTCAAGTGAGTTTAGAGTAAAAGCTTTAAAAAAAGAGAGCAAGTTCTTTCTTTCACCTTCACTAATTCAGGCCAGAATTGGGAAAACACTCATTTATGTGGCATTGTATCAATCAGGAATCTCTGTTAATTGACACTTCTTTGTGAGTCTCCTATGCTGCACAACTATAATTTGATGTTCATAATCATGATCCAGAGGTATTGCAAAGTCCTGAAGTGCCTACTGAATCATCAAAGATTCAATTACATACAATCTAGTTTTAGTTCTAAGTGATCATTTGAAAATTGCTAATTCCTGTGTGGTATAGAAACTGAAAAATCTGGCATATAGCCTTCACATGCTATAGCATCTCTAAGGCTTGGAAACACCATGGAAAATATGCAGGCTACTAAAAAGCAGGTTGGGTTTAGACAATTTTACAAATCTATCTGCAAGGCTGACTTGACTTTTTTAAAAAAAATTATTTTGAAAGAATTTTAGACTTTAATACAGAGAATTTAGGTGTCTTCTCTGACCACCTTTCCTTAGTGTTAGCAACTTATATTACCTTAATAGAATTATCAAAAAAAGGAAATCAACATTAATAAAACACAATGAACTAAACTACAATACTTGTTCCAATTTCAAAAGATTTTCCTCTAATGTCCTTCTTTCTGTACAGAATCCTATCTTGGATTCTACATTGCATTTAGTTGTGTCTCCTTGGTTTCCTCCAATCTGCGACAATTAATTCCTCATCTTTCTTCATCTTTCATGATCATGAGACTTTTTATGAATCCTGGTAGTTACTTTGTAAAAGTTTCCTCAATTTGTGTGTATCCTAGATTTTGTCATGATTATATATGAAGTTATGCCTTTGGGCAAATACCACAGAAGTAATATTGTAGTTATTATACTTTTCTCAGTGCATCACATCAGGGAGTTCAAGATGCCAATAATCTTAGTTGTTAAAGTTACTCTTTTTCCCTTTTTAACTGGTCTAAATTCGGGGGAGATATTTTCAGACTGTGCTAACACCCTGTTTCTCCTCAAATATTCAACAGAATAATAAGATGAATTATTTTGAGAAGTTGATGATACCTTGCCATCTTCAGAACTGCTGCTAAAAGGGAATATTTAATATACCGTGTAAAGAGGCAATTGTGTTTTGCAAACTAGAAGTCAGTGTAGAACTATAATCTAGTTTTGTTGCACTTATTGAAGTCCAGGATAGAATATGACCCTTGAGAGTAGAGTTTTCTGTAAAAGGGGACAAAAAATGCCATGGTCAGGTATTGGATTATATAGTCTGGGAAGATGTATTCCAGGACTTATAGCACTGGTTTTGACATACCTCATTGTGTCAACAATTTTTTTTTTCCAAATGGCTTTATGAAGCTATCATAAGGTACTCAAAGCAAAATTAAGTTTAATTAGTATATATACAGTCACATAACTATGCAGTACTTCTATAAAGAAATGGGAAAGATGTCATGAAATCTAAGAAGCACAGATAATGGAATTGCATCTTCGGAATCCATGGAAAACTCTGGCTACTTGGTGACTTTTGTGTAGTTGCTTGGCTCTGAAGGAAGCTAAGGCTTGTATTCTTTATTGGTAGGGGAGTCAGTGGAATACTTTATTTTAATTAATTAATTTTTGGGGGACAGGATCTCACTCTGTCACCCTGACTGGAGTGCAGTGGCATGACTGTAGGTCACTGTAACCTCAGACTTAGCCATCTTCCCACTCCAGCCTCCCAAGTAGTTAGAACTACAGGCATGCACTGCTCATGTCCCCAGGCCAGCTAAAAAAAAAAAAAAAAATTGGTAGAGATGGGGTCTCACTGTGTTACCTGTGCTAGGTGAAACATTTTAAACACTTCTTTAGACATCCCCAAAGTCTACATTTTACATTCTTGTCCTGAAATCCAATCTTAGTTTGTAATGGCATATATGTGTAAAGGTGCTTTTAACAACACGAATGTTTAGTGTGGCGTAGAAAGTCCTTGAGCCAAATCCTGCCTTCAATGTGCACTTAAGTTTCCATTAAAGGAGAGTGGCAACTGAGCTTATAGAGCTGAGGGTAACATTTGAATTCTTCTATAAGAAATCAGGGTACTAGGAACTAGGATATTGAATTTCACTTTTCCCCATGCTGACATTGACTTTCCTCTGGAGCATCACCAACTAGCGGGATCTAGTTCAGTTGCACGATTTTTTGTTTTTCTTCAGTAACCAAAATCCAGAGATACAAATCCAGGGCTTAGGGGGCTTGCATATAGTTTTGCCATATTCCTGAGGGTTTGTGAGAGCTTAATCACTTTCACATTTTATTTATAAAGCAAATGTTCCATGACATTGAAACATTAAATGTATTATACTCAGTCATGTGCAATGTATAATTTTCGAAAATCTCTGATTAATTTAATATGGGTGATTTTCATTCTTTGATATGTGGCCTTGGTATAATTTATAACAAGCTATAAATATTTGAAATGCCATGGAAATGTGGTTTGAGGAATAGTATTAACACCTGCCTTCTATTCTAGTTGGGTTATATTAAGTTCTGAATGTACATGGGTATGTTTCTGGGATATGATTTGATCTGTGGTCTGTCTGTGTGCGTAGTGACTGGCTGAATTAAAAGGGGTTCTCACTATTTTCTTAGCTTTTGATCTGAAACCAAGTCTAATTTTGGGAGTTTTATAGCAGCATTCCTTTTCTGTACTTCGTAATTCCTTGTAGAAGCAGAAATGCCAAAGTACTTTGCATGCTAACTCCTCTCCTTCTTACTCCACACACCCTTCCCAACTCAGTATGTGCATTATAACCAGGAAAGAAATAACACGGTCCCTGTTAAAGCCTGTACCCTGAGATACACACATTGGATATGGTCCTCATGACATTCATCCTGTCATGGTATGGCTCAGCCAACCTGTCCAGGGAACTACAAGAATACGGATTGTCTTTAAATCTGATCCCTTCCTGCTTCCTTGGGAAGGCAGGTGAAAGGGGCAACTTCTGAACTCAGTGGCCTAAGCTTTGCCCCTCTCACATCCATCTTGTTCTTAGGAAGGGAAAGAGTGAGTGCAAAGCAGAGCCTGTGAAAGCTTTTGGCTTTCCCTGAGCACTTCCTGGTCTCCACTACTGAGTAATCTGAACCTCATGAGCCTCACTTCCCTTATCTGTCAATGATGGGTAATAATAGTTCCTATCTCACAGGATTGTTTTAAGAATTAGAGATCGCACATGTGAAGAGAGAGAGGGGGGTGGAAGAGAGCACTCACGCATACTTAGTACATAGTATGGGTGCATTGTTATTGTCACTGTAGTTCTTTCCCCTGCTATTAATAATTCTAACTGTAAATGACTTATTATTGAGTCACAGGTGGTGAAACAGCCTGTTTGTTGCTCACTTGGCAGTTAATGGCAAATCCAGTAACACAATGTGGGATTCCTGATGCCTACTTTGGGGTTTATACTACCTGATCATGATGCTCTTTGTCCTCTTAGTACTCCATATTTAATGATATCTATGTTTTTGTGCATTTCCTTTCAAAACAATTAAAACCAAAGTGAAGCAAAACAGAGAACAAATATTCTGGCAAATAACATTTAGTGAGGGCAGAGGAAATTGTACTTCCCTTTTCTGTTTTTCCCCCTTTCATTCTGAGTGAGCCACAGTATTACATGTAAAAGTTGTGTAACTGCATCTTTTTTCTTTTACAAGATGAGTGGTTTATTATTTATGGAATCAGCTTGGGATTTGCTTATGCAAGTGAACTTCTGCCATTCCAACTGCATTTCCAGTGGGTAATGTGCCTGGAGAGGTGTGGGGGTTGGTGGTCAGGCCGCTGCTAAAATCTGGCATTTGGGAAATGGCATCAGGTTATCTCCACTTAGTGACATTGGGCTCAACTGATATTATCAGCCTTTCCAAAGACTGCTGTGTAATAGTTGAGGGTGAGAATAAAATATATTTCTAAATATATTTTATTTCTCTATATAGGCATTACAATTCCTTCAAAAGGTATTGAGGGAACTTGTTAAATGGGAAATAAAGCTAAGGAGGAAACAACGCTGAATGAATTATATTAGCTGACATTGAAAGCAGTAACTCATTAAAATAATGCTTTATAATTATTTTACTTAGCCCAATGTTTTTCAAATATTATTCTGTTTTCCCAGTATTCCTAGCAGAGACGTGGAAAACAGGCCCATTTATCAACTATATGATGTGACGGTTAAATGGGAAGTTGGGCTAGATTTTCACTTGTGTGAATTTACACCCTGGAAGTTAGACATTCATAGTCAAGTGGTCTGGCAGGTAGGGGAAGCCCTGGGTGAATGGTGGTTGTTTTACGCAGTGAGATATTTGGAAGGTAAGTTTTCTCTGAAGAAGTTGGCTTTGCTGTCTTGTCTCCAATTTGTTGAAATTAAACACTACATTCAGGTAGTATGGTCTAATGGTTACAGTAATATTTGTGAAGATGAGAAATGTATTTGTATACACATAAGATATATTAGTTTCCCATGGCTGCTGTAACAAATCATCACACACTTAGTGGCTTAACACAACACAAATTTATTTTCCCACAGTCTTGGAGTTCAGAAATCTAAAATGGGTTAGCAGGGTTACATTCCTTCTGGAGGCTCTAGGGGAAAATCCATGACAGCACCTCCTCCCCAGTACTTTCCCAAACTCATCTTCCTTTGCTTCCTTAAAATGGCTCTTTCTTCAGACAGACTGGGACACTCACTATGCCCTGAGTGGGCTGGATGGACTCCTATCTCTGAGCCTTACATAGTCTCCATTCTCCATCTTGGGAGACTCCAGTTTCAACTCCTCCATGAAGCCTTGCTTGCCCACTCCAGCCTTCAAGGATTTCTCCTTTCCCTGAACCCACCTGTAGTGGGCCCACCCACTCATTTGGCAGTTGTTAGGGAGTGTCTAAATCAGTTAATTGTCTTTATATGTCAATCGGTCTTATTTTTCCAAATAATTAAAATCTTGAGATCTGGGGCCATTCCTAGCACATTTGCATGCTTTCCACTCAGCATTTAGTACCTAGTAAGTCTTAAATACATATTTCTTGATAACAGCATGTGTGAATAGGGATTAACTTTGCAGGGCTTTTGTTCTGGGATTTATTTTCCTATGCTATTAATCAGACACTTTATGCCATTTAAATTTATTGACATTTAATTTCTTAGGAAACCCCCTCAGTCTACCATAGAGAATTATGTACTGACTCATTCTCATGACTGTGAAACTATATGAAAGTTCGTGTAAGTTTTGTGGTAAGCTAGACACCTTTTATAGTTCTGACAATAGCGACTTTTCCTAAGCCTCAGTCCATGTATCAGACTAGGCCTATTTAAAAAGAGTTCTTATCTATGGAGATTTTTCCTCCCTGCTTAAGATGTCTGAAACCTCTATTAACAAAGCCCTCGCTTCTTGTGCATTACATTTGTAAGGCATAATCGTTGTAATTTCCTCCAAGGATTTCCTCAATATGAAAGACGAAACTGTTTTACCAAAGCTATTGAATATACATTGTTTTTCTAATAGGGTATTTTCCACCTGATGCTGCTGTTGCTGCTGCCAAACTAAGAAGTATATGGAACCATGTTAGCAAATGAACATGCTTCTAAAAACAGACACAGCATATGTGGAAAAACATTTCTGGAGACTTACAAGGTAAACAGGAGACATGATCACCAGACCAGTCCTAGGTTTGTGGCTTATATAAGACCTGGATTGGTAAGCTGGTTATTGTCCTTGTGGCAGCCCAGTAACTGGAAGAAACAACATGCTAGCTAAGGCCAGACATTTTGTACAAGAGAATTTTCTGATTAGTAAGAAAAGGTAACCAATGTGCAAATATTTGTGATCCAATTGGTGACATTTCCCAAGTGCTTTTGAGACCTTGGAGAATGTGGTCTTCATGAAGTCATTCTTTGGTTCTCTTTCCCCCTTTTTGAAACTTGGCTCTTGAAAAGGTGGGGGAGGGAAAAGGGAGGTGGCCAATCTTTTAGAGAAGTTACAAAATAATCACTGTAGTTGTGTCAAAGCTGCCCTTTGAGACTATAATAATGATCACGTCATAGAGTTTAAGGCAGTCTTTCACTCACAGTTTCTAAATTGGAGAGGCTGTTTCCAGGAGACTCAATAGTGACCATAAGGATTGTTGTTAGGCTCCATTATGGCCTGCTTCCATTTTACATCCCCTAATATATTAGGCCATAGAAATCAGAAGTGTGAATTCAGCCTTTCATTTATCATTGTACCTCCCCACTTATCGTTAAATCCTTAATTTTGAAGGCTCAAGTGGCCTATTGTGCTGGCAATTAGCCAATTGCAGGTGCAAAATCTTGATGGCATCCATAGGGAGGCCTTGGTGGGAATTGTCTGAAGAAATGGATCCCTCTTTATGCACTTGGATGTAGAATTTGTGAGGGAATGAGTGTAAAGAATATTAAATGCACAACAGATGACATCCCAGGAAAGAATTGCAAGTGAAAATGAATGTGAAATTGCTTGTCTACGGATTGACCTTCTTTGATTAGGCAAAAAAGACCCTTCACCCTAAGCCCTTTACAATAGAAATACTCAGGGTACAGTGGGAATGGAGACATTTAGAGGTATACTCCATCCTTGACATCTGCCTAAAGAGTTCAATAATGGTGTGGCCTTCCATGCCTTTCCATCCCTATTCAATACCAACGCAAAATGTTCGGGCTTGGAATGTGAGCCCCAGCACAATTTAGCCCCCAGCTTTTTCTCCCATCACATGCCCTCGTGAGCCCTGTGCTGTAGTCTCCTGTTGTCACCCGAGCCATAGCTCTTTCTCTCTCTCTCTCTCTCTCTCTCTCTCTGAAATTCCTTTCCCTGCTTTATATACTTTAACTAATCTGTAAAGATGCACATCAGGTCCTCATCACTTCTGAGAAATGTTTCCAGGTCATTCTAGCCAAAGATAAAATCTTTATCCACCACATTCCTGCTGCACTGTGTATCTCTGTTTTGTACTTAGCCTTGAATTAGAGTGATTTATGTCTCATTGATTTGTGTACTCCTGTAAAACCTAGCTTGGTGCTTTGGCACCGGTTCATTAAATTAATAACAACTGTATATTCAGTTTAGGAAAAACTTGACGTAAGAAAATCTGAGCACATTCTTCTAAATAAGATATGTAAGAATTGGCAATTCATTAACAACTTAATAGAGAGGCTGGGGGGACCGTCAGAGATGGAGAGCTGATTGGGATAAACTATCAATTGATGCAATTAGAAATGGAGACAAACCATTTTTAAAACTATAATCAGAGAGAAAGTGGGAATTGACTGATGATAGCTTAATTTACACACAATTTTGCATACCTACAAGCTTTGCTTTATTTTTATTTTTTAGTCTGCTACACCTTTCTGAAATTTCTTGCATTATTGTAGAAGTAGGTGGAAAGCTGAATTGGCCCTTTGAATAAAAGCAATGTCTGTTAGTGCCATTTATGAATCTAATGCTAGAGACCAGATTGAAGAAATGAGATACAGTATTCTATTTTCAATCACCTGGAGGAGTGATCCCTGCTTGGCAAGGTGAACATAGATGAGATGCACTTTTGCCTCATCCTAGCCAGCAGGATTTGGAAAGACCAACCATCAGAGTCAGCAGATTCAAAACCACTATAGCAGGCCACCTCCTCCATATCCTTTCCTCCCTCCTTCCCTCCCTCTTTCCCTCCCTTCTCTCTCTCTCTCTTTCTTTCTTTTTTCTTTCTTTCTTTCTTTCTTTCCTTTCTTTCCTCCTTTCCTCCTTTCTTTTTCTTTCTCTCTCTTCCTTTCTCTTTCTTTCCTTCTTTCTTTTCTGCCTTTCTTCCTCCCTTTCCTTCTTTCTTTTTCACCCTTATGTTTCTTTACAGGCAAAGATAAAGGACTAACCGGTTTTCCTTAATGAATAAATGATTCTATGCAAGAGAAAGGGGAAATGATCATTTAATAACTTTATTTCCCCACACCTCCCTTATTTCTTTAGTCCCAAAGTGAACATATATTTCTGTTGGCTGGTATAATTCTTTGCTCAACTCCAAAATGTTGTCATCAGTTCTTGAAGGTTTGCAGCAAGTTTATATGTCTTTTGTCACTCAGCATACTTCATGCCTGCTTTTTCCTCCTGTGACTTCCATCCTAGCGAGGATTAAAGCCCATTTTAGCCTAAGCAAAACAAAGTTAAGAGGGTAAAATATGCAGCATGCAGAATCAAGAAATGCAACAATGCGCTCAGAAGCCAAGGGCTTACTCTCCTCAGCTGATGCACTATTTCAAGTCTCTGTCACTGGCCTTCTTGCACATAGAAAGTATGTGATAACTTTGGAAGAGTTAGAATGGAATTTTGCATTGACAGTGTCATTTGGTGGTTTAAAGTTTAGATGGAGTTGTCAAACCATTATCATGGCTCTGCATCCTAATCTCTAAAAGAAAATTACTGTATGTGAAATTAAAATGAATCGTTTCTGATTTTCCCATCTATTTTCTATTCGTGCCTTTAGGGGGCCTTTAAGGACTAGAGGACAGAATATTATGAAAGGAGGTAGATATATTTATTCTACTCATGAGAAGGCCCAATGCTCTTGGCTTCGCCGCCTGTGAATCATCATGTCTTTCCTCCCTTGAAGGATAAATATGGCATTCATTCCAACCCATTTAGCCCATTATTCCTTTGTATATAAAATAGGTCCAATTAAGACATTCTTGTGTTAATTTCTGCATTCTATGTATGGCTAGAAAGAATTTAAAAATATCCATCACAGCAAATGTCTCAAAATGTTTCATGCATACTGAGCATACCACTCTTGCCCCCCTCCCCAACCCAAAGGCAATAATTCACCCAATTATGGAGATTTGTGATTTTCTGTTTTCCACTTACCTACATTAAGGCTCTGTGTATGCACAATTCAATATTTAGATGAAGCCATATATTTGTAAATATCTGGTGTTTTTACTAAAAATTTTCATTTTTATCCAGATGTCTGACATCATAGAAAATCAGTCTAAGAATCTACTCTTTATATGTTAACTCATTCATGGTTACTCAAGCATACAAACAGAAAGAGACATGCTTACCTTGTTCTTGTCTGCAACCCCTGCCCCTCCTCAACCAGTAAGGGAGTGAGATCATATTCTGAAGTGTCTAACTGAAATTTCATTATGTGTCTTCCACTGGTCATGGAAATTCATTAGACAAGCCACTCTGGCCTTTAATCTTCCATTTACTAGCCATATGATCTTGGGGAAATCATTGAGCTTCTCTTTGGAGCTGGCTTCTTTAACTCTTAAAAATGAAAAGAACCCAGGGAAGAGTTGAGATCTTGTAATTGCAAAGACTCCATTGCAACCCAAAGGTCTGTGAATTTCTTTACCTCTACCTTGTCTGAAAATTAACAGTTGATGAATATTATTGTGCCAGTGTCCTTTGTGTTATAATTTAGCACACTTTGAGGTGATGTTGACATCTTGTGTAAAAGTTGGTATACAATAATCAAAAACATTGTTTTCAAAATTTTGAAACAAAAGGACAACATTTTCAAAGACCCCTTGAATGTTGAGTGTTGTGTGTTGATGCAATTCACATTCGCCTTACGTTTACTCCTTGTAAAAAATCTTTCTTGTATATACCTCTTCGATAAAATCAGCATGTAAGAAGCTCATACAAAATATGTATCCTCAAGATCATATAATATTTGATTACTAAAAAGATTCACTGCCAGAAGAGATACAACAAAGTTCCTCTGAATTATGAAGTAAAACTTTGAATTTAAAAATGTTGCTTTCCATTGAAAGGTATCTTTCCACAAGGGATAATATGATGATAGATCTTTACATAGGAGTGACATCCAGGGAGAGCATTTAGGGTATATATACAATGAACCTTACTTATTTTCTCTTTCTCTCTCTCTGAGTGTATCTGTACATTTATATTTATGTGTGTATATATTTATATATGAATATAGTTTATATTATTAGAAGAGGAAAGTTATTTATAACCTGAATTATGTTCTTTCCGTGACTAACTCTTTAAAAATTCTAAACATCTGTTTGAGTCATTAAAAATATCTTATTTTCTTACCTAAGGGACACTTGAGGTTTATAGCTTGTGTTAGTCTGTTATCATGCTGCTATAAAGAACTGCCCAAGATTGGGTAATTTATAAAGGAAAGAGGTTTAATTGACTCACAGATCCACAGGGCTGAGGAGGCCTCAGGAAACATACAATCATAGTGGAAAGGGTAACAAACATGTCCTTCACATGGTGGCAGGAAGGCGAAGTGCCGACCAAAGGGAGAAAAGCTCCTTATAAAACCATCAGCTCTTGGGAGAACTCATTCACTATCACAAGAACAGCATGGGGGTAACTGCCCCTATGATTCAATTATCTCCACCTGGTCCTGACCTTGACACATGGGGATTATTATAATTCAAGGTGAGATTTGGGTGGGACACAGAGCCAAGCCATATCATAGCCTTGAGACTGAATGGATCTAATTAAAAAAAAATACCATTTCATTCCTTTACAAATATTTTCCTTTATGATGACACCAGCAGAAATTGGTACAAGGTGGATTTTCATGAGGGCTTCATGTTAGCTGGGACAGTTTATTTAGGCATGGTTATCATTTTCTTATGAAGGAAGGAAACAGATTGACCAAAGGGATTCTGCTATTCATAGTAGTGAGCAAGTACTGCACAGGGAGAAATTTCTAGTCAAAATGGATGCCTACTGAACAAGATTTTTGGAACTGGAAGAGTATGCTGCACCTTTTGTCTTGCTCATGGCCCTAGACCCCACTGCCTGATAACCACCAGAAGGAAAGAACTCCCTATGCCACTGAGTGAAGTTATGATGCAACCTGTCCAGAGGCCAAAGCGTATTAAATGAGAACACCCAAGGACACCAGAAAAATTGAGATAAACATTCTTTTCTTCCTGTTTTTTCCTCAACTTCTTCTATTCTATTTTCCTTCACTATGACCTATTATTCATCTTCAAAATCCCTCGAAGTGGCAGTTTTGAAGGATTCCACAAATAGCCTTGTATACAATCCCTCATGGCTTTCATAAAGACCCTGTCATTTGTCCTGCATGAGTCCCTCCTGACCTCTCTTATCCTGGGGCTACAGACTTTCTCCAAGATAGCTCAGGTGCTAATGTCAGCAAAACAAAACTGATAATGATTGGTACTGTGTGTGGGAGTGCAGTCTGACTATTGAAACAGCAATAGAACAAGGACTTTGGACCAAATACATAGCTGAGCCCCGAAGTTGCATTATAACTCATTTTGCTGGATGGCTCCAATGTCATTTATGAACATATTCTTTACCAGAACTGTTAATCAATAGATTGAGAAAAAGTGGGGTTCATCTCTTATTCCTGTTATTAATCTTCCAAAAGTTGGTAAGATCTCCAGAGGATGAGAGATTGCTGGAAGATGGAATGCTGCATTAATTTAAGACTTCTCTGTGTTGATAGAATATTCCACATATGACTTCTGTAAACAACTGTGTGGGAAAGAGTTATCATAGTCCATGTATCTGAACTCACAGTTGCATAAGCTACACATAGAAATCAAGCGGATGATATGTACCCAAATATATAACAACAGTTTTTCTCCATCTTGCCTCCCTAGAGGACTTTCCCAAACCACAGTCTTGATGACTGCTGTTTCATACTTTGGCGATGTGATTTTATGAGTTCTCTGTGATCTACCAGCATATTTTTGTTTGCTTTAGCAATTTTGCCAAGAAATACGTAACTGGGATTATTGTCCTGACAAAGCATTTTCATCAGTGTGATTAGAAATACGTAATTTTGAAGAGTGACAGTAATTGCCACCCCAATGTATGCACTTTTGTGCTTAGCTCAGAGGCACTAAGTCCTTAGAATGTCGATAACATGAGTGTGCAGATGTAGTCAGCATTGTCAAACTCTGGAGTTCAGTCTTAACAGAACTGTCACCAGGACTGGAGTCACAGGTGTCAGTTTTTCTTAGGGAAGAGTGTCTTGGGTCATTGGTTGCATAAAGTAAGGCTTGTCTCTCATTGCTACTCAGTAGTCTAGTAAGTGATTTTCTTAGGAAATCCATACTTTGTGGCTTGTGGCTAGCAAATGTGAAGGGAATGAGTTAGGTGGCAGGGGAGCTGTGTTTGTAATAAAGATTGTTTTCATTTTTCCAATAACTCTTTACCTTCACATCGTTGTTATTCATAATATGGGCCTTCGAACCCCCAAAATGTAAGGTAAGGACCTTTAAAAATATATCTTAATTCATTCATTTTAGAGAAACTGAAATGTACAAATTAGTGCATTTTATCTCTGCTGGTTAATTTCTGAATCACTCTTTATACCCTGAGTTCAATAAAAAAAAAAAATCTATATCCTTCCTATAGTGATTTTTGGGTTGTAATGTAGATGGACCTTACTCTGGAAAAGACATTCTCATCAGAAGGCCTGGATTCCAGGCTCTCTAATATTAATTTTGAGCATGCTTTATGATTTTGAGCAACTCTTTTTACATATCTCTACCTTATCTTACCTACTCCTCCCTACTGGGACTTTTATTTTTCCTCTAGGAGATATCTGGAGCTTGTTGCCTCCAAAGGAAAAGCAGTGCCTCTTTAACCTCCAATTTTTAGCAACTGTAGTAACCACCCATTTCATGAAAACCTTTTATCAGAACTGCCAACTCATACCATAAAAGATGGATTCACATTTTTCAACTCTTCTATTTTCTGGTCTGCCCTTTGTTGGTGATTTCAATGAGTATCAAAATAGAATCCTTGCACAAATAACATAACTCTCAGATAGAAAAATAACGATAGAAAACACTGTCAAGGGAGAGCTGTGCAACGCAGTGAATGCCTATGAGCCAAGCAAGCACCTGAGTTTGGAAGAGACAACTCCAGGGAGCTGTCCTGGTCTAGCTGCCATAGCAGAAGTGATGGCAGGAGCTAAGGACATACCAATTTTTCTTCTTTCCTGAATCATGGAATCTGTGATTAGAGCAGGAGCCCTTTTATTGGACGAGCTTGGGGCAAGTTATTGGTTGGCTAATCAAGAAGTCATTTCAAGCAAGGAATTATTTAGAAATTTTTACATATAAAGTGTTTTGTTTTAATGTGTATTATATATATATATATATTCATTTTCTAATTTTTGGTGGTCTTTTTTGGAGTATTGGATGGCTTGTTGAAGTTCCATGTTGACTTTTTTTTCTTTTTTTATAAACCACACCCTTTATCCATTTCCAGTTTAAGTTTATTTAAAGTGGAACAGGACTTACAGGCACTTGGGAAATGATCTCAGCAGTTTTTTAGTGATATATTTTAATCAAGTTTCTCCCGATACTCAGCTTAGTTTTTATAGAAACAGTAAGTCTGTTTTTCACTCATATTTAGTCTGTTTATCTTATATTTGTTTTAATTATGTAATCATAATAACAACTACAATTGGCATAAACTGTCCTGTGGTAAGAACGCAACTCAACTAACAAGAATGCTGTGTTCAGGCACTCTATTGAAGAGCCCATTAGCTGTGGATATTTAGCTTTTGTTGAGTACAATGTGTTAGGATCATCCATTCATTTATTTGTTCTATTTACTGAGCTACCTACTATGTGCCAGGTACTCTGCTAGGTGCTGGGAACATATTGGTGATGCAATAAAATACCACTGACCAGGAGCTTACATTCTAGTGGGTGAGTCAGAAAGTAAACAAGTAAATACAGCTATAGAGGTTTATCCTATTTACTTTAGTCTATTATGCATGATTTGCAATTACTAAATTATGATGTTAACATGTCAAGAGCATTAGGACTATACTGATAATTTACCCTTGTTACTTTAACATTGTCAATTGTTTACTTGAAATCCATCTCCTGAGTGATTGAAAAGTTTCATATTCTCAGGCCTGAAAGAGTCAAAGTGAACTGGGGCATTTTTGTCATGTGATACCTCCTGATGCTTATAAAATAGATGCAAACACCAGTTGAGGCAGCCCTTTCCGAGAGCTCTGACAATGATTTCTATTCATTCAGCGCACATGGGTTGAGACTGTAGTAGTCAGGGTCCTTCAGAGAAAGAGAACCAGTAGGAGATAGTGTAGATAAATAGAGGGAGAGAGAATTTTAGTTTAAGGGATTGACACACACAATTGTGGGAGCTGGCACAGCTGAAGTCTGTAGGGAAGCCAAGAGGCTAGAAATTCAGGTAAGAGTTGATGTTGCAGTCTGGAGGCAGAACTTCTTTTCTGGGAAACCTTAGCCCTTGCTTGTGAGACCTTCAACTGATTGGAGGAGATCCATTCACATTATGGAAGGTTGACTTTACTTAAAGTCAACTTGTTGTGAACATTAATCACATCTACAAAATCCCTTCCCAGCAACACCTAAACTGGTTTTGACCAGCCGACTGGGGACCATAGTTGATATCTGCAGTTTACCATCACAAGCACCTACTCTATAGGTGCAGTGCTCAGTGCTGGGAGCTGACAGGCTCAGTTTCTACACTCAAGAGCTCTGAGTCTTGTAAGTCAAGACTGTCTGCCTTGAATATCAGAACCCTACAATGTAGTAGGGAGTCAAATGCTAATGTCTCTTGTGATGTAGTCCCAGGCCAACCTGTGCCAGATTTCTGGCATAGGCTCTTTGCCTATTCCTGCCACTCTCCTTCACATGCTGTGTTCTCGTCCACTTACTCCTTGAACTCAGCATATTATTTGGTAGCCATGGTTGTATAGTGTTTTAACTAAGTTGTCACTAACCTTTTACTCCAACTACACTGTAAGCTCTTCAGGGACATTATGTGTTGACATCCCGGCAAGGAGGCTGATGAAGATGAAGCGGGGGCTTGGTAGAAACAATTCAGGTGCAGTGTGTTGCCATTGATTCTAGTAGGAATTGCCCAGAGATTAAGAAATAAAAATAAAAAGTCATCAGATTAGTTCTAAAGGTTATAAAGATGGTATCATATAACATAAAGAGATCCACACGCTGTATTTTTCTGGGCAAATCATTGTTCTTTGCTGACCCTTAGTTTTCTCATATGTAAGTGAAAGGGACAGATGAAGTGTTGTTCTCTTTGCTCTAAAAGCCAGTGATTCTAATTGACTTTCATGCAGAAGACCATGAGTGTTATTTAATATTGAAAGAATGGCAAACACTTGTTTTTTCTAAACCTTTGAAAGGCTTAGAGCTGGAAGGAAATTGTTCTTCTTAAGATCTGTGTGAATTGGTGTGCCTTAAAAAAGTGAAATGATGTGTTTCTACCTCCCATTTCACTGTGCCTAGCTTAGTGCCTGGCACCAAGGAGGTGCATATGAATGTTTGCAGAAACTGACTAAAAAAATAACTTAAATATTGGAGGGTTTGTTTTAGTCCTAATATTTTATATGAATATGTTATCACCTCCATTATATAGTTCATATATATGTCCCACTCAAACATTTGAATATATATATATATATATATATATGTTTTAACTTGGTCTAGAATTCAAACCACCTCAAATCATATGAGGAACAAGAAGAGTTACATTAATATATAGGTAATTGAAATAAAAATAAACAGTTAATCTGTTTGCATAGAAGACGTGTGTAGGTATTATGTATTAACATAAAATAACCACAGAGTTTCAAACTGCATCAAGCTAGAAAAGCAACTCCAGATTCATAGTCCCAAGTGTGAGCCTCTTTTAACGTGAGGTTTCATAATTTGGCCAACGCATGTGCCTTTAAAGCCTACAGGGTTGGTAGAAGGTCTGTGATAAGCTGGCAGTTTTGTTATTCAGATAGTGATTTTGTCAATGCAATTTGACAAAGACTACACATCTAATTTAATTCTTAAGATGTTTCTAAACCAGTAGCTCTAGACATAGCAAGCTAATGTCAAACAACATAGGCTTATTTTGTAAGGGCCAAGTCTTTAAAATTTCTGACTTAGTGGGCAATTTTGAAGTGTCAAATAATGCATCTTCTCACGGTTAAGCTGCTTTGAATCAGCAGAGTTTTGCAGTCCGCGGTCCCTTCCCCATCACCACGTCTAACCTCGTCACCAGCCACTTTTTATTTTGAACTCTTCTCCTTTAGCACCTAATTTTTTCATTCTGTATACACAAAGCTATAATGATCTAGGTTAAAATGTATTTGATTCCAATATAACTTAAAAAAAGCTTTCTCGGGATATATCAGCATTGAAGTTGCTCCCACGTTTTAAAGCAATGCAGCCACATTACCAGCGTTACTTTACTTTGTATACCTGCTTCAATATATGTTTTATATTGCCTGTGCAGATATTTAACTTGCTGATCATAGCAAAATGAGTTTCAACTGATCTATGTATATTTTTCTTTATGTATAGATACACTTCTTATTGAACAATGATCACCAGAAGGAAAATAAGACTAGATTGTTGAAAATGAATGTAATTAGTATTTATTTCTCTTTACATTTCTTTTTGCTTGCATATCATTAGTATTTATAAAGCCAAAATAATATTCACAGTTACTTTCAATAAAAGAGAAATTACTACTGCCCGAAACCAGACTGTAGGGCACCCAAAATCCAGATGGAAACTAAAATTTCTGTCACATATCCAATTGTCCCCCATATGGTAACAGTCCTTTTTATACTTGGACGTCATCTGCATCCTAAACATGTATTCAGGCACGTTTGATGCGTCTAAGAATGGAGTTATAACAATTGTCCGAGGATGTCTGGAATTTAGTTTGTACTTAGCCCATAGCAAAATGCAAGTGAACGTAAGAAAACCACTTCCAACACTTTGAGTCTTTAGTTATGAGCTCCATTTTCTCCATTGTTCTTTTTTTTTTGCATGCCAATCAGATGAGTTTGTCTCTTGTGAATATATCTCTGCAGGCTTCTGTACCATTTCCTTGTGTCCATGAGGGACCTGTCACTCTTCACTGACTTCATCTTAATAATTTGCTTTCCTTGTGGGCTTTGCTTGTCCACAGGGATTAGCTACTCCAAAGAAGGGATACCTAACTTGAGGCTCTAAGCTGAGCAGCCAGGCCCTGTCAATAGCTGTGAATAACTGACTTCTGGACATTCAGCTGCACATGAGCTTCCAGAGGTGCAAGGTTGGTGTGTCCCCTGCTGGCTTAGCATGCTGGCCTGTCCTGAGACTAACGTGACTTGTAGAACTGTTACCTTGTCACTGACAGATTTGCTTAGTGGTGCTGACTTTTGGCCCCTTACTCCCCCCGTCAAAGAAAAGGTCAGTGCGGCAAAATAAATCTTCAAAGGACAGGAGGGTGGTCAGTCTTTCCAGTCAGAAGGAATACGTACCTCAGTCAACCTCATTATGAGTCACATCTGGCCTCCCACCAATTACAAGACACTTCGTTTAGTGATCT
This sequence comes from Colobus angolensis palliatus, assembly GCF_000951035.1. Taxonomy (NCBI): domain Eukaryota; kingdom Metazoa; phylum Chordata; class Mammalia; order Primates; family Cercopithecidae; genus Colobus; species Colobus angolensis. The sequence goes on from NW_012122376.1 coordinate 10,945,109, forward strand.
AGTGCTGCCTGTCCCTTCCTCCTCTGGACTGGATGGACATCAAAAACTTCAGATGCCAGTTACCTTTCTTTCATTTCTCTACTCTTATTAATGTGTTACTTTAAAAAAGTCACACTTTCTTTCCTCCATCAGAAAAAATGTCTTTGTTCCTAAAGATAGAGGATCCTTCAGCCATTCTAACTTAGAAGGGAAAGGTAAAATGCATTAGTTCAATTTAAGCACCAAAGACTGTTATCACCAATGACCTGTTTAAGCGGGGCGTATCATGGGGATTAATGACAGACTCAAGGGAGCTGATGACCTACGGCAAAACCAAAAGGCCATTAAGCCCCATCAGTTATTTAATTCCTGGGGAAAACCCATTTGGTGGTAATTATTGCTGTTATAAACTGGACAAAAAACAGAGGTGCATGAGTTATATTAATGAACCCTGATCATTTTATTTTATAATGTTAGTCCATGAAAAAAGTAAATGGTTTTAAAAATTTGAGTTTCACTTTTTAATTTCTAAGGAAATGCCCCTTTGGAAAAATTGGTGGTGCCAAGAGAGGCCCAGCAGTTTGGTGGACTCTCCCCCTATTCTCTCTTCAATTCTTAATCTCAGACATGCTGAACTAAAGAGACATGGATGTTGGGTGGTATTGTCTTCTTAGGGCATCATCTCTCTACCATTTACTGTTTGTGGTTATTTCTGTTAATATTTAGCCAGACTGGCCTTCTGCTTGCCAGCTTGCACCCAAGTCATTTTACTCTCCTGGTGCGAGTTCAGGTCTCTTCTTCTCTCCCTCCTCTACTCCCACCTTTTTTCAACCATATTTAGCAAGAATGTACTATGTCTAAGGTGCTGTATTCTATTGGGGTAGGTGACATGGATGTATATTTGATATTAAAGACAAAGAGGTTAGATGATAGGATCTCTGAGATGGAAGGGGGTGTGTTAGTTTCCTAGGACTGCTGTAACAAATTGTCACAAACTTGGTGTGTTTAACAATGGTTATTGTTTTGTCTTACAGTTCTTGAGGCCAAAAGTCTAAAATCAAGGTGTCCAGGGCCACACTAGCTCTGAAAGTTTTCGGAAAGAATTCTTCCTTGCCTCTTCCAGCTTCTCATGGTCCCAGGCATTCCTTGGTTTTTGGCTGCATTACTCCAATCTTTGTCTCCATCTTCACATGGCCTTCTCTGTGTCTCCAATATCCCTCTCCTTTCTCTTGTAAGGGCACAAGTCAGTGGATTTAGGACCCACCCTAAATTCAAGATGATTTCATCTTGAGATTCTTAATTTACTGCGGTACTAAATACCCTATTTTCAAATAAGTTCACATTCATAGGTTCCGGGTGAACATATATTTTGGAGATCACTATTCAAAGTACTACAAGACTGCGCATAGTGGTTCATGCTTGTAATCTCAGTGCTTTGGGAGACTAAGGCAGGAGGATTGCTTGAGGCCAGGAGTTTCAGACCAACCTGAGCAATATAGCACTCCATCTCCACAAAAATAAAAAATAAAAAAGTAGCTAGACATGGTGGCATGCACCTGTAGTCCTAGCTACTCCAGAGGCTGATGTTGGGGAATTGCTTGAGTCCAGAAATTTGAGGCTCCAGTGAGCTATACTATGATCCTGCCATTGCACTCCAACCTGGGTGACAGATCAAGTTTCCATTTCTAAAAACAAAAACAAAAAGCCAAATGCTACAGGAAGCAAATTCCAGGCAGGATCATTAGAGAATGCTTAATGGAAGAAGTAACCTTTACATTTAGACATGTAGAAGAAAGGTTTTTCCAGGCAGAGAGAATATCATGAGGGCAAAGACACAAGACAAAGGAAGGGTTGTGGCAAGGATGGAGTTGCAGAAGGATTGAATGGGGGTCAGCTTGCCCGGGCACAGAATGTAGAGGACAGAGGAGTGAGGGGCAAATTTAGGAGATGGGTATGGGCCATATCGTAACCCTTGGCCTGAGAAACACTGAACACTGTAAAATAAGACAGGAGGCTTTGGAAGTGCTTATAAGAGAAAAGTAATGAAAACAGGGAAGTAGCAATAGCAATTGATAGGAAGGACTGGATTCTGAAGGTAAAATGAATGGTCTGGAAGCTTGTAGATTTCATAGATGGATGAAGTAGTGTAAACAAAGAGCAGTAAAGGGAAGGAGGCAAAGACAAAGATGATGCCCGTATGTCATGCCTGTGTGACTGGGGATTTGGTAAAATTGATTAAAGAAATGAGCAACTCAGGACAAGGAGCAAGTTTGAGAAAAAAGTTGTATCATATGAACTTTGAGACATTGGAGGGCCAGGCAGAAATGACCCTCTACTAGGTGAGATTTCAGGGCTGGAGTTCAAGGGGGTATCACAGGTGTGTTTTATGTAGATTTGGATGTCTTTGTGTAGAGCACCCTTCAAAGCTCTGAGATTGGCCAAGCTGGCCAAGGGAAATCTTGTGGTGTTCAAGAAAGAGCAAGTACAAAGAGAGCCTTGGGGACTTCCTCATTTAAAGGAGGAGAAGCCAAAGGTGGGAAAGGAGATTATAAAGAAGAAGCCAGGGCAGCAGAATTCAGAGCTCGTGAGCCCCATTTTCCTGAAGCCGGGCAAGAAGGTGTCAGGAAAGTGGAACTGCTTTGAAGTGAGAGACTGGTGATGGGGGGACAACACTGTGAATGTACCTAATGCCACTGAGTTGGACACTTCAAAATGGTCAAAATGGCAAATTTTCTACTATATATATTTTCTATTATATATTAATATATTTTAATTTGAATAAAATATTAATGTAATATACCAAAAAAGTGGAAATGATCAACAATGTCAAATACTGTGGATGAGTCTATGGAGATAACTGGGAAGAGAAAGCAAACTACTTTAAAAATATTTGCCAGAGAGAACCAACCATGATTAGAAATATCATTTAGTTATCCCCAATCATCCTGATTTAGTTGGCACTTTGAAAAACATGTTAGCATATTGGGTTACTTCTTGTGTTGAACACTTGGCATTATAAAATATTCTTGGTCTGGGACAGGTAGGTAACCAAAAAAAAAAAAAAAAAGACATATTGGGCTATGAATCCATGGCTTTCTTAGAGCCAAAGTGGTCATAAACATTGGAGCAAAGAAAACTAGCTATGAGATTTGTTTCTAGAAGTAAAATCCCAATTCTGATAGTTAATGATATGCTAATTGCTGTAAAGACATAGTGGCAGTTTCTTCAAGACTTTGACACCTTCTCCAGATTGGTATAACAGCTGCACTATATTGGAAAGCTACATTCTGCTTTGGCAGATGAATGGTGGCAGTCTCTAGCAGGCATCTCTCATGGTTTGCTAAGTTATCAGTTTGACTCTAACTTTTTTTTATGTGTTGGTTGGCATTACCCATAAGAATGAGCATTTGCACCATAAGTAAATGTGACTTTTATCATAGTACTATTAGATATACTGAAATAAAATATGTATTTCCCAAAGTGTATCTCATTTTAAAGTAATTATCCGAGGAAAATAGAAACCTCATAAAGAATATTAATTGGCCTCAGGTGAATTACAATTATATGACAAGAGTTTTTGTGTGTGCGTGTGTGTGTGTGTCTTCTGAATGGTCAGCGAGGTTGAAGGAATAGGGAGAAGAAGATGATAATCTCTCTCTGTCTCAGTTTTCTCATCTGTAAAATGAGGTGACGGGACCGATTAGCCTCTGAAAGCATACTTTCAACTGTAAATATTATGTGCTTCTAATATTCAGAATAGAACAGCAACAGACATGCCTAAAAGTTTGAGATAAAGCTTTATATGCTTTCAAGTGGCAAATTGTTAGTTTACTTTAATGAATCCAAACTTTATGAAGTCAAATATTTGATTAATTGCATCATTAATCTGTTTCTATTAGCTGATTGAAACAAATTGTTTATTAATTTCCAGTTGGTAATATATAAATTTATAATTTAATTAAAATCTCATTATGTATTTTTTAAGACAAAAGGCACATTGATACAGAGTTTGATGAGTGAGACACAGACAATGCTATAGAATCAGCTCAGCTGCAAGAAAGATAATTTGTTACCAGGCTCTGTGCAGAGGGAGAGCTGGGCCTGGGGCCAAGCTACTGGGCCCACTTAAAATCAAGGGGAAGCTTTTTATAGAATGTGAGTTCCCTTGAACATTGACATGCTTCCTCAGTAAGTCTGAAAATTAGAGCTTTAGAAGTGAGAAGGTTTCTCAAGATTATCAGACTCTAGTCCGGCTCTCTGTCAGGTATTTGAACCCTCAACTCTTGAGCCTGTTCAGTGGGTCAAGCAAAGCTTGCTTCCCTGTGGATGGAACCAAACTCACTCTCATACACCTTCTTCTCTGTGAATCCCAGAAAGTCTGCTTTATCTTCCCCAAGCTGTGCTTCAGAGATTGAAAGACAGAGCCCCTATGTGCCCTGAGTCTTGTCTTTTTAAAGGCAAAATATACCCAGGTTTTTTAACAAGTGTCCACAGGACAGCATTGTGAGCTCACTCTGCTTTCCTTGAAGCTGATACATTCCATTTTGCCTAGTTCCCTAGAGAGTACCAGACCCCACAGAAATGCCCTCTGTGAGGGGTCTTACCAGAGCCTCTCTTGTCAGGGTTACCAATTAAATGTATTTCCCGTAGAGACCTCTGTGCAGGTTAGTGAAGCATCTTGATGAGGGAGGAGGTTTCTCACACAAAGGGCCTGAAGGTAGCCATTTCCCAAGGAGCGTTAAAGTCTCTCACTGGGCTTAAAAATGTGCAGGGGCCCACATCTTGGTGATTTGGTTTTGGTTTTCTGGATAAATTTAGGGAGCAGTTATGAGTGAGATACCACAGATAAACATTTGCCTTTGCCTTTGTAGTGTAATTGTTGACCATTTGGGGTAATATTTTTATTCCTTGTTTTCCTCGAAGTCTTCCCTGATTCTTGCAGGTGGGAAACACTGAAGGTCACCTGGGTGCAGGTTCTAATGATGTTTCCAAGGTGGGAGACAGCTTGCCTCCGCCCACTGTCCTCACTGCCATCTAACAGTAGAACGTTTAGAATGTTTCTTTTGGGCACTTCCCTCCACTGGAGGAATGGATCTTGCAGACGAATGACCTCTCTTGCCACTCCTGTGTCCATTCCTGTCCCCAGCCAGCCTGCCCTCCTTTCTATGTTTTATAACTTTTCTGGGCAGAAAGACAAGGAAAGCTGCTGGTGGAGTCCAGAGAATACATTCATCCCTGCTAACCTTTACAGGTTCCCCTTTCATGACTGTTCATCAAATCTCTGGTTCAGCCTGACCTGTTCTTCACAGTTGCCATTCCATAGTTTTCCTCTTTCTGCGAGCTGAGTTCCTTACTTACCCCAACCTGGGCAGATGAATCCATCTTCTGTTTCTCTAAGGACATCAAGGTCATTTGGCCATTTGGCATGAGTTTCATAATCTTTCTTCTTCTCCACCTGTCATAGTGATTCTCACTGCTTCCAAGTATTTGTCAATCTTCAGCCCCTTCTTACTTTCCCCTACAGAGTAAGAAGTATCCTGATGCCGTCCCAAATTGTTCTCTCATTCTCCATTCTGCCAGTGCATTTGAGCACCCATGAACAATGGGATGGTTTTTTCCTGTTTAGATTAGGTGCAGGGTTCCAGAAGATTATGTTTGTCTAAAGACTCAATAACAGAGAAGATATAGCCCAAATGAAATGTATCCTTTCTCAGTCTAAGAATGTAGTGAAATTATATTGATAAACAATTTCTGATTAAATCTATAAAAGAAGAAAAAAGCTCTCAATTTTGCATAGGATTGCTTTAAGAAAGTTTTTAGAGAGAGGAAATATATACATATATATGTATATATATAAATATATATGACTGTCATACATTTATAAATATATATGACTGTCAAGCACACATGTAGAAGTAAAAGGTCAAGGCACAAGCCTGACTGATTGAACTGGGAAAGACATAGCAAGAAATTTTCAAATTCAGACAGTTTGGTACCTACACAGATAGTGAAGAGAAGAAAAAGCCAAAGAGGCCAGCTCCCTATTATCCTTTCCCCACACAACAAGAAGGACAACAGAGAAATAAAAGGGGCCAGATGGCTGTCAAATGAGTTGTAGAATATCTCATTGCTGAGGACTTCATTCTAGTCTGCAGCTAAGTGACATTTTTACTCAGAGCTCCGTTGAAAGGCAGGGGGAGGAGGGCATGGGCCAGAACCTGGGAGTTGATGAGAAACTGGCTCATAACAGTCTTCCAGAGGAGTTAGGGAGGTAAGTGGGTGAAAACCTCAGAACAACTCTTTTAATAACGGCCTAACATACTCTTGTGTTTTGGGAGATCACAAGGCATTCCACAAAGACTCAGATCAGCTATGGTTCAAACTTCTGTTTGTGTGGATATGTGCAAGGTTGCCAGGATGCCATGCCAGAGCCATGCCTCAAGAACAGTAAGAGACCAGGTTACAGGCACAGATGAATGTTATTCAGGCACAGATGAATAACGTGTGTCTTATTGTCTATTTAAAAGCCTACGTTTGTGAGAAGAGGGATTCCACTGAAATGCAGCCGTCATTTTGGATTTCCCTGGTCTATGAACCTGGTAGTGAGAGACTAAAAACGAATTTGTATTGAACTTGAATGTTAACTTAATAATCAAATAAATACCTCCATGTTTAATGCTTAAACAGAATTTCATTAAAATTTCTTTGACGTTAAGCCAAATTTTGAAGTGAATTGGAACTGGTTTGCATTTCTTAAATTGGTCTTTCTTTGGAAATAATGAAAAAGTGTTAGAGTCTTGGCCGAATTCCAGTGACTGTGACTCAACTTGTTAAAGTTAAATTTTAATATTTACACATTACATAGTATAATATTTATACTAAGCAACAGATTGAGTGTGTAGAATTCAAAATAGGATACACTTTGACTTGGAATTGCAGTGTGGTAGTCATTACACCCGGAGAATTGGGGGTGATCAAATGCTGAGACTGAGGCAGCCCAAGCAAAAGAGTTTCAAATACAAACACTGCTAAGTGTGCAGTTCCAGCTTGTACTTATGTGTTGGTTTTCATGACAATGTGTGCTTTGTACTCTTGCCGATCATTGATTTTACTGTTGTTGAGATACTTAGGGGAAAGCTGGCTTGACACCATCTACTAGGTTGGATGATAATGTAGCCAGTGAGACTGCCATTGACCTCCCCTCAGCCTGCCAGGAGCCAGTCTGGCTCACTACTGGAAAGCAGGAGAAGTTATGTAAAGATGAATGTAATCATAGAATCCCAGAATGTAAGAATTGCTTAGCACACTGCAAACTTTCCAGTACATGCTCCCTGTTTTACATGTGAGGAAGCTGAAGCCGAATAGGGTTAAATGATCTGCTCAAGGTCACTGAGCTAGTTAGTGACAGAAAGATGAAAACACAGGTGGAGACCTCTAATCCAGATAGAATACCCCTGAATAGAAACTCACATGTAGTTACCTGTGATTGATCTATTTGAAGATATAGAAATAAATAATATAGAAACTCCTGGATCAAACATCCCTAGATTTTTTTGGCAATGATGTAAAGGGCATTCAAGAGTCATTTATACTGTAGAGTGCAACTGGATGATACTGCAGTTCCTTTCAAAAGTCAGGGTTCCAGGAGTACTGTGAAAGAACAGCAGCAAATACAAGTTGGTGTAGTATTAAACTCTCAGGTCTAGGCCCTAGAGGGCAAGGGACTCAACACAGTGTCCTTTCTCACCCAGTCACAGTCATACACAAAGGCATTACCAGGTCAACTTGTTAGGTCATGGGCACCCTGAAACTATCGTACCACTTGTCTGAAAGAGGATTCGACACATTGAGTGGAGCGTGGGACAGTTTAACTGCATGACTACATGTAGCCTCTTCTACTCTGTGGTACTGTAATGTAAATTTGCCTGCCTCATCCCTAAATTGTGGATGTGCATATGCATCTGCACACACACAGATGCATACACAAGCCTAATCAACATTCACTGTACCCTTATATTCAGTCATATCATTGGCTTAATAGCGTCATGTTGTCCCTAGAAGATAAAATTGAGACAACCACTTACAAAGAAAGCATTCTATCAGTCACTTGGCCGTTTAGTCTCCACATCCTTCTTTATTTAATAACTCTTTCTACCTTGTGCCAAACCATGGGCTTTCTTTGGAGGGCTTCCAAGTTACTTTTTTCCTAAACTAATCCCGCACAGTCTGGAATATGACAGCCTTTTCACATAGACTGGATTGCTTGCAGACACTATGTCCTGTTAAGTTTGTAGTGATTCATGAGCATTTTAAGTGAAACTTCCAAAACTCATTTTATCTGTTCAGCCACCTGTTTACAAACCACAGGACTACAGGAATGCTCTTTTCACTTCCTCTTTCACCTTTCCTTTCTCCCATGAAAAAGTGAACTAAGATCAAGGGTCAGAATAACCCAAAGGGTGGTAGAAAGAAAAGAGCACTAAATGAAGAGTCTGGAGATTTGGGCTGTGGTCCAAGTCATGCCACTGATCAGGTGGATGACATTGGACAGTCGATTTCCCTTTCGTGTACTTGATCTTCCCTATAATGGAAAATGATGGCTTTGATCTTAATACCCTCTAATAACCCTTTGACTGAAGGTTGTTTTCATGCTCAATTTTCTCCTGTTTTCATGTTCCCGATTTGAACTACAATAAAGTGTTTTGCAGGTGTGTGATGTCTTTTAGGGTAATTTTCCTTCTATTGGAAGATGCATTGTCATCTCTAGTGTTGCGATGTCACTGCAACTCCTTATTATCAATAAAATGGATGGGTTAATATGTTAGATTTTATAAATGAGTAGCCATAGATTTCATATGACTGTAATATGTAAACATGACAAATCCGTCTTTGATTGTTAGGCTCAAGTAAAACGTAAGAGGGCAACTGTGGCCCCACTTATCTAGAGAAATTGAGTATCTAGTTATTCGAGGTAATTTAAGCATCTTGTGTAAGACTCTTAAGCTACTTGCATATGAATAGAAAACATTTCCATGGTCACTTTTGGATGGTTACTTTTGCTGAGTTGTACTGAATAATAATACCTTACATCTCTATGTAAGTGGGACCTGTTCCCTCTTCTCTCCCTCTCTCAAAGATCTAGTGTCTCTTCTCTTAGAAATAACAAGCATAAAGATAAATAACATGTATAAAGCAATTTGTCTTCAACAGACATTTTCACATACCTTATCTTATTTGAGGGTCACAGCAATCCCTGGAGATACTTACTGTTGAGAAGAGTCAGCCTTGCAGAGCTGAAGTGGCTCAACTCAGCTCTCATGGGCATTAAATGGCAGAGCAGGTGTGGATGACACAGACCTTCAGGCTCTTCCCTGTCTCACCCAGTGGGCGCTCTTCATGTGTGAGGTGGTTGTGAAAAGAGACATTTGAAAGCTTTCATAAATCATTCTCATGCATTCCTTTGCCTCAGGAAGAATTTTGAAGCCCTATTGTATGTCATGTAATGGTTTGAGGCACTAGGTTGACCACAGTGAACAAGCCATTATACCTGTGTTAGGCAAAATAATGCCCTGCCTCCCCCAGAATGTCCATGACTATATATATATCATGTGAATACACTACAAGACAAAAGGGACTTTGCAGATGTGATTAACTTAAGGATCTTTAGCTGGGGAGATTATCCTGGATTATCATGGTGGGCCTAAAGTAATCATAAGGGCTCTAATAAAAGGAACGCAGAAGGATCAGAGTCAGAGAAAGAGATGTGATGAAACAAGTAGGGGTGAGAGAAAGAGAGATCTCAAGATGCTATGCTGCTGGTCTTGAAGACAGGGGAAGGTCGCCAGCCAGGCAATGAAGGTGGGCTCTACAAGCTGGAAGAGGCAAGGATATGGATTCTGGAGCCTTCAGCAGGAACGCAGCTCTGCCAACACCTTGATTTCAGCTCAGTGAGACCTATTTCAGACTTCCTACCTCCAGAACTGAAAGAGTATAATTTTTTTGTTGTTTGAAGGCATTGTGTTTTAGTAATTTGTTACTATGAAACTGATGTAATACCTGTCTCTAGAAACTCATCACGTATTTGGGAGAATGGCAAATAAACAGTTCCATCAGAGAGGAATGAGTGACGTTGAAGAGAAGCTGCACCCTGTTGGGGACTGGAGACTGAATGCAGCCTGGATGAAAGGTGCGAGGCTTCCTCAAGGAGGCAACAAGGAAGATGAATCACAGACGTTTGGGCATTTCAGAAACTAGTGACTGGGGCACAGTTTTTTTATGTGTCACTGTGCCCAGGGTAGGGCCACTCCGGAGGGAAATGAATAATAGCCTGAGGATTCTATTTACATTGAGGAGCGGGGGGCAGAGAAGTAGGGGGCCCACCACTCATAGGATTCTGTATCCTGGCCCAGCATTGATAGAGTTATCCTATCTGCTTCCACGGAATAAGCAAGCCCACAGCGTGGGCATCAATTATATATCTGTGTGAAAACTACGTACATGCAATATATATGAGTGTGGATATATATATATATATATATATATTTTTTTTTTCATCTAGTGATCCCAACATATATATCCCAGCATAATATTCAATATCCATTAACTTAGGGACACACTGTGGAATTTGAAACAGCTGAAGCTTGAAGTAGATCATATCCTTTCTTTCTAGTCTGCGTTGGATCATACATTACAATGAATACAGGCAATTATAGGCAGATTCAATGACAGTGCTGCCATTTATTGGAGTATGATTCCTCTAGCCAATCAGTACTCTAAATAACAATAAATTATGTCAAACTTCCAATATTACTTGAGCATGTCGAGAGCTATGGATCAATGGGTGTCTGATACTTGAAAAGCTTCAGCATTCAGTTCTTGTTGAATCTGTAATTAACAAATGAAACTAAAATAATCATAGTAAATTGTTCATTTGGCCACATTTTTGTTGTTGAGCACACTGTGTGCTGAGGAACAATAGTGTGAAGTGTTGCAGAGCATGGGCCTGCACTCTTCTATTTCAAGGTGCCCAACAGCAAATGAATGCAGCTATCAAAGCATCTGAATGGTGAGTTGCTGTGATAAAATGATTCATACTTGCAGGATGCTGATTTATGTGGCTTGAATAGTATGTGTTAATAAAAGATTGTTTTATATTAAAAGGCAGAGTTTAATTTTGATAGATTGGCTAGCAATTTTCCAAGAAAATATCAGTAAACTGAGGGAGTTCTAAAAGTTACGTATGAAATGTATGTGAAACAGGTAGAAAAAGCCCCTGGTGGCTTATGTGAATCAAAATTTTTTCCAGCTATTGTGAGTACCTTGGGGAAAAAAAAAACCAGACATAAAAGCCTTCAAAACTCAAAACACAGTTTAGATTTAAAGACACAGTTATTGGTAGATTGTCCTACTCAATTATTTAGCCTTTTTAGCTTCTGTGCCTGAAAAATGACTTCATCTTATAAAAGGCAATTTACATTAATCCCGGAATACTGCTTAGGATCTTTAAATATTTCAGAGAAGGGCATGCACTGGTTCCCACATACCAACACAGTGTTTGTGATGTTCATTAAAAATATTAGGGACCACGATGTTCAGAAACTACTTAGCATAATTTTGTTTTACTAGTTAACTATGCACCAGTGATGCTCAATTGGGTCTTAGCATTAATACACTCATAATATATAGTGCACTGCTTCCATATGGTACATTGGGTAGAAGCATATTAAACATACTACACAAACAGAGCTCAACACCTCACATATTATTGATCAACAATGCACCAATTAGACAATACAACAGTCATGAAAATCAACACTGGCATATGTGCCCCAGGTCCAGATGAAACTGGATTGACAGGGAGAAATGAAAATAGAAAAGGGGAGATAATTAAACAGGATGGCATAAGACCACATAGATTAGACTGTTACAGCAAACCCGAAGGCACAGTTTTTTATTGTCCTGAGGCACAGCAATGAAACCAATATTGTTTAAGCTCTAAGTGGCTTATTAAGTAGACCCAGAAAATTTCTACTTTTAGGGTAGTGCTGACCAATAGAAATATAATGTGGGCCACAGATACGAGCCACATATGTAAGTTTGAATTGCAGCCACATTAAAAAGGAGTGTAAAGAAACAGATGAAATTAATACATTTTATTTTAACTCAATATATGCAAAATATTTCATAGTACTGTCTGTATAAAATTGTTAATACTATATTTAATATTGTTTACATACTAAGCCTTTGAAATCTGTTATATATTTTGCACTTATAGTACATCTTAATACAGACTAACCACATTTCCAGTGCTCAGACTGGTTAGTGGCTCAGATTGATTAGTAAAGTTGTGGATTATTTCATTACAATTGTATCTTATCCTCCAGTTTATTTTATGCTCCTTTGGATAACTGGTTTTTTTTAGAAGGCTGGGAGGGTGGGGTTGAATGTGTTAATTACAGAGACAGAGCCTCAGAATAGTCCAGGAACTTGCCCCAGGTCACACAATCTCTAAGTGGCAGAATCACTCTCTGAGGTCTTTCCACCACATGACCTCCTCCTTCTAAAAGTCCATTCTTTGTATGTCCTTCTATATCCTTGCTTGCCATAAAAGCACAATTATGATCTATTAGCTAGTCAATTAATAATGATAACCCATTGTATTAGTCCATTATTGTATTGCTATAAAGAAATAGCTGAGACTGGGTATTTTAGTCCACTTTCATACTTCTATAAAGACATTACCTGAAACTGGGTAATTTATAAAGGAAAGAGGTTTAATTGACTCACAGTTTCCCATGACAGGGGAGGCCCCTGAAAGTTACAATCATGGTGGAAGGAGAAGGGGAAGCAAGGCATGTCTTACATGGTGACAGGAGGGATAGAGAGCAGGGGAACTGCCACACTTTAAAACAGTCAGATCTTGTAAGAACTCCCTCACAATCACAAGAACAGCATGGGGGAAACCACCCCCATGATCCAATCACCCCCACACGAGGTCCCTTCCTTGACACTTGGAGATTACAATTCAAGATGAGATTTGAATGGGGACACGGAGTCAAACCATATCACTTGGTAATTTATAAAGAAAAGAGGTTTAATTGGCTCTCTGTTCTGCAGGCTGTTCATACATGGCTTGGCTTCTGGGGGAGGCCTCAGGGAGCTTTTACTCATGGCAGAAGGCAAAGCAAGAGCAGGCATCTCACATGGCAAAAACAGGAGCAAGGGAGAGAGGGAAGGTGCCACACACTTTAAACAACCAGATCTGATGAGAACTCATTCACTATGGCAAGTACAGCATGAAGCCATGAGGGATCTGCCCCCGTGACCTAAGCACCTCATGAGATTTGGTGCTTTTGTCAAATAAAAACCTTAAAATAATGTCCCTTTGCTCTAACACTTAGGACCTCTTTCTACTTTCTAGATGAACAGAATTTGAAAGCATTTTACAATGAGAGCAGGGGGTGGTATCGAAGAAAAATTAACTGCACCTGGACTCAGACAATCTGCATTCATATTCTGGTTTTGCCCCTCATTACCTGAGTGACAGTGAATGGTAAGCAGTCAGCCCTTCTGGGCCTCAGTGCCTTCATCTGTGAGACGGGAAGTCAGAGTGCCCGTCTGGCCTATTTCTCAAGATTGCTGCAAGTTTTGTATAAGATCATATTTGTGTAAGGAATTGCTCAGTGAAGTGAAAAGTACCATGCAAATGGAAGAGTCTGTTGCTTTTCAAGAGAGAAACATTTTAAAATCCCAGTATACCCCATATTTATTCATTTATTTATTTGGTAATGACATCAATAATCTGCTAATTTACTTACCTTCATAAAAATTCAGCCATGACAGATAAGGCTAATATTGTCTCAATATACCCCCAGCTCCACCCGTCACTTGCTTAACTACATACTGCTAGTTTGCTTGATACAATCTTTTGGTCAAAGTAAGAACATTTGTATGAAGCCCAGTGCTAGATAGGAGACAAGCAATCAGCGCACACATAGTTTTGAATGGAAGGCTGAGCTGGTGACCCCAGGTAAGCAGAGACCTCTCACCTCCACAACAGAAAACATTTGTGCCAGTGGAATTGCTCCTGTGCTGCCACATATAACATGTTTATTGTGTGTGTAAGGGTGTATGCATGTGTGTGTGCAGTGCCAATGCTCAAGAATGAATTACGCATTTAGTGGGTATATCCATTGGATCCACACAAGATGCAAAGGATAAACATGGCTCAAATTGAGTCAAAAAGAAACAAGAAAAGCAAGCATTTTCTGTTTTATATTAATTGGTAGGAATGTGGGCTGTAAAATCCTCTGTGGCAGTATTTGTTGCAGAGAATGTTTTCTTTATTCAATGAGGATAGGAGAGGAGAAGAAAAATCGCCACCAAACACTATTGTACCACCTTAAGTAGTACTAAAGATAATAATTCTAATGAAGATAGAAAAAGGAGCTGCTATTTCATCAATGATAGTAAGTTTTGTTTAAAATATGAAATATTAAAATATTAAACTGCCAGGCATTGTCCATTTTTATTCACTGTTCTTCAGAGAGCAAATGCAGTTACAGAGGAATTTTATTAAAAATAGCATGCATGCTTAGAAGAAGCATTGTTAACCAAATTACTATCACCGATATCATTTACATGTGTCATGTTTCAAAAGAAGAGTGCGTTGTTTTAATTTGCTTTTTAAACACCACAACAAGGTCTCCAAAAATTTAAATAAAACAGAACAGTTCATTAGAACAGAAGAAATCTATCTGAATATACTGGTCACAACTTGCTTAAAGCATTTCTGACAGCAGCCCTCTGCTGAAGAGAAAATTGCACAAATTGCCAGTTATTATCATTTTTAATAAATAAGCCTTCTACCTTCTCCCTCCCTCCCTCCCTCCCTCTGGCTTCTATGTGATTGTGTTCAACAAGCATATTTTCAGTGGGACCATTTCTATTACCGAGTGATTGAGCTCTGATTTACACATCAATTACCCACCTTCATGGAGATTTTCATGCTCCCCTAGCTGACATCAATGAAACATAACTGCGTAAACGCTTTATTTCATACCAGTTTTGGATAACTGAGACTGATAACTAATCATATCGACAGACAATGTGCTATAATACACAAAACAATAAATATTTCTCTTTAAAAATCTCATCTATTCTTTATGAGTTAACCATTCACATGCTTACCTCAGTTGTCCATTTCTTGAAGAATCTTCCTGTCACTAGCTATCTCAAATGAAGTTAGGGTTTTACCCTAGAATACAAGCATTTGCAAAAGCCAAATTATCATTTTCCAGCTTCCCCAAGGAGCAGAAAATCTTACTGTTTTCCTTCCAGTGTTGTAGACCAATTTGCCAAGTAGCTCTTGGACAATCCACTGGACTGAACTTGTCTGTATCTTTAATCTCTTGTTCACTCTTCCATGTTTGTCCCATGGTATCATCTTTAATACCACTTCATTCATGTGTACTTGAATTAGCTGGAATGTTCAAGTCCCAGCTGGAACACAGCTGGCTGATTTTGTTTCCTACCCCAAGCCAACCTGAGAGTGTTCCTATGGCACTTTCCTCATAAACTTATAACATGTGTTACTCTGTACTACAATTGTTTTGGAATGGATTTGCCTCTTCTTCTGGGTTGTGAATTTCCCAAAAGTTTTATTAGGTCTTTTTTTTTCCTGAGCACTAAACATGGTACCTGGCATGACGTAGATATCCAGTAAGTGTTTGTTGATTAAATAGACAAATTAATGTATTAACTAATATTTTGTCAACATTTGTCACTGAACTTAGGTAGAAAAATATATTTGCCTGTCATTTGTTCATTCATTCCGTTGAAAAATATTTATTTTGAGCTGAAGACTGAGCTTGGCATGTTTCCAGATAAATGGGAAGCAGAAATGCATTATTCCTCTCTAGTGACAGTGTCATTTAACACCCACAAGTTCTTTCAGACATAGCAGGAAAGGGGGGAAAGAAGAATGAGTTGGAAAGCTAAAGGAGAGTTGTGCTAGAGTAGAAGGGACAGGATTAGAATGGATCAAGTGCAATGTAGAGTGAAAAAGACAAGGTCTAGATGATCTGCACGCACTGTGAGGAGGCCTGGAGTTTTCATTGTGAACTGGCTCAGGAATGCAGTCTGTAGGTGCATGCATTTGGTAGTTTAAAATGAAGGTATTGGCAGGGTTGGTTCCTTGTGATGGGTTTTAGGAAGAATCTGCTAATTCTTCCTAATATCCCTGAAGTTTGAATGAAGTGTGATGTTTCTGGTAGTTTGTTGACAATATTTGGCATTCTTTGGCTTGCAGAATCATCACTGTGATCTCTGCCTTTACCTTCACATAGAGTTCTCACTGTGTTTCTGTTTTCACATTTTCTCCTCTTATAAGGATGCCAGTCTTATAGGATTAGGGGCCTGCCCTAGTCCAGTATGACTTTATTTTTAACTAATTACATCTGAAATGACCCTGTTTCCAAATAATGTCATATTCTGAGGTACTGTGCATGAGAATCTCAACATAGGAATTGTGGGTTGATACATTTTGACTCACAACAGGGTTACCCTGATTCTTGTCAGGCACCTTGTTAGGGCAAGAGGGAGAAGTGTAACCTAGGGAAGAGTCACACCTATAGGTCCACATGAGAAAGCAAGCCTATGGTCATAAGAGTTTGCTGCTGCCCTACACTCATACTCAGGCCAGGGCTCTGCAGGAGTGCATGGTAGAAGGAGGCAGGGCCAAAAGGTTAAGCCTATAGGGGGTAGAATTTGCCTGGGCAAAAATTAGTGAGTGCAGGTGGATCAAAGGGTTTGTTGAGATGTGAAAACAGAGTCAGCTTAAAATTGTCAATTATAAACTGCTCCTTAGGGGCATTAATTTCCTTAGTTTAAAAGTAATTAAGAATACTGTTTCTGAGAAAATATTGTTTTAAATTAAGTAGTTATTGAAATTGCCTTGCTTATAGCTAAATGAAAATAAAACACCTTTTAAAAGTGTCACTTATGAGAAGCCAGAAGGTTATATTAAGACTTTGACTTGGAAAAGAATTCCTGATATTTAATGGGCATAAAGAGGAAATACTTCAGGTAGCTTTTTCCTAATTTGAAAGACAGAGCTGTTCTGTGTAAGTTGGCTGCAGAAGCAACTGGTGTGGAGTTTGGGACGTGGCACATGGGATGAAGCCAGGACGCATTGGGAGAGGACAAAGGCTTATCAAGAGCAGAGGGCCAAGCTAAGCCTTGGGCCACTGAGCACGGCACTATGCCTGCCTCACTAGGGCAGGCAGGCCTGAGGAAAGAGGAAGAGGAGGAGGTGAAGGGAGAGGAGAAGGAAGACCTCATTGATGACGTCAACTGTGTACTCCTGAGCAGCACCACAGATTCCATAAATTGAACCTTGCCTCAAGCCAGAATTCAAATAAACCATGAAGTACTTTAGAGCCATCACAAGTATTCTAAGCTTGTCACTGCCTCTCTGCTTCCTTTCTCGTAAATCCGTGGGACCATTTCTGGTTGTGGAAAGCATCCTCCTGAAGTAAAGAATTAGATCTGGTAGCTCTTTAAAACTCAGCATTAGTGTCAACTTTGATTAATTTAGATAGGGAATTATAAATGAGATTGGTTCAAGTTGACAGTAAAGAGTGAATGAAGAAATATTAGAAGAAACATAAAGAAACAGGAAATTTATAAAAAATTATTACCTCTGATTGGCAATGGGGAACAGGGTGGATGCTGACAAGGGTGGAAGTGGGAATGTTTTATATCAATTTGAATTTTATGTACAGTAGTTTAAATTTTTGATCCTATTCAAAAGTCATAAAATATAAATGAAAACATTTACTATATTCACTATCTGATTACATATTTGCTTGGTTTTTGACATCCATTCGAGGCCTCTACTAGTCTTCAGGAAGTATTTTTATAAGCTTCCAAGTCATGCAGTTGTTTGCAGCTCTCTTGGTTTGGCCATGTTGAGTGTGACGCACTTGTAAGGCATTGGTTTCTGTTACAAATGAGTCAATGAGCCATGTGAAGTGATAGTGAAGCCTCATTTTTAATGAATAGGTCAGAACTGAAGTTATTTTAAAATTATTTTCTATAAAAATGGAAATCAGACATGTAATATAAGAGCATGTTATAAGAGCAGAAAAGAAACTCAGGGATCCTTAGATATCTGTTGTGCAATAGAGCTGTAGTACGGTACGTGCATATGGAAGAGGACAAGGAAGTGCTTGACATGAGATTCAAGGAGATAAAGTCAGACATTCCATAGTTGTAAAGGGATAACTGACACATTCTGAGCTGCTTGGGAGAGAAGGGAAGTAACACTTGTTGAGGAGATAGCCACCCCTCTCAAGCAGTCAGGGATATTGGACCACATCTCTTAGCCAACAGTTATAGTGTATGAGGACAAAAGAATTTAATTTCACTGGAGAAGTTGCTTTTAGAGGACATTTAATTGGCATACAAAGTGGTTGATATGCTGAATACTGCTGCAGGCAGATGGGAATCTTTGGGTTGCTAGAGTCACGGTCATTCTATATAAAAGTGGTATTTCCATTAAAATGGAATCCCCTGAAAATGGAGTTTTAGTGCACTCTTACAACATTTTTGATAATCAATATCCATCTGAGTGTCTACCTGTGCTTGCTTTTCTGAGAATAGTGTAAACCATGCTCCAGTAGCCCCTGAGAAGCCGAGATATTCTGAAGATAGTTAAGATTTTAGACATGCCTTCTGAATCAATTGCACCGTGCATGTTGTGTGAGCAGAGCTTAAACATGTGGATGTGCCTCTCTGTGAATAGAGTGTCCTTCTCTTCTGTGAGTAAGACTAGAATCTTCTTTATGACCAAGAGGGTGGCCTCTGGATTCTGGCAGCCCCAGCGGTTACTGTGTTTGTACCATTGACTAATTGTATGGTGTTGAGCATGTTAACCTCCCTGTGTCTCAGTTTCCTCATCCGCAAAATGACGATGGTATACCACTTCAGGGTTTTTGTGAGGATTAAATAAGATAATGCTCATAAAAGTCCTGGAACAGTGGCTGGCATAAACAAGGAATCAACAGACAGTAACTATTAGTGTTATTGTTGTTCTGCACAAGTCTATTTTTGTAATAACTGCTTTCACCTTCAAGGCACTTTTCCCAACATATGCCAGCAATGTATATTTCTACATAATAGAATACGTTAGTTCCCTAAAAGTGTCTGATCCTTGATTTTCCTTCATGAAATGAAGAGATAAATGATCTCTTCAGGTTAAGTTTTTCAGATTTTGATATGCCCAAATGGGTCAAATAAAGAAATTTATCTATTAATATAAAGACCAGGAGTTATTTTCCATGTGATGCCTGGGATTCACACTGTGAGATCCTGATGCAGTTGGTCTAATGTATACCCTGAGCCTGGAGATTTATAAAATCTTCTCTGGATGATTCTGATGGGCAGCCAAAATTGTGAACCAAGTGACAGAAGAAATATTTAGAAACATTTAAAATTAAAAGTTATTATTTTAAATTTCAGGTCAATATTTGTGAATTACATTTTTAAATTGATCAACTTAGTGTTTCTGTCTCAAAGGTCATATCTCAGTCTATACAGAAAAATTTGTAAAGGATATCTAATGAAATTAACTTAATCTGTTACTAGAAAGACTTTAGACTTCAACAACCATGAAATTTTGCTATGTTTTTACACAGTAAAGAGAACTCAAAAGCTATAAAGAGATTTACATTTGCTTTATCAGGGTGTCAGTCATCTCATCTGTTAAATGTGAGCAGTCATTAGTAGTTTACAGAAGCCTTTCTTGATAACTGTCATATTTAACCTTTACACTAACTGCATGTGGAGAAGACATAAGGTTTATTTTCATGTACAAAGGAGGAAACTGAGGCTTTAAATGTAAAGCAATTTATTAATGAACAAGAAACTTGTAAGTGAAAGAGACAGAGCCTGTCCCAGATCATCTAAATCTGGATGCTATCTTTTTTTGACACACTGTAAAATTCCTTAAAGCTTTCTAGCTGGGAACAACAGAATCTGTTTCTTTGATTGGCATCAGGTTAGGTTTTTACTAGGTTTTTACCATTCCTGAGTGTATTAAATTGTCTTTGCAGCTTGAGTATTTTGTGTTTGTTAGAGAGATGACAATGTCTTCTTGAGTGTTTGGTAGGCTAGTCAAAATAATTTTGTCCAAAGCCTAAGCCACACACTTTTATTCAAAAAAGCAAATATGTTTTCCTTATGACATTTGCATTGGCCATTGCTTATTTGTGTACAGAAAGGTTATTTGTGTTCAGTTGGAGGATGCAGTGACTTAAAAACCTCTGACCTTAAGGAGGGAAAAGTCTAATGGGAGACTTAGAGAATCCTGGTTGAATCATTAGAAAAAAACAAGATTGAATCCTCTTAATGAGCACAGTATATCGTAGGACCAGGAATATCCATACAGTGGAATATTATTTAACTATAAAAGGAAATGAAGTACTGACCCATGCTACAGTGTGGATGTACGTTGAAAACAGTATACTCAGTGAAAGAGGCCATGAACAAAAAACCACATCTTGCATAATTCCATGTATATGAAGTGTCTAGAAGTGGCAAATTCATTCACACAGAAAGTAGACTAGTGGTTGCTTAGGGCTGGGCTGGATGGTAGGATTGCACGAGTCGATGATACCTAAAAGTGTACAGATCCTCTTTTTGAGTTGAAAATATTCTAACATTATATCATGGTGATGGTTTCAAGTTTCTGTGAATATGCTAAAAACCACTGAATTGTACACTTTAAATGGGTGAAATTGTATGCTATATTAGTTATATCTCAATCGAGCTGTTATTAATGAAAAGAGAGGACTAGAAAAGAAGCAAAGCAGGGGATACAGAAACAAGGTAGGAGGGATGGCTCTTGGGGAGTCTGCCTGACTTAATTGGAGGATGATTAGACAGGCTTTGCAGATGGGCTGAATCTTTGCTTCCATTTTCAGAAACGGAGGCAATGAGGTAATCCCAAGATGCTCCTACATTGAAATATTAAGCCTGTTTCTTCCAGGACTTCTGGACTATTGATGTCTACATAATTTTTAAAACCACAGATTTAAAGGAAAATAAAAAACAAATTGGAATGATCAGATGGGCAGGTGTCTAGAGCTAAAAACTTGTGTGTTTCTCCCCTTTTCATTCTCTTCTTGATTATTTTTCATGAGAGACAGTGTTTGCAGGGAGATAGTACATTTGCAGAAGAGAGTGGTGGTATTCAGAGTTCCTCATGAGTCCTGCCATTAAATATGGCTGAGGAGGTTCTACTGGTTTTGAAAATTCCTTTCCAAGGCCGCTTACCTCCTATTCTTTTGCACACCCCCAGATCAAAGGTTCTTGTGTTTTTACTCTATACATGTAAAATAATGATGGCCTGTTTTGAGCTGTTTTTATAGTTTTGAATTTAGCATTTTACATAATGTGGGTTAAGTTTGAAGCTATTGGATAGCAGAGATTTTCTTTTCTTAAGAAAAAGAAGTTATGTAGAGATTAGATGAGTGTCAAATTCAAAATAGGATTAGGTATAGAAAAAGTGTCACTTGACTCTCTGGAACATATAATATGGATAAATATCTACACATGTTATAGAAGGCAGGGATTCATTCAGAAGAACCACAAGAAGTGAGTGATAGCTTATGTTTGTCCTTTGGGTGGATTAAGTATGTATTTTTATGCTTTTGCAAAGATATTAGCCAAATAAAGGCGTTTAGTGTAGTTGGACTGGAAAACACGTGAGGCTGAATTATTTACCTTTATGTACACCACTACTACAGCAAATCATATGTTAGCAGTATTTTAAAACAAATTTATCATTTTAAAATATCAATTTTTTAAAGTTTCCCCAAGTGGCTTTGTAAAATAACCAAATTAGGTAAACAATGAGTATGAGGCTTCATGAAATACATGAACCAAGTGGACTGAAACTGGTTTTTACTCTCCCTCGCCCAGCCTCTTCCCCACCGATGCAGTTAATTTTTACAATCCCTTTAGGGTCTGTACATTTTGATATAAGGAAACTAATGGTTTTTCTATACTCGAATCCAAATTAAATCCCTAAAGTTTTTCCCTACTGGCAATTTCTAATAAAAAGCAGTCCTAAGGAAAGGTGACCAATGGAGTGCATGTGAGACTCATCTTCATTCTGAAGTGTGATGGAAACACAGGAGGCAGAAGGGACAAACCATGTAGCTTGGGAATGTGAAAGCCTGAGTTCCATCCTCCTAGTTCTCTGACAAACCCACTGTGAGGCCCATTACCTTACCTTAGTTCTATTTCCTCATGTGTAAAATGAGGACACTGCAACTAGATGATTGCTAAACTCTCTTCCTGTTTTAAACAGTCTCTGTTGTAAAAGACTAGCCTGTATTGTCAGCCTGCGTGGGCTACCACTGTGCGCTAATGAAGACGGCGTAATTGAACTTTCTGGATCTCAGGGAATCTACATGTGCCCTGCATTTTATTGTCCCACCAATGTACCTGAGGTTTTTAATGAGCAAAATGAGAGTTATCTACATACAAGATAAGGTTCAAGTATCTGAGAGAAGGAGAAGGCTAGGAGAAGATATTACTTGAACTTGAAGATGGAAGAAACAGATTCAGATTTTCCTTTGCCACTAGCTTGATGACGGCTTGAGACAGCTGCCTCTGTTCATTTTGGGAGGGCCTTAGTTTCCTCTTTTGTAAATGAGGGCAGTTCCTCTGTTTGTGGTGGCCTGGGAAGCACACAGGTGGGTGAAATCATAGCTAATATAAAAAACCTGGGCCGGGTGCAGTGGCTCATGCCTGTAATCCTAGCACTCTGGGAGGCCGAGACGGGTGGATCACCTGAGGTCAGGAGTTCAAGGCCAGCCTGGCCAACATGGCAAAACCCCGCCTCTACTCAAAATACAAAAAATTAGCCGGATATGGTGGCTGGTGCCTGTAATCCCAGCTACTTTGGAGGCTGAGGCAGGAGAATCGCTTGACCCTGGGAGGCGGATGTTGCAGTGAGCCGAGATTGCGCCATTGTACTCCAGCCTGGTTGAGAAGGGGGAAAACTGCATCTAAGAAAAAGAAAGAAAGAAAGAAAGAAAAAAAATCCTGTGATAGAGAGAAGCTTCTCACCATGATGCCTTACACCAGGGTGATTAACAAAGTAGTTAAATGGAACTTATTCTTCTTTCTGACCTTTTCCAGTCAGCTAGTGTGGATATCAGTGAAATAGGGATTCCAAAAAGGTAACCTGGAGAGAGAGAAACCTAAAACCTTTGGTTAATTAATAGTAAATTTGATTTTGAGTGGTCAGTTTTTGTGTTATCATAATGTGATCAATTTTATTATATCCAGGAGAAAAATGTTGGAAAAATATCCTAACTTGCTAAGTGTGGTGAATCCTTGAGTTGAGCTTTTTGGCTTAACTTCTCAGTATGAACATGGGTTTTCATGCTGATTGATAGGATCAATTCGTCCTGTCTTCATCACTGAGAAGAAACTTGAATTGTTCATGCCAATGATATGATGATTAATTCAGGTTTTTGGCTTGAGCATTTCTCTGTGGGCTATGGAGCTCTTTTTCCTTTGGAAAGCAGGCCTGGGTGCATAAAGATATATCGAATTATCAGGGGACAGACATATACTTTCCTGTAGCCTCTACAGGGCTCACAGGTTCAAACACAACCTGCCTGAATCATAAGAAATTTAATTGAGTAGATAAAGAGGTCCTCATAATTATAAACTGCAGTAGGTATAACAAGAGGCTAAATACATAGCTGTGGTTTTAATTAGCTGGTGCTTCAAATTAGTAATGTTGGTTTCAGTCAGAAATCAGTGACATTATAAACTGAAAGCCTCATCACCATGTAGTTCATTACTCATTAGACCTCACTGTGTGAAGCCTTCAATACAACGCCATGCTGAGCAAGAAAGGAAAAAGTTGGAGATATTTGGTTGCCTTCCAAGAGCAGTGGAGCTCTGTGGAGATTAAATTCATTCTCGCCAGAGATATGAGAATTAACTGTTCTTTGTCGGATGTGTTAAAAAATGCAGCAGGCAGTTTTGCTTGCAACGGATAACACCCGCGTGCACACTCAATCTGCTATTCAAATTTGTGTCTGGAATTTGGTAGCTAATGAACTGATGCAAAATGCAGCCAAGAGCCTCCTAACAAATCAAAGCCAGGGCCAAAGCACCGAAAGTGCCCTTACTGCTGGTCGTTTGAAAGGTTGTCATGCAAGTTGAAGCATGTTTCCTTTTCTTCTTCTTCTTTCTTTTTCCTTCAGGGTTTTAATTATATCTTTCCCTTGGAGGAGAAGGAAAGTAGTTTGCAAAGCCAAGAGACCAAAGCACTTCAGTTCTCTTCATGGGAGAATTAAATGTGATCTATGGGCCTGTCATTCTGAGCTGTCAGGTGCACAAAATGAACAGATAGCTAGAAAACTGACATCCTGCTTGCATTACTCAGAAGGAAAAGACTTTGGTTCTTGTTTGTGTGTAGATACTAATCTGCTATGGAAAGCAGAGAAATTAAGTGTCCTTCTCCTTTGCAACAACTCCGCCCTCACTAAATATTGCTTTAACTTGTTACTCTACCCCCACCCTAACACCCAATCTTTCTTACATTTGGACAAATTTATGGGATTGGATTACACACAGCCAATGTATGGTGTTGAGATACAGTCACAAACGCCACACTTAACGGACTGAAGATGTTACTGTGCCTGATTAGTTCCATGTCAGTCTCAAACATGGAGACATTGAGACACACAGCAATTGTTTGGGATTCTGAGTTCAACTTGTGAATGGAAATGAAAGATGATGCTAGAAAATCTAATACCTGTGGAGGGCATCTGAGACTACAAGTGATAGGCTGCCTTCCGGTATCTGGACTTGACGTCTTCCTTGACCAGGCGAGGCCTAGATGTGGGCCCTGGCTTTGGGTAGGACTCTGAAGGTTTTGTTTGCTTTGCTCAGACAGTGATAACATTTGTTGAATATACTCATGAATGGTCCAGGGAGCTTTAATGTATCTGACGTTGTTTGTATTATGAAAGTGTAGTGTGCATTTAAACATCCTATAAATGTTGTCGCTGGTTTTTAATGGAGAAATGAGTGTTCTTTATCCAGGAGATGAAGTTATCAAAGTCACTTTGAATTTGACCTCAAGGATTCCTGTGAAGAAAAGTGGATGATTAAGGGTAGTGGCATTGTACACTCCATGTTTATCAACATCTAGTTAAGCTGCATGGATAGTTTATGTTCTAGGTTCTTACTTTGTAAATTAAATTTATGATACTTTGAGCAAACTAGCCTACCAATGACAGATATTAAGGTTTTGGATATAGTCAAAGCCTGTCAACTGTACTCTTATATCAGTAGATCTCTTGTAATTCCTTTAGTTATTATGTTCATTTGCATGTCAATTATCTAATTAAGTCTTAACATGGGAATATTAACATGGGGAAGGAAACCAACATTTATCCAACACCTGCTAGGCATTTTATGTACATTTATGTAATTTAAATTTGCCCAGTGTATATGTACTCACGTTGGGTAAGGTTAACATCAAAAGCATGAAAAAAACCCAATGAATAAAATAAAATACACCGCTACGAGACTTACAATTATGGTTTAATTTTCAGTCTTGCATGATGAAGAAAATAATTGTTTTCTTAGTAAGAAAGCATTCCATTCCATAATACCAAAAGGCCTGGAATATATCTTAAATGTTGTTTAGGAGCTTTTGATCCTCCAATGGGAAAGCCTGAAATGTGATGAGAGTCACAGTTAGTCTTTGTAAAACATTTGTTCATTGAGGTCATTAAAGGCTTTTGACACCTCCTTTTTTTCATCCACAGCTAGTCATTTGTTATTCAAGTCAGACCCCCCTTTTTTTGTGAAGAGTTTCTCAAAAAAGCTTCCATTCACCTTTGAAGAAAACTATGAGAAGACCAATACCACAACAACCAAACAAAAAGAAGTGTAGGTGATTTGGATATTAATTTTTCTGTGGACTTCCGAAAATGTCCTTAAATTCTCCTGTGAGTTCACTTTGGCTATGGGCTCAGGACAGAATTCCAGTTTATCTGCAGCTCCATACTTTGATAATTCTTTTCTCTTAGGACTTTGTGACATCTGTGGATTCTGAGCCCTAGGTAGTTGGCAACACAGCGTAACTTTAATTGAGTACCTTTCTGCACTGTGGACTGACTTTTGGGGAGTATGTAATTACTTATAATAATCAAACAAGGACAAGGGAAGAGAATTTTGCTTTACTGGCTTGTCATGAATGTAATTTCAGATAAGCAAGTTTTTGTTTTTGTCTTTATTCTGAAGAGCTGGTCAGGATCTTAAACTCAATAGGTGTAATGAAAAGGATTATCTGCTCTCTATGCAGTGTCAACTTGGGCAGCAAGTTGACTTGAAATTTTTTTTTTATTATTGACAACAACAAAAATTTAAATGACTCGCATGATTAATTAATCTTTTTCTCTTTTTGTCTTTTCCTTTTCATATCAGTCACTATGAACAAGACCGTAGTGCACTTAAAAAAAGGGAATGGGAACGGAGGAATCAAGAAGTCCAGCAAGAAGATGATCTCTTTTCTTCAGGCTTTGATCTTTTTGGGGAGCCATACAAGGTAGCTGAATATGTATGTATTTTTTCTTTCTGGAAAATGGTTGCTTGTTACATTTTCGAACTCACTAATCAACATTTGATTTATGTTTAAAGCACCCAACTCATTTCCAGGAGAATATAGTTTACAAGTGAAATTTGTACATACACTGTATTTGAGGCAACTGCAAGTTTCTGATGAAGTCTTCAGAAACAAATTTCATCTTCTTTTGGGAGCACAGTAGGATTGAAGAGATACTTGTGAGACTTCCTGTTTCCAATGAGCCCCTCTCTGCCCAGCACTTCCTACAGCAAGGAATGCCCCCTTGACACTTTCTATCTACTGCTGTGATTTTCAGTAGGCAGCGCCTGAAGACTTCATCAGAATGTCAATAGAGATATCTGTTTCTTTTCCCAATCAGTGTCATCCATTGCAAGGCCACTGTTTTTCTTTTCCATTTTAGGTTGTTAGCAGCTCTTCAGTGGTTTGAGTGCTCTTTGAAAATCATTGTTGCAGAATAAAGGAAAAAAGCCAATCATTTTTTCTGATGGTTAATAATCATGGGTTAGAAGATTGTCTCAACCAGAGGGGGGTAGTATAGTTAAGTTGAATTTCTAGTGGTAGTCCGGCTAGTGTGTAGCTCCAATAATCATCAAACTGCTGTGTCTACAAGTGTTGATTTTACAGTGACTGCTTCTAAACTTTCTATTTGGGGTAGAGATGAGAAGTGACTGGAAAGAGATTATGATGGAAGAATCTTATTGAATTGCTGGCAGCTGGTTGGTTTTCATTGAAATGTAGTATCAGTGTAATTTTCTGTAATAAAACAGAAATGATGTAAGAAATACAACAATAGAGAACATTTTCAAGAGCTGTGATTTTAGAAGAGTACCCTTTAAGGGACAGTGACTTCTGGAAAAGGAAAGTTTTTAAGGAAGACAGCATAGGCCCAAATACTACTTTGGGGTAGAGAGTAAGCTATTTGGATTGGTGACTGGTGAGACTAGGGTCTTGTTACCTTGTTCAAAGCAACTAAGCAACTCTTGATTGAGACATTGCAGGAACTTTCAAGTTTGCTAAGCCTGATGAAGAAACTTAGGTCACCTAAGCTACTGGTTTTCAATCTGTCAGTAATAGTATGATCCATAAAAAAAGCAGTGTTCCCATATCAACAGGTTAATTTTTATACTACTTTGAAGGTATATATTTAGATATATAATTGGTTTAACGAAAATTTATGAAGGCCTACTATGTACTAGTCACTGCCTTACACCAGTGTACAAAGAGGAATAGCATACTCTGTGTTTTCAAGGAGTTTCTAGTCGAGTGGCAGAGATCATTTGAAGCAGTGATGGCATGCCTGCATGGTGACAGAGAGATAGCAAGGGAAAGATCAGCGAAGACTTTGTACTCAAACTCAGTATAAAGAGTTTGAACATAATTTTTTACATGATAAAAATCATTACAAATATTTAAATCATGGTATGGCCAGGACAAATGAACATTTTAGAATGATGTTGGGCAGTGTGGACCATGGGTTGCAGGGAGGGGATACTAAGGAAAGATAAAGAAGCTATTGTAATTGATGAGGGGAGCTTATATCAGGAATGATTTAAGGTAGAGTAAGGAAGTTGAAATTATGGAATTGGCTGTCTAATTGCATGTGGGGAGTATGGAATAAGAATTAATGGTTCCCATGTTTTTTATTTGAGAGGGTGGTGGTATCATGAACAAGTTGTTCAGGAGGAGAACATGGTTGGTGCTTGTAGAGAAGAAATAACTAATTTAGTTTTGAGCGTGTTGGCTTTGAGATGCTAGAGAGGTATCAGGAGAGAGCTATCCAGAAGGCTTGGATATATAGGTCTGAAACTCATGGGAGTGGTCAAGAGAGAAGTTTAGCTGTTATTGTCTTATAAGTGTCAGTGGAAGCTGTGAGAATGCCTACCATCACTGAAGAGATTATGGAGTAAAAAGGAGGACAAACAATTCTTGGGAGTAGCACCGTTTAAGGGGTAAAAGAGGTGGTGAAAGCAGAGGCCAGGAAAGGAAACTCCAAAGGAATGATCAGAGTGGTAGGAAGAGAACTAGGAAAGACACATTTAATAGAAACCTAGGGAGCTAAGGATTTTGTAGAGGAAGGATTTGCTGTGCCTCAGAGAGGTCAGGAAAGGTAAGAACTTTAAAGTGGCTGTTTGGATTTAGCAGTTAAGGAGTAATGGTGACCTTAGGGAGAGTTGTTTTATTTGTTGATGACAATGGTCACTGTGGGATGCCAAACCGCCAGGGGTTGGAGAATAAATGGGAAGTGGTTAAGTAAAGAAAGTGAGACGTCAATGTAGATATGATCTTGCAGAAATGTTTTACATGGAGGAAAAAAGAAAGAAAGATAAGTTAGAAAGTAAAGGGAGGAATTATATAAAGGGAAGCTTTTTAGAAAAATGAGATAAACGTGAATATGTTTAGAGATTGATGGGACGCAAATAACTTCAATGGAGAAAGAGAAGGTGGAAGATACAGGAGAGAAGGGTGAAGCTAAGTGGAGAAAGGTCCCAGAGGAGATTAAAAATAATACAAGATGGAGAGCAATTGAGGAATTATGAGCTATGGGGTGGAAGGTGGGAATAGAACATTAGAATGAGAACAAAGCAGGAGAGAGGAAGGAAGATTGGGGAAGTGCAAGAAATCAGGGCTTCCATTTTCTGCAGAAAATGGAGGAGAGGTCAAAGCATGATAAGTGTCTTATCCTTTCTCAAGGTGAAGAAGGAACAAGGAGATAAGTTTTACATGTTATCTTTGGATGGGTTAGAAAAATGAGCTTTACTCAAAAGTTTATTCTTAAAATCCAACATCCACACTATCCTCAACACTATAATGGGGTGAAGAACTCTTGATTTATTCTCCCTTCATAATTTTAAGTCACGATGAATTGATGGTCTTGTACCTTTAAGGTAAATGCCATCTTTTCACAAGGCCTGTTATATAGATCCATTTTTTAAATGTTAGCAGTGTATTTTTGAGTAGGCAGTTGAAAAAATCTGTTATCAACATTTTCAGAAGTTTCAAAAGCCATCTGTCTTGATATTACAAGGGTACATCAAGTAGAGACATAGATGGGAACATTTAGTATAGTGTGGGGCAGGGCGTATTGTGTGATTAGTAGCTTGTTACCTTTGTGCTTCCTGATGAGGAAAAACGTTTGTTTTTTTTTTTTTTTTTTTTTTTTTTTTTTTTTCTGAGACGGAGTCTCACTCTGTCACCCAGTCTGGAGTGCAGTGGTGCGATCTCGACCCACTGCAGCCTCCACCTCCCAGGTTCAAGCTATTCTCCTGCCTCAGCCTCCCAAGTAGCTGGGATTACAGGTGCATACCACCATGCCCAGCTAATTTTTGTGTTCTTAGTAGAGATGGGGTTTTACCATGTTGGCAAGGCTGGTCTCAAACTCTTGGCCTCAGGTGATTGCCCACCTTGACCTCCCAAAGTGCTGAGATTACAGGCGTGAGCTACCACGCCTAGCCAAAACCTTTGTTCTTAAGTCAAAACTGTGAAGAAAAAGAATAATGCTAGTGATTGTTGACCTAATAATTATTTTTCTTTCACCCTTGCTTTGATGATTGGTTGTCATCTTGAGCTGTGTCCACATTCAGGGTTCCCTGGGACAGGACTGAGGAGTAACAGAATGCTAGAACTGATGTTGCACCTCCATAAGGCTCCTCAGACCAAGACTGGGCTGGATACCCTTGGAGTATCTGGACATGCCAATGATCATGGGAGTCCTAGAGCTGGCCCATGATCCACTGGTAGAAACGAGGACATACCACAGCTCTTCCCTAAGGTGGCAGCGGGAGGACTTATCAACTTTAGAATAAACATTCCTGATGGTGGGTGAAGACTTTCAGGAAAGTTCTTGCTACCCTGAAGCCTAAAACAAGGTCCAGTTACCTGTCTAATAGCGCCAGTGGTTCATAAACTAGCCAATATGAACACTGATCTCTAGGACCTATTATCCTTTCTTGGCAGAAAGATAAATGGTGATCTCTCACGTTCCTGGCTAATTTCTTTCCCTTCTTTTCTTTGCCTCTACCACTGCTAGAATGGAGAGAATGTTGACCGCCCCTAAATTTGGTTAGTGATAGGGAACTTCTCTCTTGGGCTGCTTTTGTAGCATATGATTTTCAAATTGGAGCTTGTGTTATGCTATTGAGAAGGATGTCTTCAAATGTTCCTGAAAAACATGAAGCCATTTGACTTGTCTAGGTTAGTGCACTAAGTCTGGTAAGGAACTGGCATGTAACAAGTGTATGCCAGCTTACTGTGTGCTAGGCACTGTGCTAGAGTTCTATGTGTGTGCTCATTTAGACCTTAAAACAACTGGGGTGTGCAATTTTCCCATGTTTTCCATGAGGAATTTTAACTCGGAGAAGCGAGATGGCTTCTTTGCATTTTCATATCCTTATACATGGAGAATTTAGACTTTGCATCCAGTTCTGTATGATTCCATATCTGTAACAGGAAGTTATTTATCCTCTGACGGGAAGTCAGAAGACTTGATCAGCTTACCTGCTGGGTGACAGTGGAGAAGAAACTCCCTTTCTCTGATCCATAGGTTTTCTTTTTCCTTTCTGGATTGAATCATAGTAATTAATAAGAATAGTAACATTCTATGACTCTTCATAGCCCAATAGGAATGAGGAAACTGGGGTGCAGAGAGGATTATTAAGTGGCTTACCCAAGGTCATTTGTATTGGGGCACATAGAGGTAGAGGCCAGATGGAGGCCAGACCTACTCTGCTGACTCACATGGTTGTTTTAAGGATCAAATGAAATAATGTGGGAAAACTTGCTTTGAAATCTGTAAGGTGCTATACAAATTGAGGTATTATCATTATTATAATTAGAGTAAAGAAGGAAATAGAAACGTAGAGCTTAGAGAGATTAACTGCAAAAATACTAGAATTAGAAAAAAATGAGTTACTAAATCACATGTTGGCCACAATAAAATAAAAGAAAACAATGAGCTTCAAAACTTAAATTATTTTGCTACTTGTATTAAAAAGAAATACTATGGTACAATAGCCTCCTAGCACATTAGTCTTGCATGCAATGAAATTATACTACTGATTTGTAGATAGCATTAGAAACAAACTGAGGGAAGTTTGCATTTCCTGAAGTAATGAGAGGCAAAAAAGCTTAAATGAAGGAATGCTGTTAGTCATGAGCCACAAACCAGACATGTAATTTATGCCTGAAAATACTTGGAAAATGCATTTCCTGATGATAGAGAAATTGTGATTACTTAGAAAATAAAGGCTGCACAGGTTGCCTTTAAAGAATCAACCAATTATCTAGACCGGTAAGTAAAGAATTGGATAATTGAAAGAAGCATATAATTGATTAAAATGGCTGAATTTCATTTTTGTCACGTTTATAATGTTCAATCAAGATTATCAAGAATATTTTGCTCCTTAATAGGATTATTTTCACCCTCCTACTAAGACTCAGGAGGGTGACAAAGAACATTTAATATGAATCAGAAGTTGCTATGGTGTATAATGAGTGTACATTGTGTAGGTGTGTATAAATGTTTTTCGGGTCTCATTGGGTTTTCTATCCAGTGGTTCTCATATCTCCATCTTGAGAAATTTAAAAACTGATTGGCAGTTACCCACCTCCAGTGGTGGGAAGGTGGAGTGCTTACTCTGACGACCTGGACTGGACTGCTAATTATGTGCCAATTGTTGAATGGTGAACTTCTTGAGGCTCTGTGTCCATGTGTCCTCTGTGCATAACCCTGCCTCAGGAGGGTCCCACATTTACCAGTGTCTGTCTTAAGAACTACTACAATAATTCCTACGTGTAGCCACAGAACATCTGTTATGCAAACCATATGGATCTTCCTTCAATCAGCAACTCAGAAAGCATCGCCAGTGAACTCAACCTTGAACTGTGTGCTATACATTTCCTGGCACATGTCCTTCTGAGACAATTGCTCTGTGAGGAAACTAGTCTAAGGGAGATGACATCCCTCATTTCTCCAGGTTATCACAGCTTCACTCCTATGTCATTAGTGTGCAAAAAAGCTGCACGCCTGGATTGTATTAGCCTAGACCTCTAAGTCCACATACAGACATGCTTTCACTGAGTTAGTCATCATAAGAAAAAGCCACATGAAGATATATTTGCATCATCTTGGAAAATGAGGCCCCAAATATTGTTTCATTGCTCAACTGTTCTTCTAAACATATCAATGAGAGGAATTCCTTTTCACATTTTATTATCAGACAACCATTTGTCTCGTTTAATGAATTAGGATATGCTTCTTTCGATCAAAGATAATTCTGTAACCTATGAGCTTTTCCTTTTTGCCTTAGCTACCAGGAAACTCAAAGTTCAATTTAATGTTCAATTGTAGTAACCAAGTTAGCCTGATTTTTGCTTTCTATTATGTACCTTTGACTCCAGCCATTTGAAATTCTTTATTTTGATATAGACAGGGTATGAATTTTAATTTATCCTATTCAATTCTATAAAAATTTATTGAGTATTTGATAAGCACAAGAAATGGTGCTACATCTTGGGTATATAAAAATAAGTGAAATGTAGTCTCTGACCTTTAAGAACTCATAGTTTTATTCAAGAAAAGTTATCATAAGTGTAGTATACACTATGTAGTAGAAGGTTGATTTTCTAGACTTATTGAGAGAAATTTCAATTTTCCTCTAATTTTGTTCACATAGACAGTTTTAGACATTGGCCAGTTTAGAAATTCTCTTAATTTCAAGTATATTTTTATAACATAGATATGGAAAAGTATACCTAAGCTTGCTTCAGAAACCCAGATCATTATAAGTAAATGTCAATGAAGAGATATTACAAAGGTAGGCAAGGTTCTCCCTACTGAGGAAAATATGAACCTCTTGTATTTACTCCTGAAACAAGAACAGGAATTTGACTAGCTTGCTTATAAGCAAGTGAGCTTTAAAGCAAATGAGCTTTCACATTCTTGAATCCTGATTATGTTTCCCTAAGGAGACTACAATGACTTCTCAGGGCATGGAGGTATTACAATGGTCTCTATGACACCTAGGGACAAGGTTCTGATTTTGCAGAGCTCTGTTTCTGTGAAAGCCAGATAATAAAATGAAGGCATTCTAATGGGAAGTGAAATGGTATTGTTTTCCCTTGTTGGGTCAGATCATTGAATATGGCCGGGTATCACTGTTTATGAGGCAAACATCTGACCCAAGAGGTAATCTGTTTGATAGGCCAAAATAACCTACAAATGTTTAAAGCTTGCATGAGATTCTTGTTGGACCCTCAGCACAATGAATTTTTTTTTGTTTTAAATTTAGAGATTGAACAGGGAGCCTGGTTTTGGCTGCTGTCCATGTGGTTCATTGTGCAACTCAGTTGAAGGAGACCACTATATACAAAGGGTTTATTCTTGTCTGGGCTGAAAAGTAATCCCTGCCTTTAAAAATGACAAACCTAGAGACTTTTAGGAAGTAAAAGTGACTTCTATCTGTCTATAACTTTTAAATATATCTTTCAAATGTACTTTTGAAAACAGAGTGATTATTCAGCTGAGGATGATAGAGAATGTTAATTGTTTAATCACTACTTCAATACTAAGGTTGCATATGATGCAATATATGATTGGAGGATAAGCAAACTAAAACTGACATGTAGTTACTTGATTTCTAAAAATATCTGTCCCTGACAGAGCTCCCTTAGCATATGTTTAGCATACTTTTCCTTAATCTTTGAAATTTATATTTCTCCTATTGCCCTCATTTCTTTGGAAGTGTATCATATGGGTTCACACACACGGTATGAGTAAAATACTTTATATGGTATATGGAGATGGTGCTGATAATGAGGCCAAGATTACTGGTTTGATTCTCTCTCTGATTGTTCCTTCTTGGTATCATTTTCTGGCTCCTCATCTTATCTCAGTCTCTTAAAGGTTGATGCTTCCCAGGGTTCTCTGCGAATCCCTGTCTTCTCTTTCTACGTTTTCTTTCCCCAGACGATTTTACCCATTTCTGGCACTTCGCCCTCTATCCATCTGCATATCCTCCCATCTTCACATAAAGAGGAAAACACATAACCATACAACCTAAGTTTAGACTGAGATGCTAGCCCTGGATAGGTATACTCCCTGTGTACACCAGGAGACTGGGCTGTGTTAACGGCATGTGAAACATTTTAGATGTTAAACAACTATCTTCAGCAGAGAGTGTACCAATGGTTAGATGGTCACTCCCTCCTGTGCGTTGAAAATGTACCCATGGCTTCTGGAACTTGAAGGCCACATAGGGTGATATCTTTTGTGGCCCACTTGCCAGATGGCTCCTTGAATACTGGTAGCCTTCTATCATTGCAACATCTTGGGCCAGGATAGTGCAGTCTAGGTACAAAAAAGTCCTTTGGCTTTCTGAATTCAGCAGCTTGTTTTGATAACCTCTTTGGCATATAAAGAGAATAAAGAAAGCCACTTTTAGGGGTGAACAACTGAGCTTGCATCAAAGTCATTTCCAAGTATGCAGCTACCCATCATTTTTTAGTATGATAACTTTGCTTTCTGTATTACAAAAACCCATGCAGGAGCATAATTATTTTAAAAACAATCATAACCATTTTAATAGAACAAATACATCCCACAGGGGGTGGTGTAGCTGGTATACTGATTGTCCATAAAATGATTTGGTTGCCTCTCTAACTGCTATACATTAGGCTAACATCACTTTGAAAAGATAACTTTGTTTTGGTTTACTTAAACAACAGTTTAAATACTTGAATAAATTTTCCTTAATAATTGAAAAGACACAGAAGGGCTTGAGTCACTGTTGATGAACGATTGCACCATTTCAAAGTAAATGAGTGTGAACCATCAATATGTAAACACAGTCTTTCCAGAATATACAGGCAAACACTAGTAATTCATACAGTTCTTTGATTAGAAGGAATCAGATTCACTTTAGTCATAAGTTAGCTCAATTAGATGCTGTTTAATTCCATTCCTTTTCTAAACTTATCATAGTCATGGTAGTACAATTTAACTGATTTTCTTATCCAATAGCCTAAGCCTTTTTCATGATATAATGTGGTACAAAGGCTGATATGTCAAACATTTATATAGGTAGAACATTCCATTATAACTCCAATGATTGGTAAGCAAAAGTTGTTAATCACAATGTAGAATGTAGCAATTCAGCTCCTCTGTCACAGAATAAATTATTTTTTCTAATAAAATTAGTAAATGATATAATTTAAAACTTTTTCTCAATGAGCATGTTTAAGAACTGGCTAGGGAGTATACAAATGTTAGTCATACCCGCTCATTCCAAGAGGCTTTTTCAATAGTGTTATTGATTTTTTTTCTTACATAGCACATGAAAAGCATGAAATTATATGGCAGCAGGACAATTTTAAAGAACCCCGTATGGTAGTCTACTTAGGGCATCTGTTTGAAACATTAACATTAGGAAACACAAACCTATTCATTCTCTCTCCTCCCACCCCCATCTTTTTGTTATTTTAGACAAACAAAGGTGATGCACTTGCCAACCGAGTCCAGAACACGCTTGGAAACTATGATGAAATGAAGGATTTGCTAACTAATCATTCTAATCAGAATCATCTAGTGGGAATTCCAAAGAATTCTGTGCCCCAGAATCCCATCAACAAAAATGAACCAAGCTTTTTTCCAGAACAAAAGAACAGAATAATTCCACCTCACCAGGATAATACCCATCCTTCAGCACCAATGCCTCCACCTTCTGTTGTGATACTGAATTCAACTCTAATACACAGCAACAGAAAATCAAAACCTGAGTGGTCACGTGATAGTCATAACCCTAGCACTGTACTGGCAAGCCAGGCCAGTGGTCAGCCAAACAAGATGCAGACTTTGACACAGGACCAGTCTCAAGCCAAACTGGAAGACTTCTTTGTCTACCCAGCTGAACAGCCCCAGATTGGAGAAGTTGAAGAGTCAAACCCATCTGCAAAGGAAGACAGTAACCCTAAGTCTAGTGGAGAAGATGCTTTCAAAGAAATCTTTCAATCCAGTTCACCAGAAAAATCTGAATTCGCCGTGCAAGCACCTGGGTCTCCCCTAGTGGCTTCCTCTTTATTAGCTCCTAGCAGTGGCCTTTCAGTTCAAAACTTCCCACCAGGGCTTTACTGCAAAACAAGCATGGGGCAGCAAAAGCCAACTGCATACGTCAGACCCATGGATGGCCAGGACCAAGCACCGGACA
Organism: Colobus angolensis palliatus; assembly: GCF_000951035.1. Taxonomy (NCBI): domain Eukaryota; kingdom Metazoa; phylum Chordata; class Mammalia; order Primates; family Cercopithecidae; genus Colobus; species Colobus angolensis. The sequence goes on from NW_012122376.1 coordinate 10,981,976, forward strand.
TCTCGCCAACACTGAAACCTTCAATTGAATTTGAGAACAGCTTTGGGAATCTGTCATTTGGAACACTCTTGGATGGAAAACCCAGTGCAGCCAGTTCAAAGACTAAACTGCCAAAGTTCACCATCCTCCAAACAAGTGAAGTAAGTAATTTTTAAAGTTTTGTTTGGTTTCACTTTTTTATATTTCTCTGCTCTAACCTCTATAATACAGTATTCACAAGCAGCTCTCATTTACCTTATTGAGCTGTATAGGATACTCTTCAAGTTCAGAGTCTGAATTTTGATCTTCTGTCACTTGTGACATAACTGATTAACATGCTGCAAACAAAGTTAAATCTCCATAATTTGGAATGACAAAAGACAAGGTTGGTCTGACTGAATGATTGACAAGTTGGAGTTATAAAAGAGTTTCATAAAATACAGTTGTAGTAATATTATGTACAAATTAATAACATTTGAGATTATAATTGGTCATAAGTAGTATGAGGTTCATGAGAAGATTGCGAGTCACTATAGGCCTTCACTACTCAGTAGCATATTCTAAACCTAAAATACAGAAGTTCCTTAAAGTAGAAGAATGTAGAAGTGTGGTTTGCTGGAACCTGAAATAGAAGGAATTCTTTAAGAATTTTAGTTTCTTAAGTGATTACAGAGCTATTCCTTGGCAAGATCTTAATGTTATCTTCCATATCCATCAATCTTCCCTTCTGCATCTCTTTCCTCCACAGGTATCTACATAGCCCTTTTATTCTACCTTCATCCTTTCTGTCAAAGCAAAAGGCATTGCGAGTAACTAAAACCCACTGGTTTAGAATGACTAAATATCCTACCCATCTCAGGAATCATTGCCTTGTAAAAGAGAAGTCCAGAGGCACCAAAGCCTCTTCTGAGGAATGAATCACTAATGATTGGATTCCAGGCCTTGTGGTCCCTGGGTGGGGAGCATATATGGTGCTGCCTCTCAGACACCACCATGTAAGCGGCTGTCTACTGCACCTCAAGGTCTTGATTGGAAGAAGCCACTGCCTTTAGATTGGATTCCTGTCACTGGTGACTAAAGGCTTGAAATAATACAGAGGAAGAAGTAGGGTTAAATTCTTACTCAATAGGAGTGACAGGCAGTCTGTCTGAATGGTTACAGATTCCAAGTCAGTGGTATCTGAGTTAGAGAAGTGTGACCCTATAAGCCCCCTGGCTCTCCTTCCTTTATTTATCCTCAGCAGATGCGGTGATTTCAGAGGACAATGGGAACATAAAGGGAGGGAGGCCTGGGGCTGTTGACTATATTTTCTGAATGTATGTTTTTAATATTGTTTCATTTCTGAGGCAGTGTTGCTTTTTGTATCATCATTCATCAAGTCTTGGTCAAGCTTCCTCTTAAGTATCTCTCTAGTCTGTCACCTCTACCCCCACTGCCTTTGAACCACCTGTGAGCCCTCAGTGGACTGCTGTGAGAGCCCCTCTTGACTGGTCTCCTTCCCTCTAGTCTCACCTCTCTTCCATACCATCCATGCAGGCTCATCTAACAGGCAGATCTGACCATGTCACTCCCTGCTCTTGATTCTTCAGTGCCTTCTCATCACTTCCAGGGAAAAGTCCAAATTTCTTAGTCACACATACAAGGCTCTTCACCCTTTAGTTTCATACTCCTTTTTTGGCTACATATTTCACTACTTCTTCGTGTGCAGTTGAAATCCCAGCCATATGGGACTACCTGTGGTTCCCTGTCATGTCATGCTTTATCACGCTTCCTTGCTTTTTGGCCTGCTGTCCCCTCAGCCTAGAATGTCTTTCCCCACCCTCCCTTGTCTTCCTGGTGAAGTCCTGTTTCTTCTTCAGGTCTGGTCAGTTGCCACCTTCTCTGTGAAAGATTCCCTGATCCCCTCAGCTTAATTAAAAACCCCTTTGTCTCGGCTCCTCTAGCACCTTCTATATGCCCTGATTGGCACCGACTCCATTGTATTGTAGTGATTCGGTTATGTTTCTATCTCCTCTACTAGACTGTGAGCTCACTAAGAGCAAGGAATACCTCATTCTCTCTGTATCCCAAGCGCCTAGCAAATACTTAGCACATAGTAGATATTCAATAAATGTTTGTTGAATGAATGGATTTCAAAAATGGTTACTTGATTACATTTTCTAAGCCACAATGTTAATCAAATAACATGCACAAATGTAAACAATTGCTAGGAAATCCATCATGAGTTATATCTTTTTTCAGTTGTATTCTGTCTGCATGTTTCTTACTCTGCTCTGCTCCTGTTCTGTCATTGAGAAATCCTAGCCATAATTTCTACGGAATGACTTAATACAGGCTTTAATACTTAAAAACCAAAAAAGAGATCTGCTTTGAAAAAGTAGAAGTATAATGGGAGATGGGGATATCATTCTTGTTTCTTCTTTTGCCCTGGTATCTGCTGCTGTTCCCTCCTTACACAGCCAGAACTGATCTGGAAATAGCACTGCCCCATAAAGCAGTCTGTCAGCCTGTTTCCATACCTCATTAGTAGAGTGACAAATCACAGACCCAGTGAAATCCACTCTGTTGTAATTCTCTCTCTTATACATTCACAAAATGGCTGACCCAGATTCAGAAATGACTTCATGCTTTCACTCAGTGCTCTGGCACACCAATGAGTGGTACATTTTCAAAGACAATCTGAGCTGTCATCAGCTCTGGAGACAATTATCCCGGGAGCAGCCTATGTGCATGCAGCCTTTGGTGATGGTACAAACAGACCTTGGTAGAGCTCTGTATGAAAAACGGGCCAGGTGCAATAAAGTCATGATAGGAGATCAGTGAAGAAAGTACTTATTTTAAAATATGGGTTTCAACGAACGATTTGACAGAAGAGTAGAGAGAAGCTTAAAGCCCTAAACTCAGAGGCATATACAGAACCCAAGGGTAACGTGAAAACCAAAAATAGGAGGAAAAGAAAAGAGAGGTTACACAGCCCACCAAGAGAGCTTAGAAGGGTGCAGATTAAAATGCGGGCATAAATATAGGCAGGGTGGAGCATTACGGAGCTTTGAACCTAATGGAATTTACGTGGCTAAAACTCTGACCAAGTCTGAAAATTCACCGTATTAAATCTTGATGCACTTTTCAAAAACACTTAGCGTTAGAATTCAGCCCCAGTTCCTGGCGCCAAGAAGTTTCAGGCACTGGATTCCGGGTCCCTAGTCAGTGTAGCTGTCTTTGATGAGTGGTAACATTACTCTGAGTTATTACCAAAAAGACTTATCCGTGGAGCAATCACAGTATTTCTTTGAGCATTCTCAACTTTTTCCCTGGCTCTAGTGACAGGAGGTTGATGAGTGTTAGTGAAGTGCATTTGTGGAGAGGGTGAAGCGGGATGCGTTGAATGGCCAGAAAACAGACAGCATTCTAAGATATACAAATAAGCAGATAACATTATATTTATGAATTGAGAGATCACAAACTATTACTGAAATGTGATGTGCAAGTGTGTGTGCCCATATTTGTTTGTGTCCACATATTGAGTATATAGTGGGGAGATTTTTATTTTTTATCCTTGAAACATTTCAATGCATCTTAGAATTTCTGTATCAACAATAAGGATATTAGAAGTATAACCAACTTCATTGCAGAAGGTCAACTTTTCAATTGAGGCATGTCATTTTAACAAATAATTTGTTTAAAAACTTTATGTTGGTTGGGCGCAGTGGCTCACACCTGTAATCCCAGCACTTTGGGAGGTTGAGATGGGTGGATCATGAGATCAAGAGATCTAGACCATCCTGGCCAACTTGGTGAAACCCCGTCTCTACTAAAAATACAAAAATTAGCTGGCCACGGTGGCACACACCTGTAGTCCCAGCTACTCGGGAGACTGAAGCAGGAGAATAGCTTGAACCCGGGAGGCAGAGGTTGCAGTGAGTCAAGGTTGTGCCACTGCACTCCAGCCTGGTGACAAAGCTAGACTCTGTCTAAAAAATAAATAAATAAATAAACAAACAAACAAAACTTCATGTCATAGAGTTTATTAACGTTCCTGGCAATAACAACAACAAATTGCTGATGTGTTCTGCAGTTGGGTTTAGAAGAATTTTCTGGGAACTGCATCTGAAAACAGTAAAAGGCCTATTTATATCAAGTGGAAACTGAGAGTTGCTTGCAGATGGTGTTTTATTAGGAAATGAATTTGTTAATAAATGTAGCTTTGTACATGATTTCTTTACATATGTTTTTGTTTATTTTTACCTTAGGATAAAAATCTGCTGGTGTAGACAGCTTTGCATTTTGGTGCAATTTGTTATTAGTATAGATTGCCAAGTAAATAATCACATGCATGTGAAAGGATTGATACCACATATTAAGTGTCTCCATCCTAAGTCAATAAGCTTTTGAAAGTACAAAACTAACGTGTAGAGTGTCATATCCCTAAAGGGTTATTTGCTTTACATGCTGCTCTTGGCTGTGATCTAAGGCTATCTGAGGCTCCAATTGCCGCAAAACTAGTGGCCTTAGAAAAGTTTGATAGAAATGATGTGGGATTTGTCTGTAGCTTATTTTAGTGGGTAACTTTGTCAACTAGCTGAGAAATTATTGCTAACATTTGTAACTGTGACTGTTTTGTTTCACACCCTATGTAGTGATCACTGTGAGTATAATTACCTTTATTTATTGTGAGGTAGATAGTAAACTCAGGTCCCTTGTGTGAGAACTGCACAGAATGCTAGGATATTACCATTGGTGTTCTAGATATGTTTATGCAGCTACACAGAAATGAGACAGCTGCTTCACTGAATGGAAGGCCATCCAGTTGCTGTTTGCAACTCAGGCTAAGAATTTTTCACTTGATGTATTAATCTGTTTTCATGCTGCTGATAAAGACATACCTGAGACTGGGCATTTACAAAAGAAAGATATTTAATGGACTTACACTTCCACGTGGCTGGTGAGGCCTCACAATCGTGGCGGAAGGTGAGAGGCATATCTCCCATTGTGGCAGACAAGAGAGGAGAGTTTGTGCAGGGAAACTCCCCCTTGTAATAAACATCAGACCTTGTGATACTTACTATCATGAGAACATCACAGCAAAGACCTATTCCCATGATTCAATTACCTCCCATTGGGCTCCTCCCACAAAGCATGGGAATTGTGGGAGTTACAATTCAAGATAAGATTTGGGTGGGGACAGAGCCAAACCGTATTATTCCACCCCCAGCCCCTCCCAAATCTCATGTCCTCACATTTCGAATCCAATCATGCCTTCCCAACAGTACCCCAAAGTCTTAACTCATTTCAGCGTTAACTCAAAAGTCCACAGTCTAAAGTCTAATCTGAGTCAATGTAAGTCCCTTCCGCTTATGAGTCCATAAATTCAAAAGCAAGTTAGTTACTTTCTGGATACAATGGAGGTACAGGCATTGGGTAAATACAGCCATTCCAAATGGGAGAAATTGGTCAAACAAAGGGGCTACAGGCCCCATACAAGTCTGAATCCAGCAGGGCCGTCAAACCTTAAAGCTCCAAAATGATCTCCTTTGACTCCATGACTCATATTCAGATCATGGTGATGCAAGAGGTGGGTTCCCATGGTCTTGGGCAGCTCTGCCTCTATGGCTTTGCAGGGCATAGCCCCCTTCCTGGCTACTTTCATGGGCTGGCATTGAGTGTCTGTGGCTTTTCCAGGTGCATGGTGCAAGCTGTTGATGGATCTACCATTCTGGGGTCTGGAGGTTGGTGGCCTTCTTCTCACAGCTCCACTAGGTGGTGCCCCAGTAGGGATCCTGTAGGGGCTCCAACCCCACATTTCCCTTTCACATTGTCCTAGCAGAGATTCTCCATGAGGGCCCTGCCTCTGCCACAAACTTCTGCCTGGATATCCTGGCATTTCCATACATCCTCTGAAATCTAGGTGGAGGTTCCCAAACCTCAGTTCTTGACTTCTCTGCACCTGCAGGCTCAACACCATGTGGAAACTGCCAAGGTGTGGGCCTTCTATTCTCTGAAACAACAGCCCAAGTTTTACCTTGGCCCCTTTTAGCCATGGCTGGAGCAACTAGAATGCAGGGTACCAAGTCCCTAGGCTGCACAGAGCAGAGGGCCCTGGACCTGGCCTATGAAACCATCATTTCCTCCTAGGCCTCCTGGCTTGTGATGGGAGGTGCTGCTGTGAAGAACTCTGACATGCCCTGGAGACATTTTCCCTATTAACATTCGGCTCCCTGTTACTTATGCAAAATTCTACAGCTGGCTTGAATTTCACCTCAGAAAATAGGATTTTCTTTCCTATTGCATTGTCAAGCTGCAAATTTTCCAAACTTTTATGCTCTGTTTCCCTTTTGAAATGGAATGCCTTTAACAACACCCAAGTCCCCTCTTGAATGCTTTGCTGCATAGAAATTTCTTCTGCCAGATATCTTAAATCATCTCTCTTAAGTTCAAAGTTCCACAAATATCTAGGGCTGGGGCAAAATGCCACCAGTCTCTTTGCTAAAACATAACAAGAGTCACCTTTGCTCCAGTTCCCAACAAGTAACTCATCTCCGTCTGAGCCCACCTCACCCTGGATTTCATTGTCCATATCATTATCAGCATTTTGGTCAAAGACAGTCAACAAGTCTCTAGGAAGTTCCAAACTTTCCCACATTTTCCTGTCTTATTCTGAGCCCTCCCAACTGTTCCAATCTCTGCCTGTTACCCAGTTCCAAAGTTGCTTCCACATTTTCATGTATCTTTTCAGCAGCACCCCACTCCTGGTATGAATTTCCTGTATTAGTCCATTTTCATGCTGCTGATGAAGACATATCTGAGACTGGGCAATTTACAAAAGAAAGATTTAATGGACTTACAGTTCCATGTGGCTGGGGAGGCCTCACAATTGTAGCAGTAAGTTAAAGACACATCTCTCATGGTGACAGATAAGAGAAGAGAGCTTGTGCAGGGAAACTCCCCCTTGTAATAACCATCAGATGTGGTGAGACTTACTGACTATCATGAGAACAGCACAGGAAAGACCTGCCCTTGTGATTCAATTACGTCCCACCAGGTTCCTCTCATGAAGCGTGGGAATTGTGGGAGTTACAATTCAAGATGAGATTTGGGTGGGGACACAGCCAAACCATGTCACTTGATGTATATCACCAGTTTAGTTTTTGTGCATTCTTATGAAAATAAAATAGTATTGAGTCCAAGGCTATATCTGGGCTATTTCTAAACCCATCAAAATGAAGGGATAACTTTATACTTTTAGGGTGCCAGAAAAGACTCTTGAAATTAGTATTTGTCTTATAGCTGTGTGGAATCTAGAAAGCTTTGTACCTTCTTCTCTGCTAGTCTATCCCCTGATAGTTGCATTTTGTTTATGCTTTTTTACTAACTCTTCCAACTCACTGGTCTCATTGGTATTCAAATTCATTTTCTTATCATATTCCTCCTAACTTTCTCTTCATATTTCCTCTAACTTTAGTGTCTCCCTAAGCTAAATGAAGTGGTCTCCAACTGAACATGTGTAGTTGATAGTAATACAGATAGAATACCTAGCTTTACATTCTTCATGATGGAAAGGTTGGAGATGCTAGGAGAGAAGTGATTAGGAAAGGTGTCCTGAGGAGTGGAGACTGAGACCATTCTCACAATAGCAGGACTGATTTGTCAGGCAGAGACACAGAGGAAACCAGGGAGGGTTTCACAGAGAATGAATGGGAAGTTTGTTTTGAACTTGGCCTTTAATATTGGGTAGTATTAGAGTAGTTCAAGAGGAATCTGGAGGTCAGTTCATATGTGTGCATATTAGTGATGACTAGAGATAATAGCACATACAGAAAGGGGAAGTGAGTAAAATGTGGAGTATGTTCTAAGGATAGGCCAGTTTATCTGCAGCTGTGGATATGTGGGACCAAAGTGAGAGAATTCAAAAACCAGATTGTCAGTTCTCTTGAATTTGTAGGCAATGTGGCAACCAGAGTGTGATGCTGAACTTGACACGTTACTTTCCCTGTCATCGTAGGAGACCTAGGAATTCTCTCAAGACAATTGCCATCATCAATTCAGGCAGTAATTTCTGAGCTTTCCCAGGTTTGTTCTCTACCTCCCTACAAGAAAGGACATCTCAATTCTTCTCTTGTAAGCATCCTTTCTTTTTCAGTGTGCTTTCCCAAGGATCTTTCTAAAGTAATGCTGAACTAGCTATTTTATACCATACTTTCCTTCCCTTGGGGTCCTTGTGCTCCATTCATCCCCTTTTTCTTCCATTTTTTTTTTCATTGGCATTAGTCAAACTCAGAGATAGGTCTCAAAGATGGCTTCTTAAAGAGTATGCAGATACTTGGGACTTTTTTTCTTCCTGTTTCCTCAAGTCCTCTTCTTTCTCATATGTATTTTTTTTTCTTTTCTAAGGCTGTATGCAAGTCGTTCTAGCCATCAACATCCTAAAACGATGTCAGTGATTTCAACATGCCATTGTATAGGTAGATCAGAGTATTTACTTTCAGTGCATCTTTCTTGGCACACTTTGCTTTTAAAGTCCTTGTCTTTTTTTTTTAACACTTTTGTTGGTTGGAAAGAAACCAAAAGATTGATTTATTTTTACTCTGTTTAAAAAACAATTAATTCTTATGTTATACACATTTCTGTCATCATTATTAATAATGATGCAATTTAAAACAGCACTATTTGATAATTTTAGTGATTCTTCATGAGACAGCTGAAAATAAATCTCTACTTTGGAAAGTGTGAAATATTGCAAAGCATAGTTTTAATAAGGTATACTGAGATGTGGGTTTGTCTTCTGGCCTGGACTTTGTTTGTAAAATTAAGAGAGTTATTTTGCCTTTCTAGGGCTTTTGTCACATGAGGAGATTAGACTAACTCATTGGTGGGGTTGCTTACAGCTCTAAATCTTCTCTTTGTGGTTAAGCCCAAACCTATCTTGTTTGTATAGTAATTTCAGCCATTATCTCCCCAACCCATAATCCTCTAGGAGTATCCACAGTAGAACAGCATGAAGGGATCTGAGCCCTGCCTGCACACATTCAGAACAGTTTGGAACTTTGTAAGACTACGTAAATATGGGCAGACTCGAATTGGATCTTTTTAGGGATTGATTACCAATTCAGTTGGGGTATTCTTATATTTCACCATTTTTATTTAAGTAACAGCTATATGCTGCATTTTACCAGAAAGTACCGAACTGTAGACTCAGCAAATAGCCTCCTAATCCTTTGGTCACCACCCACTAAAATAATGAAAGATAGAGAACTCCTATTTTCATATTACTTCTAGGAAAATATTTTGACAGATTCAGTATGCAGTAAAATGGTAAGCTTTTGTTATGTATATTCCAAATCATCTTGTTATCACTGGCTATATCGATTAGTTCAGTACTTTCTGAGCCAGTCATAAAAAAAGACTTCTCTCATTCTGCATTAAAGAATAAGAGAAATTGACAGGTACATAACCATATTGATTCAACCCAAATAGTAAATGCAAGGGGCTTTAGACATAAGTAATAAATCTCTTTATGGGAGTTGTAAGTGTGTTTGGTATTTTCTATTTGACATGAAAGAAAATAATCTCTAATTAACCATCATTTTAAAGTGAACTGTGCTTTGATTTGAGTTTATAATATAGGTGCCAATAACAAAAACTGTTACCTTTATACTTTATAATTTACAAATGTCTTCATACATCTTATCTTATTTTGATCCAGTTCTAATGGGGTCTGGAATTATCATTTCCTTTTCTGACACAGAAACTTAGTCTCAGAGAAGCTAAGGGTCACTTGCCTAAATGGACACAGCCAGCAAATGGCTATGGCAGGACCAGGACCCAGGCTTTTAGTGACACTTCCACATGGCATTTGGTGTATGGTGTGCTACTGTGTATATATGGGTTAATTTTCTGAAAGTAGCTCCTCTACTGGCACATAAAGGGCAAGAGAATAATGAGCTAAATCCAGCTTAAGTTAAAATTCCCTTGTTAGGTTCATATTTCAAAAGTCTGGGACCGAACACACCAAAAGAGCAATTTTTCTTGTGGTATTACAGGTCATAGTCATGTGGTTTTCATTTACAAATATGGTGAGAAGTAGTGTTTTTGCAATATTCCTAAATGAGTAACATATGACACAACTTGTTAGAGGACCTTTTCTTGGTTCATAAAGTTTCTGAATTTTTGTGTCTTTAGTGGGATGACTTTATCAGAAATCCTCAGACAACACAGCTAAAATCTAAATTTCTGTGGTTGAAACGCAGCCACCCTCAAGAGAAACCTTAAATGTAAATGAGAGGTCAGTAAAAAGTGGGTATGAAACTAATTGCTATAGAAGGAGTAAGACTTCTCTCAATTGTTTGAGCCCCTGAAAAATATATTAATTATAAAAACTGTCTAGGATCATCAAATTGCAAAAGTAGTTAGCAAGGAACAGACAGAATTTGTGACATTTATTCATAGACACTAAATGGGTGAGTGTCGCTCTACCTCAGCAAAAGAATGCAGATGGTCCATATACAATCTACTTCAGAAAATTACTGTGACAATAAATGAACTAAGTAGCTGTGAAAGTTCTCTGAAAAGTATGCAAGACTCTGCAAATGGGGGGCGTATTAGTTTCCTGTAGCTGCAACCGAATATCACAACTGAGTGGCTTAAAACAAGAGATTTATTTTCTCACACTCTGGAGACCAGGAGTCCAAAAAGATGCCACACTCATTCCCAGTACTCTAGAGGAGTATATTTATTTGCTTTTAAGTAGCTTCTGGTGGCCCCAGGCATTTCTTGGCTTGTGGCAGCATCATGCCAATCTCTGCCTGCATCTTCACATGGTCTTCTTCTAGGTGTGTCTCTCTGTGTCCTCTTCTTCTAAGGACATCAGTTATTGGATTGAGGGCCTACCTTATATCCCAGATGATTCATGTCTAGATCCTTAACTAACTCCATCTGAAAATACTATACATACATACAAAAGAGGTCACATTCTGAGGTACTGAGGAATTTTTAGGGAATAGTATTCAACCCTGTGTAAGAAAGGTCATTCTTCCCACTTTTCAGACTAAGAATAGAGGAAGTCTATGCTCTGCTCAGTGTGAAAAGCCTAAGCCAGTCTTTTGCAGGTAGGTGGGCTTCTCCACCTCAGAACTGACTTCAGGTTTAGTCCACAATACTTCTGAGCCAGATCTTTAAGCTGTTCAATTTGACTGCGACTCTGAGAAAGACAATGGCTCTGGATAAACTGTTAAAATATAATTGTGCAAAAATGAGATGTAAAAATCTTTTAGGGAAATACAAAGTTCCTTTTCACTCAGATAATAGATAAAAATAATTTATTCCAGCACTTTGGGAGGCCAAGATGGGTGGATCACGAGGTCGGGAGATCGAGACCATCCTGGCTAACACGGTGAAACCCCGTCTCTACTAAAAAAATACAAAAAACTAGCCGGGCGAGGTGGCGGGCGTCTGTGGTCCCAGCTACTCGGGAGGCTGAGGCAAGAGAATGGCACAAACCCGGGAGGCGGAGCTTGCAGTGAGCTGAGATCCCGCCACTGCACTCCAGCCTGGGTGACAGAGCGAGACTCTGTCTCAAAAAAAAAAAAAAAAAAAAATTTATTAGTACAATTGACTTTTTTTGTGAGCTAGAGCTAAGTGGGCAAACCTTTTCTGAAAAATAATTATTTTCCACTATAGGGGCTATATGGTCTGTCTGTCACAAATTCTTATCTCTGCTATTGTAGCATGAAAACAGCCAAAGACAGTACATAAATGAATGGATATGGATGTGTGCCAATAAAATTTGATATATGGATACTGAAGCTTGAATATCACATATTTCCATGTCTCATGAAATATTCTTTTCCTCTTTTACAAACATCTTACAGTGTAAAAAATACTCTTAACTTGGGAGCCAAACCACAACAGGCAGTGGGCTGGATTTGGCTGGCAAAACTTAGTTTGCTGACCCCTGGGCTAGATCTAGACAAAGTTTCAGACAGCAGAACACATTTTGCTTCTTGTGCCTGTTATCAACAGGAAGATGGCTTTTAGAAAGTGGAGAAAGTCAGTTTTATTCTTGTACAGAGCAGAATCCTAGAGTCAGGAGAGGTGTCTATAGTCAAGGGAGAACTGGCCAAGGGAGTAGAGGCTCTCCCAGGTCTAGGCCTACAGACAGGTGAATGTAAATGTTGTGTACCCAGGATTTGAAATACTCTTCAACACCACAAATCTCACCCTCCATTCAAGAGAATCTTTTTTCTTAGTAACTAAGAAAGGTCCAGTTCTTAGTGAAGGTCATTTTACCTTTTGCTTCCTCAGAATTAGAGTGTCTGGACTCCCAGGGCAGGAAACCATTTGCATACCCAGTCTTGGACTCAGAATCACAAGACATAAAAGAGGTGACCACAGATATAAGTGCTAAAAGGAAGCCAGCCCTATTATTTTATCTAAGGAGTAGATGGCCTAGGCCAAACCCAATTGACATTCTGGAATCCCTTATAGATCAGAAAGACTAAAGCATGTATTTGACTTGAGCACGGGGAGGTAGAGATTTCTTAGATTCTTGGAAAAACACGTCCTCTTGTATAGCCTATGACTTTGAGTCAAATTAGGTGAAAGGGTTGATGGTCTGTGGCAGCCCCTACAGGCTTTGCATAGCTGATATGTAGGGGTGTTTTTGTATGTGTGTGCACATATGCATGTGTTAGGTGTCCATGTGTCTCTTTGGGGAGGGGTTGCTGAGAAATCCAGTGGACTTCTGGAGGAGGCTAGAAATTATGGCATTCTTGGTACTTTCTGAAATTTTTTGCCCAGCATGCAGGGAGATATCTAGGTTCCTAAGTGAGGTAGAATGAAGGAGAAATAACAGACAGGATCTGTTTAGTTAAGGCTTTAAAGATGAGGTGAGGTTCAGCAAGGACTTTGGGAAACACATGGGTTGATGGAGAGAAAAAAAAGAGGCTGTATCTTAGATGTAATGAACTGCGTAAAGCCTTGAAAGTTAGTGGGGCTCTAAGGTCCATGCTTCCTATGAATGGGATCATGCCACTCATGTCTTAAAGTAGGTATCATAGAAGAATGCTCCAATGATGTTGCAGTTTCATGAAGAAGTTTGGTGTTGGGAGAAGTAGCTGCTATGCTGTATAGTTTCAAGGTCACTGTTCTCATAGAAAACAGGGTGAATTGTGACTTCTGTCACTGTTCTTATAGAAAACAGGGTGAATTATGACTTCTGGAGTCAGTTAAGGAGATGGCCACAGTTCTAGATTGAACCTGTTCTTTGGTCTTCCTCTGCTTGTCAGGTTGTCTTATTCATCCAGACCTTGATGTGAACTTACTGGAGAAGCTGATTTCCCCAGGGACATCCAGAAATGCCTTCCTTGGGCATCTGCTGGATATGGAGACCAGGATGTTCATCCTGAGTGGGGTCTGTCCAAATGTTCTCTCCTGTGTGTTGAGACCCCAAAACTGCCTTTCTGCAGTTCTACTCTGTTTAACTTGAATAAATGTGGCCTTCAGATTCTTGGGAAGATGAGAAGCTCTAACTTCCCTTCCCAGTCAAGATTGATGGATAAAAAGGGCCCACACCAGAGACATAAGCCTGAACCCACAATCCACATATATTATAATACATCTAGAAGGAGTGGTCTTATTCAATACTGGAGGGAAGCATTTAGCTCAAGGACAAACATTTTTAAAAACCTAGTGTAACATTTTGAGTAGTTCACACTGAGTTTGATACTATGAATTATGATTTTTTTAAACTCTGAAAATGTTATCTTACAGACTGTTGGAAAGATTCACTAGATACTTGTAAAATCCAGTATTTTATTTTATTCATTCATTTACCAAATTTGCACTGACTGCCCATTGTGTGCCAGGTACTATGCCAGAAGCTGGAAAACTGAGATGATGACATTGCCTTATCTTAGGTAGCTAAAGTCTGGGATATAGACACAAAAACAGAAAAGTCACAATGAAGTATAATAGAACAGTGTTTGGTATTCTCTTTAAGCAGAGAAAGAATAGCTATCTGAGGTGTTTAGAAAAGCTTTTTCAAGGAGGTAGTAACTTGTGGCTAGCTCTTGGAGTATGATTGAAAGTTTTCTTGGTGAAGAAGTGGAAATACAGGCATTTCCTTCCATGTAAACCCACATCAACTTGTAAATTGGCTTGATGGCTTCTGGGATTCATGAGACACAAGAGTCAGCTGTGTTTGGAGAGAGAAGGAAAGTTTGGTTGGGAAGACTGGGGGGCTTGGCATCACCTCTACATGATGGAGAGTCTTTTAAATCATTAAAAGGTAAAATGTATAAGGTATAAGCATAGTAAATAATGTCTTAGAAAAACCATCTTGACAGGATGATTGGTGGGGGAGCTGGGGGAAGGGAGTAACATGTTAGGACTGGTGAGATTCGAAGCAGAAAGATTGAACAGGCTGTTGAAATATTCCAGGCCGGAAATGCTAGCAATTTGAATCAGGGTCATTTTTGAGATAGATTTTTAAGTCTGATTCAATGGAATTCAGTGATTAATTAGATGGGCCATTGAAAGGAAGCCCACAGAGAGGAATTTAAAACGATGCTGAGGTTTCTAGCTTGGGCAAGCAATGGATGGGATGGTGATACCATTACCCAAGATTCCTTTCTTTGACATGGAGAGCTTCACAAAGCAGGTAAGTTTTTCCCTTTATCTCTTTTATTGTCATGCTGTCATGATAAAGGCTTTGAATGTCGTGATATTTGATTAATGCTTGCACAGTGCTTCTTGTTGTAAAGCTATGTACAAAAAATCATGATCATTTTCTTATGCCTCATTGAAAGATTTATTTCTTACAAATGACCTTTTTTGTTCGTCACTTAAAAATTAATGTCTTACCTCAGAGAAGTTTGATAGTACTTTAGGGAACATGGGAAAATATGCTGAATATTTTCTTAGAAATCATAGAAGTGATAAGTTTCTATTAGTTATGCAGTGTATTAAATATTAAATTATGTTTTGTCTTTCGTAGTTTTTGAAGTCAAGTGAACACGTCACCAGTTGAATTTCTCTTGTACTGCTAGCGGTGGACTTTTCTATGATACTTCCTGACTTTGTTTCTTTTAGACTGAAGTTGGCTACACGGGGAACATGTTTACGATGGAGAGTGGGAATGACTTTGCACTCTGTACTATTCTCTCCCTCAGTCCCTATGATATAATATTGATGGAGAAATCACATCCTTTGATTTTGGTGGAGTTGGTGCAGGGTTATTCTGACTATCTGTATATAAATTGTTACCTCAAAAACTGTTTGACTCAGCTCCCCTGCCTTTATTTGGTGACCATGGACATTGCCTTTTAGTTAAGATCAGTGAATTTCTGGTGGTAAAAGCAGGAGGAAAGAGTGGAATTGAGTGTGCAGTATTTTTGCACTCCATAATTCCTAGGATTGCAATTATGTTTTTTTCAAATATAGATAAATTAATCATAATGTATTTAGTTGACTTTACTTATCCAGTCCATCTCAGTTCTCAACTATTTGAAATTCTCTCTGTAACTCCCATATACTTTTGTGTTTTGAAATTACTGTAAACACAGATATTTTGAGACCTGAAAGCTTCACTTCTTGCAATGAACATAGAAGCTTGGCAGAGGAGGCCTCACCAAATGCCTCACCTTGGCTAATTGCAGAACTGATCCTTGAACTCTCCACCCATAAATCTTGGCATTAAGTGAAAAGAAAAAATATCAGCATTTTGAAGAACAGCTTATATTCTGTTAATGCACATGAATTCAAAGAGCAGTACTCTGAGAAAACTGAATCATTATTTTCTTTGAGTGGGCGCCAAGGAGTGGCAGTAAGACTGTGGAGGTGATAGTGGCACTATTTATAAAATTACAGATTCTTGATTCTGAGAGGGCTCTGCAAAGCCAGCCAGTCCAATTGGCTTCATAGAAACACATTAGTCTGCTTTTAGACTGCATATTCCTCACTCAGGAATGAGGAAGTCCTGAAAGGTCACAGGTGAAACCTTCATCTGAGAGAGTTTGCATCAAAAATAATCAAGTGCAGTGTGGAACTTGGCCATTTTCCATAACCCAAAGATACATATAAAAGTTCCTTAGTTGGTAGGCTCCAGCAAACATCTTAGCCATATGAAAAAGCAACATCTAACTTCTGTATTTTGACTTATGAAGGAAAAGGCCTCCCTGTCACATAAATATGTTCATTTCACCTCCTGTGGGGAAAAGAAAGGAAATTGTAGCTACAGTGTGTTATTGAATCTTCCTGAAATTAGCCTTTAGAGTTTTAGAGTTTGGGAAGATTGAAAGATTGCCTGCCAATGCCTTCCACACACAAAAAAACAAAAAAAGTATTCTGTGTTTGCATCAACATTGGTTCAATGCTGAAATACAGCTAGCCAAAACCCATGGTAAAGTTTTTCATATATTATATAACACCACTATATAATACATTAAAAGACATCCTGGATTGGAGATAAATTACTGAAGAAATACCAGATTTAGTTTGTAGGCTTTAACTGCAACATAATTCATTATGTGATTTACATAGGTAGACATAAGTACATTTCTTTCCAAACTATACAGCAATATACATATAAAAGCTATAAAATAAAAAAAGCAAAACCATACTAGGTGACTGCTGAGAAAAGATGACTGTTAATTTTTTAAATAGCAATCTGATAGTAAAGTTAACATGATACAAGAGAAAAGGTTTTACTAATAGACATTTAAAAATTACGTCTTCATAAATCTAGAGGATGTATTACTTAGAGCTAGAAATAACAGTGTCGTGCTTCCTGTTTAGAATAAGCCATTATGCATTTTTGTCTTTGCATCCCTATTTAATTTGTACAGTATTATTTATTCCAATAATTAGTGTTAACTTTCTTGGCAGTGGGCGATACAATTACCTTTAAAATTTAAATGGGATAAAAATGCCTTGAGAACATGGTTTAGGAAAACTCTTAATATTTGTTTTCACTTGTCTCTTTAATTATTAATTTGTGTAGTATTTGAAAGAAAATCTTGAGAAATGGAAGACCACTGACAGAATTACTTCCCAGATGAGCAGACTTGGTTTTTCAGTTGGTTGGGTGACATTCTGGACTGCTGAGGCATTAGTGATGCCACATGGAAACTCTACTACCCATTCAACATTGCCAATCTAAATACATTTCACTTAGAACAGCACAGGCCACTTTTTCTTATTCTCTTTCTTCTGAAAATAAGTCTTTATTTAAAATAAGTCATTATTCTGAAAATAAGCCATTCACATGACTTCTGATTTCACATATACATATGCAGGTGATTATTTTCCTAAATACATAAATTAATTTGAAACTAGTTTATAATCTTAATAAATGCTGTAACTCTGAATAAGCATACTAGTCTCCAAGAAAATCAATGTTTTGAAAGATGGAAGGGATAAATCTAGCCTGTCCTCAGCCATTAAAATGTACACAAGCAATGCCAAGGTAAGGTTGAGAGTATTCATTCATTCATTATGTATTGAGCACATCTATATGCATAATATAGTTTTAATCTTTACAGGGGGATCCAAAAACTTTAGAAGAAGAGATGACTGGATTTTTGCCAATTCCAGTCATAATACCTGGCACAGAGTAGGTACTCATTAAATATATGCTGAATAAGTGAATACATCCCCTGGAAAGCTGAAGAGTTCATACATATCTGAAGCAATTAGACAATAATAATAAGGAAATGTGTATGCAGTTGTGTGATAACAAGTTATAAAATAAGGGTATTGCATGTGCAGGCCTTTCTTGAAGATGACGGCCCAGTGATTGACCAGAAACAAGTCTGACATTTGAGGAAGTTAGCCTTCCAGGTGATAGGAATTAGATAATCAAAGATCAAGAGTAGGAGGAGTAAGCATGGTTTCGGTAGGTAACAACTGGTCACTAAATTTTTTTAAAAAAATCAACTTTGACCTTTATCAAGCACTTATCATATGCAGAGTATGGTGCTACGGCTTTGAGAGAGACAAAACTGGAAAAGATTGTGTTCTGCCTTCAAGAAACTTATGTCTAGCAGGACAATTTTGATATATTCACATTAACAACAAAGCAAGAAAATGAAGTAAAAAATCAGGGTTGCAGGAGAGTTCAGAGTGCCATGGGAACCCAGAGCAGAGAGAGGTGCATGCTGGCAGGTGGATTTAGGATGGCTCTAGGGAAGTATGGTATTGGCATCCGCACTAAGCCCTATAAGACACTGGGATGAAATCATGGGCATTCATAAACTTTTGGGGCGTCACCCTTTGTGAGAAGCCGGTAAAATCTCTACCCCCATGTCTTAGAAAAATGTGACTTGGAAATACTCAAACTGTGTTTTATACAATGGCTTAGGCTTTCTGAAGTCAAACTGTGGACCTCCAAGGCAATCCATGTACCTAGAGTTGAGACCTTTGGTGTAGTGAGAGAAAACTTGCTTTGGAAGGGAGTAGAGCCATATTTAAATTGCAACTGCTACCTTTAGCTTTGTGATTTGGACAAGTTTCTCAAGCCCTCAGAGTCTCAATTTCCTTACCTGTAAAACAAGGATAATAAGACTTACTTGAGATTATTTTAGCATAGAACAAGTTAACAGAAATCACCTGATCACACCAGGCACCAAACACATTCTACTTTTCACAATACCTTGGGGCTGCTTATGCTTTATTGTGAACAGGGGAGGTGGCTGCATAGCTGGGCTGTTATCAAGTGCTATCTTTTTTCTATCCTTTCCTACCAATTAACAGATGATTTGTATTTTAAAATAATCCTCAACATGCAAAACTTTATGAGTACACAGGGCAAAATGAACTGAGAAATATCCCACACTGGATTCTTAGGATAAGAACACCAGAAAATGAGCCTAAATGTTCAGTTGTAATGTTGATGATCACGGTGTGCTAAAAGGTGTATGTGTGTGTGTGTGTGTGTCAGTGTGTGTGTGTGAGAGAGAGAGTGAAGAAAGAGAAAGAAAGAAAGAAAAGAAAGGAAGAAAGAAAGAAAGAAAGAAAGAAAGAGAGAAAGAAAGAGAAAGGAAGGAAGAAAAGAAGGAAGGAAGGAAGGAAGAGAAAGAAAGAAAAGAAATAAGGAAAGGAAAGAGGAGTGGAATGTTAAAATGAGACTTCAGTGGTATCTCTGTTTTTGTGTTCCCCACCAGAAGGCTTTGGGCTTTCATAGGCCTCAGTTATTTTCATCGTCATGTATTTCCCCATGGTTTGTTTTGATTTACTGATGGATGGCTCAAGATTTTGGTAGAAGCATGCATACTCACAAAGAAACACACAAACACACACATACACATGCACAAATGAGCATGCATAATTACAGAACAAAAGCAGCAGGTGACAAATACATACTTTAGCTATTGTACAAACGTATAATGTAGCTTTACAAACATGTTTTTTAGTGAAGAAATAAAAGGAGGGTAGTGATGGGTGGTTAGGTTTAGAATCAAAAGTTACACAGCTGGTCATTGTACAGGTGACTCAGTTTGGCTTTGTATACTGTGAACGTTTTGATTGCAGGGCTTAAAAATATGTAATCCTAATTTTAAGAAAACTAACGGAATAAACACTCATTATGCACACAAAAGCACTTCCATCCAGCTTTTCATTACTGTGCAGTTATTTTCTCCAAAATAAAATGAGTAATTATTCGGAAGTACTTTCAGCACATCCACCATGTGGGCTAAGCTTGTTCCCGACATCTACAATCCTTTGAATGGAAGTGCCAAAGGCCTCCTGCCACCATGGGCCACAGCCAACTATCATGTGAACCTGAGTCTCACAGGTTACATGGGAAATACAGGACAGTCAGATCAGCCTGCTTCTGGGAAAGATGCAAAATGCAGGAACTAGAGAACAGCGATGAGGTGTTTTTGGAGACTAGGCACCAAGTAGGTATATCTTATGTGTAAGGATGGGTGGACAGGTGGATGGACGGATGGATGAATTGATGGACATTTCAAGCAAGCCTAAGGACATAGTAAGTTTAGAATCTACATAATGGCTCATCAGGCCATGCTAATTTACTTACATAAAAAAAGAATCTTTTTCAAAACATTATACTTGTGATTTGGTTTACCAATAGTTAACATTCTATATTTTTAGCAAAATACTTATTAAAAATGTTCCTAATTGGTATTATTTGGGGTTTTAATTTTTTTATGCTGAGAAATTCCAAAAAGTTGATTTGGATAGATAAATACCTAAACCTCAAGCCTTTGGTAGAGTATATCAGGGAATTGTGGTGCTCAGGAAATCACAGATATTATTCTCATTATTATTATTGTTAGAAGGACAAATAGTTCTAGAGTATCAGGATATGAGAGTGGATATAGGTTTTGCTTTACCACACTCTTGTCTGAGGTAACCTGAGTAGAGAGATCAACAGAGCACTTTGCCATCATCTAGCTGATGAGTTGTGTGGTCTTGGGTTTTCTTGTGTTGGTTACACATACACTTAGCAGGTTTACCCTCTGAGCTGACTTTCTCAGCTGTATCAGAGGGAGAAGTAATCTTTGCTTTTTACTTTCTTTAAAAGGCTGTGTGAATATGTCCTGAGGTTGTGGATGTGTGAGTGCTGTGTAAACTGTGAAGTGTTTTGTGCTTGCAAGATGAGGGCTTCATACATCTTCAGTGGAGCTCTCCAGATGCTTTTATCTGTGCAATTAAAATTACATATGTGTTCTTTTCAATTTCTATGGTTGCAAAAATGAATGTATCAGTCTACATAGTACTCAGTGACAGAATGGATTTACTTTTAAAATACCATGTTTTGAGCTCTAGCTTTGCATGTTTATGAACTTCTAGAGTTGTCCATGTGGATGTGTCCTATGCTACCCTGCTTTCTTGTGAATGAAGAGGTCTGAAATGCTTCTGGAATACTTCTATGTCAGTTTTGCTTATTGTGCATTTAACATGTTGGTCTTACAGGGGAGGCATGTCTTTTTTAAGTATGAAGGACATATTTCTGGCCTTTTTCTCTCTTCTCCATTGATAAGCTGTAACTGCAGTTTTTGTTTGTAAGCTTTCCAAACCTGGCAATTTTTCATCTGATTCAACCTTTCTCTTGACAAAACACCAGTCTCAAATGCTTTGCCCATTCCTGGTCAAGGCTTAGAATTGCACTCTTCCTTAGTGGCAAGAGACTTTTATTTGGCTTGTTGCCTCTCAGAAGACTACTTTCATTGGATCACTGACTTTTTTTTGGCTTTGGAGGCTTGGAGAACTATTTAGAGCATTTCTTTTTATGAGGCAACATTGCCCAACAGAAAGTTGCTTTCTGTGGACTTTCCATCATTAAGATGAATTTGTGCCTGGTATACATTAATTTCACCCATACCTAATATCTTAGAAGTTACCCTGTGAGAGAGCCTGTACAAACATTTTAAATGAAATAGGCCTATGTACAATCTAGGTCTGAAAGGCATTACAAGTTTTTAAAGTGTTGTCATTGGAGAAGAAGCTGTGGAGGCAACTTTTAATAAGAGTATGACAAAAAAACATGTCTCTCACTTAAGACCAACATGTTAAAAGCACAGAAGCAAAATTAAGAATAGATTAAATATTGTTATAAACTAATTAATGCATATTATTGATCCTTTCTAATCAGAGGCTTTCAAACTAGAAATAGTTAGCTCTTATATTTCTGACATTTTTGAATTTAGCAATGTCCAGCAGTGATAATTCTGAAGGAAGCTATTGGTTGGCTTTTAAGTTTGTACCTTCGGCTTCAAATTCAGCATGTTCATGCAATATTATATGGGAGGCTCAGTAGATTTTACTGAAAATGTAATACATTTCTTCAAAAAAGTTTTAAAAGGCATTATTTCAAATTTGATTGGTAAAGGAAGTATCCATAAGTTAATGAGGCAGTCCCCATTTCTAACCTGGGCCCTTTCTTATAAACACAAATTTCTGTAACTGCTCAAAATAGCCCTTAGGCACTTAGAACAAATATATACCTGGCCCACCTACACACCTATTTGATTTTCTAAATGTTGGAGCTAAACTCCTAAGATTGAAAATGAAACTCAATAAGCAAGTATCAATTTAAAGAATAAGCACCCCAGTAGCTAAATTGAGAAATGCAATTGTAATTATTTGGTGGAATAGAAATCAGGTCATTCCAGCTGCAAATTGTCATAGAAAAGCTCAAAAGGAAAATGTCTTCATTTTGACTAACATTGCCATATTTTAACTTTGGGATTGTTATAACTTGTTTTTCCACAGGTATTATCTGTATTATGTATGTTTAGGAATCAAAGCAGTTCTTAGCTTCCAACAGCTAAGTAAAAATAAATGTGTGTAATTGTTGAAAAGTATTTTTAGTGTTTTAGGAGAAAGCAATGCTTTTTTGATTTAAGTAGCATAACTCAGACTGGATTCCGCAGTAGACATCACTGACTATAGACATTTCTGTAGGCACTTAAGTGCAAATTAAGCATGTTAAGACCCAAATTAGAGTCAAATCTGATGTGAGCCAATGCACTCTGAACCACAGCCCTGGAGTGAGAAGTGATCTGCTAGGTAGGTTGTTGCTTAGCTCAGATCTTGGTGCTGCCTTCACTGGGAAGGGAGGAAAAGGGGAGATGGTAGGAAGAACAATGACCAGTGGCTTAAAATAATTTAATAATTAGCTTTCCACATTGGTTAATTTGTGCATTATTTAAGCAAAACCAGAAACATTTTTAACCTAGAGAATTATCCCTGCCCATAGCAGGAATTATTGGAGGATGCCACAGGAATATACAAGGCTATTGAAACCATCTGCTTAGAGCCTTTAAAGCTTCAACCATGACCCCACAAATGATGACTTTATTTTTATATGAATTTGAATTTTTCTTTTTAAAAATATTCCATTAAGCATTCAGTATTATCAGTAACTAAATGACATTCCCAAACTCGAGAATGGGAGAGTAAATTCTCAGTGGAGAAATAGCTATTCTTATATATAATAAACAACAACGGTTCTGGTGAAATACTTTTGTAGATGGGAACCATTTAAGAGCCAATGTTCATGTGTATGTAATAGTTTCAGAATCTAATGTTTAGAATTTCCAAATATCTCCCGTTTTCTGCATAGCTACCTCCCAGCCCCATACCAAAATATCACTTAATTTTCATTTTCATTTTTTTTTTAAAAATACTGGTCTATTTATCTCTTCTGTAAATTTTCAGGATTTTGACATAGAATGTGTCCAGGTGAAAATATATTACATCATCTCTCTCTTTCTCTCTGTCTCAATCTCTCTCTCTCTCTCTCTTTCTCTTTCTCTTTCTCTCTCTCTCCCTGTCTCTCTCTCTCTCTCACACACACAGAGACACACACACACACACACGTACATACATACATACATACATACATATACACACTCCTATCTGTAACTATTTTTCTTCCTTCTTTTCTTCTCAGGAGTTTTTAAGCAAAAACAGCTTTGAATTTTTCTGTTTCAGAAATACCAACATGGAATTCAGCAGCAGTGGAAATTTTGGAGTCTGTGGATTTTCTTTTCAGCAAAGCCTAAGTGAATCTGTGAAAACTAATAAACGTGATAACAAAATGTTGCATTTCTTTAATTGTTTTTATTCTGACAAATTCCTGATGATTTCATATATATTTGAAGCAATCCAGAAATCAAGGGATGGGGTGAAACCATTGATCTTATTTTACATCTGCTGAATGAAAGACCCAGGAAGGGAGAGATGCCATAATTGACAACAGTCCTTCTGACTCCCACATAAGTGTATGCAGCAGCAATGCCCTTGTCTTTTGTTCTTCCTTCATTTAGACTGAGTCAATCCATCAGCACACATTGATTGAGAACCTACTCTGTGCTAGATAGTGATAGAGTGACTGTATGAGTTATTGTTCTGAGCAGGACAGTTTTTAAAGTGAAAAGGGGCATGAACCAGTGAAACAGATGCCCTACGCTAGCTGAGGGACCTTTGACAAGTGACTTAGCCTTTCTCAGTCAGTTTCCTCAACAGGGGATGATGATAATATGTGTATCAAGTGGCGTGTGTATAGTGCCTACCAGTACCTGCTTCACACAGTAGGCCCTCCAGAAGGTTTTGATTTCTTCCTCTTTCCTGGAAGCATTCCCAGTTCTGGAATCCTGGGTGTTTTTGTCCAACACTTAATGGCATTTACTGAATGCTGCCTCCTATTGGGGTCCTTTGGGTGTAAGCCTGTATTCTGTTAGTGCTGTTTAGACCAGAATTTCTTGGAGAGCTGGGTCCATGTCTTTTTATCTTTGCATTTACTCTGATACTGCTAGTTAATTAATTAATCCAATAGCTATTTATTGAATACTCTCATTTAGCAAATGATATATATATTTAAGATGAGTACAGAAAGATAGGCAAGTAAAACAAACCTGTGTCAAATGAAAAAATAAGAACCTGTGGATCTTAAAGGATTGATATTTTCTCTATAGATTAACGCTTAAGCAGTGACTTGTGACTCTAGGGGAATTTTCCTGACTATATTCAGATGTGCAAAGCATCAGTTTTATTGTCATATATGTTGGCATTTTCATTGGAACAAGAAGATAATAAATACAAATAACCATCTCTATATCATAGGGTTTCCTTCTTTAAAAACAACAAATTATCAGGTTTCAGTTTCAACTATTAAAACAATCTTCCCAAGAACTTATTTTTAAACCTGTAATCTTGTCAATTTTGAGGTTTGTTTCCATTTTTTTAGATGTCCAAAAAATAATTCATGCAGATTATAAAATCTAGTTTTCACGTGAAGGTATCCTTGTTTTTTATTTTAATTAAAATCAATTAGGTACATATCAATGTGTTGATTTGGTAGCAGAAAATATAATATGTAATACCTTTCATACTAGAAAAAATGTTGAAAGGCATGTTTTCAAATGTCATTTAGCTGATGAGATTTAGAGTTTTCTACATATTTACTTCTTAAGATGATATTGGTACTTAGGTAAGAGCTCATTATTTTAAAGCCTTTGATTTCCCTTTGGTTTGATCCTTCTGTGAAACCAGAAGCTTGTGTCTCTAGCTTCCTAGTCTGTTTTTATGCAATGTGGGTTTGTGTGTGTGTGTGTGTGTGTGTGTGTGTGTGTGTGTGTAGCACAACCAAGGATGTCAGGAGGTGTGCCGCTTTGTTTAATACACATTGATGTTTAAACATTTAAATATTGCTAAAGAAAACCAGCTGGCAAATAATTTAGACTTATATATGGTAAGTCATTCCTTTTTCCTCTTTCTCCCCTTATCCGCATCTCTTTCCCTTCTTCCTGTATTTGATACTATGCACTAGGCATGAGATATGTATATACAGCTGCCTTGTACACATCTCTATTTGGATGTTCCCATTGGGACCTCATATTCATAATAACTAACACTGAACAGTTGATGGCACTACTGTCTATGCCAGAAGCCTGGAATCACCTACAATCCCTCCTACTCCCTCATGTTCTATAGCCTATCAATCACCATATCCTACCTTCCTTATTTACTTTGAAACTGTAGTTCCAACACTTTGACCATCATCTCACAACAGGTAAGCATCATGACTCAGCTGATTTCTGCTGCTGGTTTTCTTACCTCTGGTCCCACACTACTGAACCCTTGCCTTCTCCATGTTGCAGCCAGACTGATTTTTCAGTGCCACCCATTGCCTAAAGATAGAAATCAAAACTCTGGAGATCCCCTTGTGACCTGTCCCTTGCTGCCCTTGCCAGCTTCTTCTAACATACTGCCTTCCAGCTATATGAAGTGTGCCATCATACTTTTACCAGCTAATCTCAGTTTACTCTTGATATCCTTTGGGAAGACTTCTCAAAGCAGGTATTCCTCTTTTCTGTTCCTGCAGTTTTTGTAGTCTTTACACCTTTGAAACTCGTCTCACATTCTATTTTGATTGCTTATTTACATATATTTCTCTCCCAATAGCTTGGAAACTCTTTGAGGGCAGGGAGTATAGTGAAATTAATCTATCATTGTATCCCTTGTACCTAGCACAGAACTTAGCACTTAAGTAGGGGCTTAATAAATATAGTCATGCATCACTTAACAACAGGGATGCATTCTGAGAAGTGCATCATTAGGCAATTTATCATTTTGTGAATATGATGGAGTGCACTTACACAAACCTAGATGGCATAGCGTACCACACACCTAGGTTGTATGGAATATCCTATTGCTCTTAGGCTACAAACCTGTATGGCATGCGACTATACTAAATACTATAGGCAATTGTAACACAGTGGTAAGTATTCATGTATCTAAACATATCTAAACATTGAAAAGGCATAGTAAAAATACATTATTATAATCTTATGAGGCCACCATGACATATGTGGTTGATTGTTGACTGAAATGACTGTACTTGCTGTAGTGGTCCTTGTATTAGTTTGCTAGGTTGGCTATAACAAAGTATGTACTACAGCCTGTGTGGTTTAAGCAAGAGAAACACATTTTCTGCCAGCTCTGGAAGCTAGAACACTGAGACAAAGGTATGGACAGTGTTGGTTTCTTCTGAGCCCCCTCTCCTTGGCTTGTAGGTTGCCATCTTCTTTCTGTGTCTTCACATGATCTTCCTGTGCAAGTCTGTGTCCTAATCTCCTCTTCTTGTAAGGACACCAATTAGATTGTGTTAGGGCCCAATCTTCTGACCTTGTTTTATCTTTATCACCCTTCTTAAGGCCCTATCTCCCAAAACAGTCACATTCTGAGGTAGTGGGGGTTAGGACTTCAATATACAAATTTAGAAAGAGATGACAAAACTCAGCCCATTGCACTTGCCCTTCAGATATTTGTGGACAAGTGCTTGATTGTCCTGAAAGCCTGTCTTATGAGATATGAATAGAAATGTTTGGAGTGGGATTTTCACAATGGCCTCCTGGAGTGTCTGTGGTTGGGAAGGTGCCAGGTTTTAAGTGTGTGTGGTCCCCAGGACCACTCCTGTGCAATGAGTTTCTCTTTTTCTAGTTCATGGATTCTACTGGTTTGATTGCTTGAGGAGCAATGATGATAGGCTGTGTTCGGGAAATCAGAGTTGAACAGATGTCCTTTGGTAATATTGGCTATATTGCCAGATCTGAGGCTGGCAGATCTGGCTATATTGCCAGATCCTTTACTTTCAGTGCCCAGTGAATGATATTGTAACTGTTCAGAATGTGACTATTATCAGAATGCAACCATATTTGAAAAACTTTACACTTAGCTTCTCCGAATTGACTTACTACTGTTAAGGCAAACTTGGATACTCAGAAAGTATTTGGCTGGCTTTGTTGCATTTTCACCTTCTCGATGAATGGAATCTATTAGTTATTTGCTTATTCAGAAACATGTAAGTCATCTATAGCCGATTCTCTCTCTTAGTGTGTTTGGTTGACTGACGTTGTTTGCCATCTCTCAAGTATTCTTTGTGTATATAAAATCCCAGACTCCTGTGCGGTTTAAATATAAAATTAAAATGTTACCAAAAGACTCAGGTATTTTCAGCCTGGCCCAACAGCCCATCTCATGGAAGGCCTGTTTGAACTGATGGGCCCTTGATGTAGCAGACCCAGACTTTTCAGGTCAGAGGAAAGAAAGTATCTAGAATCATAGATCTTACAGAGAGAAGAGGCTACTTGCCTGCACTGCAGTTTGTAGTGAGGGACTGTTGTGATCAAATAATCAGGAAAGAGGATGCCTCAAATTGTCAGAATGTGTAATCATTTTATGCGAAGTCAAGGATAACTCAGTAACTGAGCAAAACGCTTTTTGTTTTCCAGTTAACTAATTAGTTACAACCCGCTCTCTGGCAGTGTGGACCATAGAATCATAGAACCACAGAGAATGTAGCAGTAAGGACCCATAAGGACCATCTAGTCTAAACCTAATTTCGACATTTAGGGAAATTGAGGCCCAAAGAAGAGAATGAACTTACTCAGGACTATGTGTTGGGCCAGAGACTGAGCTGGCACCTGCATTTAGGTCTCCTGACCCTCAGTCCAGTCTCCTTTCTTCATTATATCGGAGTGTTTAGGCCTCTGCCAGCCATCTCACCATTTAGAGGCACTATGGCTTCCCATCTCAGTTGAGAGGCAAGAGTGTTTAGCAATTAAGAGCATGTGCTCAGGGACCAAACTGCCCAGACTTGTATCCCATACTAGCTATATGATATTCAGCAAGGCACTTCCTGTCTGTATGAGTTTGTTAGCATTACCAGAACAAAGTACCACAGACTTGGTGGCTTAAACAACAGAAATGTATTTCCTCACAATTTTGGAGGCTAGTAGTCTGAAATCAAGGCGTCAGCAGGGTTGTTATCCTCTGAGGGTCTCTCTCCTTGGCTTGTAGATGGCCACATTCTCCCCATGTCTTCATGTGGTCTTCCCCTGTGTGTATCTTAATCTCTTGTTCTTAGAAGAGCATTAGTCATTTTGTATTAGGGCCCACTCATATTCCCTCATTTAATCTTAATTACCTATTTAAAGACCCTATCTCCAAACATAGTCACAATCTGAGTTAGTGGAGGTTAGGACATTCATATATGAATTGGAAGGGGGTACAATTCAGCCCATAACCATGTGACTAGGCCTCAGTTATCTTATCAACAAAACAGAGATGATAATAGATTCTACCCAAAAAGGGTGTGAAGATTAAATGAACTGGTCCAACATAGAGTGCTTAGAACAGTGGTAGTGTGGGTTGTTAATTTATAAACTGACAACAACAGAATCTAGGATTTTCATTTCATTCACAAGTATGAAATCTAAGTGTTTAAAATGTCAAAACATTTTTCCTACTTTCATTTACTTATTCAACAGTTGTTTATTTTATATCTGTGTATCTTATATTGTGGTAGTTGCCATTCTGGTCTGAGGAAACTCATAGTCTAGAGCAGAGACACATGATTACAATGTGTACAAAGTGCAATGAAATATGAGCATGGAGTCACTAAGAAGAACTAATTTGACCTACAAGAATCTAAAAGGCTTCCTGGAGGATGTGAGTGAGGAACCAAATCATGAAGTGTAAGTAGGAATTGGTCAGCAAGCCAAATGCAGGAAAAAATTTAGATCTAGGGCACAGCGTGAATAAAGTCTAGGGAATGTGGTGGTGAGGGGACCCATTGTTGTTTGGTACAGCTGGAGTATCGGCTGTGTTGGGGAAAGTGGTATGTGATGAGACTGGACATTTTGCCGTGCTCAGTAGGTTAGACTCATATTCTGTACGTTGAAGCTGGCTAATAGTGATGGCTGACGTTACTAAATGATTGCATCACTCATTCTCACTAATCCTGATTGAGACCTTAAAATCCATCTCAACACAGCTCTTTAAGCAACCATCACCACTCAACTGGAGTTGGCCTGCATCCCAGCTGTAGACAGTGACAATTATCAACGATTAAAATTAAGTCAGAAATATTCATTTTACCTAAAAACTACTAGACTTGAGATTATTAGTTTAAAACTGCATATTTTCTTAGGTTGCAAAAATGTTCTTTTTTTTTTTTTTTTGCCTGATTTGTAGATGTGATAGTAACATTCCTTGGAAGAACTGTAGGTAGATAACGTATAGTAAATTGGGTTTGCAATGATTTTCTAAAGAAAGATAAAACTGTCTCACATTTTGATCTGAATTTGTCAGGCTCTTGAAGTTTAATGAAATGTTCAAATATATCATCATATCATGACCCTTAGTATCTTGGTCTAAAACTCAGCATTGGAAAGTTTCAAGGAATGATACATCTTAGCATTTTTGCTTTTACTAAGGGATACATGATTTTCTTCAAGAATGCAAACAAAGCAAAATCTTTAGGATTACCTTCTATCGTAATAAGGCAAGCATTTAGGACTGGATGTATTATTGGTCAGCATTACTGATTTGTGTCACAAGACCCAGAGTATTCCAGAAAACTTGACCTGCTTTTCTGTGTGCCATCTTAATACTTATGTTTTTGTTCAGAAAAGAAAAGTTTCCTGTTAAGGAGATAAACTAGATTAAAATGATTATTCTCAGTTTTGGTGAGTTGTATACAATTTTTATAAAGCATGTACTATTCATTTCTGGCAAGATAAAGTCATATTTATTTTTGTGTCATATATATAATTATATATAAGCATATAAAACTTAATACGTAGTTGCATGTTCTATTTGCTTTCTTAGGTTTTCTCTTTTTTTTTTTTTTTTTTTTTTTTTTTTTTTTTTTTTGAGACGGAGTCTTGCTCTGTCGCCCAGGCTGGAGTGTGGAGTGCAGTGGCCGGATCTCAGCTCACTGCAAGCTCTGCCTCCCGGGTTTATGCCATTCTCCTGCCTCAGCCTCCCGAGTAGCTGGGATTACAGGCGCCCGCCACCTCACCCGGCTAGTTTTTTTTGTATTTTTTAGTAGAGACGGGGTTTCACCATGTTAGCCAGGATGGTCTCGATCTCCTGACCTCGTGATCCGCCTGTCTCGGCCTCCCAAAGTGCTGGGATTACAGGCTTGAGCCACCGCGCCCGGCCTAGGTTTTCTCTTATATGTGTGCAGAGACAAAGGATGGTATCAGTGAAGCCATCTCAGGTCAGTTTCTTGAGGAAGCTGATTCTGAGATGAAGATTTTTGCATGTGGGAAGGTTCTTGGGGAGTGCATTTATGGTCAACACTTGTGAAGGAGTAAAGAAAATGAAATGACCCTTTAGAGTTGTCCTGAATTGAGGCAAGGTACCAGGTTTTTAGGCCCCTGCTTCAACTAGTAATTGGATGTGGGCTGCCCCAGGAAGTAGGCACAACCTTGAGTCAGGAGCTTTCTTATGGTAGGGGAAATTCTTGGAAAGGTGACTCAGTGGAAGGCAGCTAGCAGCCCACTCTCCCAGAAGATGAAAGAATTAGTGTTTCTGCTCAGAAAGAGGCAGGGATCTGGGACACTTGGAACACACTATGGATATGTTCATCTGGACAAATATGCATATCCTTTGCATCTTATGGAAACCTGTCTTTACATTAATGGTATATTTAATAGATGTTTAGCTTAACGATTTTCAACATCTAATTTTAGTTCTTCTGCCATTTCTCTCCAGAGTGGTCTGATATATGCTTCTTTTGCTTATATCATCTTCAGTTGAGTCAACTTGATGTCTGTTTCTGGCTCTGGCCTCCTGTACTAAGCCTCATATGAAAAGGCCATCATTTGCTATGTACTGATATAATTCTCCCTTCTGTACACATCAGATCTTGTCTGCCTGACGAAAGGAAGTTAGATTGCCCAGAAACAATCAGTTGTTTCAATGGAATGCATGTTCCTGGCCTCACCTGGCAATACATTATTATTTGGCATGAATTTACAATGAATTCAACTTCCTTTCTTCTTGCCATACTTCAAAGTGAAAGTAAAAAGCTGAGTCCTATTTAAGAATGAAACACTGGCAGACAAGAAGCTGTCCAATTGGCTAAGACCA
Source organism: Colobus angolensis palliatus (assembly GCF_000951035.1). NCBI lineage: Eukaryota > Metazoa > Chordata > Mammalia > Primates > Cercopithecidae > Colobus > Colobus angolensis. The sequence continues at coordinate 11,013,359 of NW_012122376.1, forward strand.
ACTTATGGATGATGCCTTATGAAGAAGGCTTTATTAGATGGAGAGGACTGTCTACTCAAGGGTGTGGGACTATTACATACAATTTAATGTCCATCAACTTTGCTAGATGGGGGTGGAGGAGGGACAAGTGGAGTTCAAGTTCGGTATCTACCATAAGCAAACTTTTTTAGTGTTTTCAGTCTTAAAAGAAGATATTGGCTTTGTTGTGCCCAAATCGCCTATAGTTTGTTTGCATGTTTTGCTGCTTTAACTCCAAGAGATAAATGCACATAAGCACTATGTGTTCATCCTGCTAATGTCATTTAATTTAATGAGTTTAGAAAAATTACTTAATTAACCTTTCATAGTAAGGGTTTTGAGAATTTATGTTTACATTTTAAATTTGAAAATAAAATAATCTGTCTTCAACCATGAACAAGGTATCATAAAGCACTGTTTTTTTTTTTTGACGCGGAGTCTCGTTCTGTCACCAGGCTGGAGTGCAGTGGTGCGATCTCTGCTCACTGCAACCTCTGCCTCCCAGGTTCAAGCAATTCTCCTGCCTCAGCCTCCCGAGTAGCTGGGATTACAGGCTCCCACCTGTGGCTAATTTTTTTATCTTTAGTAGAGAGGGCGTTTCACCTTGTTGGCGAGGCTGGTCTCGAACTCCTAAACTCAGGTGATCCACCTGCCTCTGCCTCCCAAAGTCCTGGGATTACAAATGCGAGCCACCACGCCTGGCCTTCATAAAGCACATTTTTTAACTACCACCCAGTCATTCCAGTTACCATTTGTGTGGGCTAGGTTTTACTTTTAGCTTCATTTCAACTTCACCAATAATCTTTTGAGAGTCTATTAAGTACAAATTGTGTTTGTTTCGTCAGGCCCCATCTGGTGACAGGTAAGGAGACTATGCATTTGGATGTTGCTGACACCTGGTCATGATGGAATCCGTGCCATTGGAAACAGAGACCCAAGTATGTCTGAGATAATGACACTCTAGCGTAATGCATGTATATAGAATCCAAAGACAGGCCTGATGAATAACAATACCATCTGACAGCAAATAATCAACGCAGGAAATTTAGGCCACAACAGCTTGCTTGCTCTTTACACTGTCATGGTTGATTGGTTATTCTCATCACCCTTTGTTTAAAATCATTTCAGAATTAATTGGCATTCATTAACGAAAGTCTTTGCAGTGGAATTGCAGAAACAGTCATTAATGTAGCTAATAAACATAAAAAAGAAAAAAGGTCCTATTACTGGGTCCCTACAGGCTGTTAACTAACATTTTGAATAAGAATACATAAACATAAATTAAACATTTTTCAAACTGCTAAGAATGTGGGAATTTCGCATGGTGGTCTGTAATAATGCTTTGAACTAATTTGTTCCTTTTTTAAACATGTAGTTTAGAGAAAGTGATTCTGTTTAGAAATTATTATCTTGGATGATCTCTCAGAGAAGCCAGGGCAAAGCCAAAGGTAAGTCATCTTATCAGCTAGTAGATTTTAACTAAAAGTAGAGCACTCGAATGTAAGTATGACAATAACAAAGTCTAACATCATGGAGTTATTTGATCACTTAGTAGGTAAGTTTCTAAGGTATAAACCTTAATTAATGAGATTTAGAAAAGCACTCATTCCACAAGACAAAGAAACAAATCTTTCAAGAAGTAATGCTTTATTGTTCAGGTGCCTCAGTTTTGGTTTATCAGTGTTGTATAATGCTGAATCTTCTACCACATGCCATTAGAACAAACTCCAGAGAACATCCACATTATTTTGGAATGATGAAATGATGCTGACTTCTGTTTCAGTTCAAGGGCCTAGGGATTATAAATATTCTCAACTTAGCTTCCAACTCATATCTTTATCTTCATATGCATAGCTCTGGTTAACTCCAAAATGTGCACCATTCTAGAAGAGCCTGGATAGAAAATCCATCAAATTTTCTTCTTCTTTGGTAACATGACTAGGCATTTCCAGTTATCCAAAGGGTAATGGAAGAAAGTGGCATATAGTTTTAAAACTTTACTTTCCTATTCAAAGGATATTTGTGTCACATGTCAGTGTTGTGTTTTTAAGAACAAGACAAGGTATGGAGAGAATCTGTGCTCTAACACCAAATACAGTAGAAACTCCCTTAACTCATCACCCAATTCAAAATTTGCAAGATTAACCAACACTCTTTCAACCCTTTGGGAAGTATGCTGGCTGCTGCCCATGACATATAGATTGTTGGCCAGAGGCAATTTTTGGGTAGACTGCCACTTCTGCTCCCAACAGTTGAATTTGATAGCTAGTAGGGGTTAGTTGTGTTTGCTCCCAACCCTGTTAATGCCAGTCGTACATATCATTGTAGTTATGTAATTAAATTTAGTATTGCATAAACCAAAGAAAAATGAGTGAAAAAAATTGCTTCTCCTATAAAAATGAATGTTTTGGAAAAGTTTAGTGATATTGGTTTCCTATTTCTTCTCAAATGTCTTTAGGTTCCTACTTTACTTTCAGGAATCTCAAATGAGCAACCTTAGAGCATGTATTGTAGGTGTGTATGTTGTGGAAATCCAGTCAGTGATCTGTACTCAAAGGCCTTGGCCTTGAGTTAAAAGATTTATAATTTTATGGATGAAGTTATAATATAATTTTTAATATACCAAATGTTGTGATACCCCATTTAAATACAATCCTTTGATTTGATGGCCAACTGAGGGTTACAATCAATTCCAGTTGAAAGAGCTTCTCCTCTAACTAGAGAGTTTCATCATTGTAAGCTGAGATTTACTGTCTCAAATGAATAATCACTACTGAGCGCTATAGATCTTGCCTTTATGTCCTGCTACTACATCTACAGCAGATGGGTCAGTCCATTTACCAATCCGATCTCCTCAGGCACATTTCTTTCCCTAGGCCATTGTTCATACCATTTCTCGTTATATACAATGTTCCTTCTGTCCCCACTTTTTTCAATCTTTCCCCTTCCTCTTCAACAGGAGACATTTATCTAATTCCTAGTTCCCATCAGAAACAAAAGAGGCAATTTAGGTAAATTCATAATTCTGAACTTTGGTTATTTGAGGTTATTTGATGTCTCATCTTCATACTTGAGTAGCTTACGTCATGCGTCTGCAAGGACCTGGTGGGGTTGTTGTATAGAGGATGCAACAGAGTCCAGCCCAGGCCTCTGAGACTTTTCTACACAGAAAATGATTTTACTGCATTTATAAATGATATGACTATAGCTGGTTTGAAATATATGTCATAGTTTTAGCCTAGCAGAAAGGTTTTGTTAATGTATTTGAATGTAAAATACCAGGACAGGTAATTTATAATGGGATATCGATACACTTTTAACAAATTCCAGATCTCCTTAGAAGTGCAAATGCTGAATGTATTGCAACCATGTATAATTGTATTGTAGCAATAAACATATACGTATGTGCCTAGAGTACACGTGTCATTGCAGGCGTCATAGTACAGTGGATTTGTATTGAACTCTTAACTATGACTAAAGTCAGTCCTGATTTCATTTTAAAAATTGTGTCAACCTTTGGTAATTAGAATATGAAACCAGGAAGACTCAAAATTGTTCGTCTAACTTTTGTTTATTGACTAGAACATCTAAATGGCTTTAGGCATCACAAAACTATAAAAAGTGGCTTCCTATTGGGTCTTTGATCCATTTTAATTTATTTTTGATGCTGTATGCAGTTTCTGAATATCTTTTGTGGCTTGTAATAAAATAGCCGCAGTGCAATTTTGCATGTATGTCAAGCGACGCGTGACCTGCTATGCAAATTTAATACCAAGGTGCCAAAGCTGAATTCATAATGTTTCCCAGCTACAGAGCTGTTTAAGGCAGTTTAGAAATCAATGAATATGTAATATGAAGGTGATAAGACCTAAATAAAAACCCTATTTATCTACTATGAAAAAGTATTTATACACAGAATACTTAGCACAAGCAGAAAACGGACACAGTTTCCAATTATATGGTTTGCATAAACAAATGTTAAACTGCGTGCTCTGAATAGATAATAATATAGCCAGTCCCTCTGCATTGTGTTTTAAACTTTGAAAATGTTTACAGATGTGTTTCCCCTCTTAAGATATAAATAAAACAGAATGTGCAGCTGAAGCAGTGGGATCCACTCTGAGTTCTAGTGTTTCTTTTTTTCTTTCTGTATTTTATGTTAACTTAGATTTTATACTTGATATAGGGCTGAACTTCTTTAATACCAGGGTAAGCAGACATGCGTTTTATGAAGTCTTGTGCTTTGTTTTGCAGTAAGAAAGATCAATTGACAGCAATTGATTAAAGTGAGAAGATCCTAATAACCCAGGTTGCTGTAGAATGTGTAAAATTATTTGGATCTGAACTTCTGATATGCCACTATTTAAATTTATATGATACTACTGTTTCTGTTGGAGTGGTTATGCCATAATTCTAGTAAACATTTAAGGAGTTTGTATAGTAGCTGACTACAGTGTAGGAGGAGATTAACAGGGAAGACAGGGCTTGATTGACGGGAGTTAGTCCTAGCTTTTTATCATGGGAAAAATATATTTGTACTTCTCCACAGAGAGAAGGAGAAAGCAAGTGAGTATGTTTTTGTATGTGCAATGTGTGTGCTTACATGCATATGTAAGTGTGCATATGTATACATGCACATGCATGCATACACACATACACTCAGTCTGTACTGTTTATGACGCCCCTGCCAGTCAGATTCCAGACACATTTATATCCTCTGGTTTAGAGTAAGCTGCTACGATAATGACAAATAGTGTTTAGAGCAGTCAAGGAAAATGTAGGGGTGAGATTTGAAAATAGCATCTATAATGCCATCTGGGTGGTGCTGATACTTTGGAGAGCATGGAATACACCTATCTAGAGGGCAAGTGCTCTCATAGCAAAGTCAGATGAAGGTCTGTATGGTAGGGAAAGTCAGGACTCTTGGTAGATAATGATGAACTTTCACTCAGGGTCTGTATTTAGGTCTTTGAAGGAGGAAAATCAGTTTCTAGAAAGTTACCTCAGTTAAAGCCACAGTTGGTCCTTAGATAACCTGCCAGAATAGACACCACAACTAGAAAACTGATAGGTCCTTGTCTTTGAATTTTTACTTGCCATATGTTTCCTTTGGATAGCAGCATACTCAATAAGAGTGCTTAAAAACCAGACAGTAATTCTAAGGAAGGCCAAAATAAAGAGCAAGTATATCTGATAAAATGTCAAAGTTTTAATGTTAAATTTTATTTATATTGTTTTGGGCCATTGTATTTTCTTTTAAAAAGCTTAAGCACACAGTAACTTATGCATTTCACCTGAAGGTTACATATCGCTTTACAAATGGGATGCGATTTCAGGCACTGTTCATCCTATTTAAGAAATGGGGAAACTGTCAGGGTATGTGATGTGATTCTCAAAATATCAGTGACATATTTGGGTGTGGAGACTGGTGAAATGGAGATGTGGCAATTACCAGGGTCATTTCAACAACAGAGACAGCCAAACTTGATAATTCAGACAAAAAATAATCCACGTTGGCCACTTTCATTGAGCAGATGAACTGAAAAGTTGCCAAATCTCAACTTCCTGATGCTCTGTTCAAACCAGCCTTCCCTGCAACAGGACCAGGCAATCTGGCTGACTCCCGGGGCAGGCTCTTGTTCCACTTAGCTTAATTAAATGTGCCAGGCACCTGAAGTGGTGGAGTTACCCAAGGGAGTATTTGAGCCCTGTATTGATCCAAAGGAAGGGAGAACTGTTGAAGTGTGCGTGTGTGTGTGTGTGTGTGTGTGTGTGGCGATGGGCAGGGGCGTTCCATTCTGTAGTGCCCACCATGTTTCTAAAAGAGCCTCAGTCCTGACACTGAAGCACTTCATCCTCCACAAGCCCCCCTCCCCTGATATGTTCTTTCCAATAAACTCTTCTGTCCTTGGCTTTTTGCAGATGCTTCCGGGAAGAAGTTAATAACGGGTGTTTTGGAATATAACTATAGAAAAGCATTAAAAATTGTTGTTGCTGTTGTTGTTTAGAAAGAACATCTGTAGACTCAATTATTTTTCAAGATTCTAATTTACTGCTTTGCAAACAACAGGCCAAATTATATTATCTGTATTTAGCCCTACTCTGTTGCTATACTCCTGAGAATTTAATTGGCAAACTAATGTCCTGTCAAAATGTCTTCTGTGGCTGGAAATCTTTCTAGCCCTTAGAGATTATAAGGCTCAAAATTAACTAGAATCCCCCTAATAAAATTTCAGTTTATAATTTGGGGCCTTTGCCCTTTGTATTCTGTGAGAACTTTTTGGTAGGTATGATGGGAGAGAGAATGTGTGTGTGTGTGTGTGTGTGTGTGTGTCTGTGTTTTGTGTCCACGTGCACATGTGCCCACACCATTATGGTAAATTGCCTTGGTGGATTCCACTCAGCTGTGTAAAAATCTGTAATGCTGGCAGGAACAATTATATCGTGTCCATAATATTGAAATAGACATCCTAGGTTTAGAGAAAAGTGGTTTTTCACCGACAAAATTGTGTTCTAAGTGATGTGCTAGTAAGCATTTTGATGAGCACAGGTTTATGTGTGGAAAATGTTCGACCCATCTCTCAACGCCTGGTGGAACACTCACTAGTTTTAACATTTAAAATGCTTTTTAAAAATGGCACTTTAAAGAATCATATAGTGTCCTCCATCTGTTCTGATATTCATTCCTTCATAGATAAGAAAAATATGTTGATTGTTCTAGAATTCATTGCCATGATAAATGACAAAACTTCCAGGGAATTTGTATAATGTCCAAATGAGGAAAGCTAATCCAAGAAGAATCTGCATTGAAAATATAACCATTATTTGCAACCATTACCCACGATTTTGGATGTTCAAAAATAGGAACAAAATTTTGAAATTATTTTAATACTCTACAGAATAGCATTATTTTCCTGAACAACAATTTTTCTAGACTTGTTGCTTTAGAATGTAGTTTTCAGTGCATCTTTATTGGGAACACATTGTGGTACACTCACACACTCAGTTTTAACCCTAAAGTGTAATTTACTTAGCACTTAAATTGATTTTATTTGTGGTTGTATGTCTGTGAATTAGTCTGTAACTTACTGTGAAATTTGCCATATCTGCCATGACCAACCCATGAAATTTATCATCTGTCTGATTTACATAAAACTCCATTTATAATCATCAAACCCAATTTACAAGTGAACAGTATTAAACTAAAATTCTGAACATTGAAGCATTTTGACATTGTATTTGCTGTGCACTGAAAAGGTAAATTACAAGTGTGAACCATGTATAGATATTTTGACATTTATATTTTTAGGTTTCATTTGATCTTAAGTGTGCCATTATTGTGAATTCATTAGCTATTACTGGAAAAGTACTTAATATAATGGATTCATTTGGTATCCATGTGGATGTCACATTTTTTATGTATTTTCTACTATAATTTTATTTCAATTCCGCTCTAGAATTGGTTGATGGATTCTCTCATAACTATAGTTCATTTCTAAAAATCTAAAACTCCTAACTAAAATTTCTCATACTTAAAATTGTTTAACTACATGGCTTGGAAATAGGAAACTTTACTTGGTCCTTGTCAGAAATATTGAGTAATGGCAGCTCCATTAGAATGGTGTCCATTGTTGATAACTGGGAACAATGTGGTGCAAATGGAGTTAAAGAGACATTGGTGAGGAGGAAAAGAAAAGAAATGCCATTTCCAGGTAAGTTTTTATGCACTGTTTATCTTTTTTGGTAAATGCCACCATACTGAGCCCTCATTTGTTCTTGTCTTTTCTTAGTGCTTTATCTGTTCCTTCAGTGCTGCAATCAGGCACAGGTGGTTCCCTTCACCAAGTGAATGAATATTTAGTGCTGTCAGGAGTGTCCCATGAAAAAGCCCTTCCTGATATCTCCAAACTAGGCTGATCTGTCATTTCTGAACAGGGGATTCCTGTGAGTCACTTCTACACTTAAGTGAAACCTAACCAGTAGAATTACCTAACATTGCAGTTCAAGCCCATATGATTAGTGATGAATCTTCCTAGGGCATTTTAAACAAAAGTGGCTTCATATCCAATTATACTGGAAAGGTCAGACAGTCTGCATCAAAGCTTCAGATTGTTGAGAAACAATAGCATACGGTTATGATTTTAGCTTGTTTGTACGGCTACAGTGAACTGCTTGCTCGAGATTCGATTTTGGGTAAACAAGCCCCTTTAGACTCACTTGGAAAAGTGAACAAGCTCATTGAAACTCTTTGCCTATTAAGCTCAGGAAGAAAATCGAGGTTGAAATCTACCAATATTTATAATAGAGTATTTGATTCAGTTGTTTTATCTTATAGTAAAGCCAACCAGAAGAGACAAAGAATTTGAAGGACCAGAACAGACAAAAGTACATATAAAAGTATGTTTAATAAAGGCATAGTGTCAAGGCCTTTATTGGTTCACAATATGAACCAATATGAAGGCTATGGTTCACAGCCTTTCCCTCTACCCTCTTCTTGCTAGTCCTTCCCAAATCATATCTCCCGTCCACACTCAGACTTCTAACCTTATTTTATATTTTCACCTGGATACCCCACACCTACTAAAAAACCCACTTGTTTTATTCTTAAGAGTTTCACTTATTATAGTTATTAATGGAACCTTAAATAGGCCAGAAAGATAGAACTCCATCTTCTTTTTATTGAGATAGGATCTTGCTCTGTTGCCCAGGCTGGAGTGCAATGGTACAATCATGGCTCAGTGCAGCCTGGAAATCCCAGGCTTGAGTGATCCTCCTACCTCAGCCTCCCGAGTAGCTGGGACTACAGATGTGAGCCACCACACCCGGCTAATGTTTGCATTTTTAGTAGAGATGGGGTTTCACCATGTTAACCAGGCTGGTCTTGAACTCCTGACCTCAGGCAATCCACCCACCTTGGCCTCCCAAAGTGCTGGGATTACAGGTGTGAGCCACCACACCCCGCCTATATAGATACATATATATACACACACACACACACACATACATACATATATATATATTTTATAATTTGTAGAGATGAGGATCTCACTATGTTGCCCAAGCTGGGCTCCAACTCCTGACCTCAAGCAATCCTCCCACCTTGGCCTCCCAAAGTGCTGGGATTACAGGTGTGAGCCACCACACCCCGCCTATATAGATACATATATATACACACACACACACACATACATACATATATATATATTTTATAATTTGTAGAGATGAGGATCTCACTATGTTGCCCAAGCTGGGCTCCAACTCCTGACCTCAAGCAATCCTCCCACCTTGGCCTCCCAAAGTACTGAGATTAGAAGCACAAGCTACTGTGCCCAGCCCCCATCTTCTTTTATAACATAATTTGTTTCACACAGGCACCCAAGTTCAAAACCCTACCTTCAACAGCCAATCCAGGACTGCCTGACAGTTTACCAATTTATGATGCATTCGTCTTTGGATCTTTTAAATATTTTAATCATAACATATATCCCACTTCAGTTTTTATTATGATACTTCTACCTTTTCTTCTATAATGTGTATTCCCTGAATAGATCATTTATTATATTCTTCATGGTATCCCCACTCCCCAACACAGTATCATTTACACAGTGAGTACATCATAAATGTTTGTGAATCAAGTCAACTGGAATCAAGTGGAATCCAAGTATATAATTGCACAAGATCAAGGTGCCACAGTCAAGACCTCATAGCAGAAGCAGTACACTTCTTAGTGGTTAACATGGGATGTAGTGATCAAACAGCAAACAGACTCTTAGCCAGAAGAAAGTGTATTATTTTCCAAAAGGGCAGTGATCACATTGCAGTTGACTCTATATTGTTAAGACTGTGCCACAGGAGTTTCACTGAGGACTGGGTGCCATGGTTAAAGGCATCATAAACTGGAATGAGTTAAGAGGAATGTGAGGAGAGGACTTTGAGTTTTTTCATGTGAAGCCAAGTCAGATAACTTAGGGAACAACAGAGTTTTCATCATATATCTGACAGTCTGTTGAATGGAAAGGAAGAGGAATATGGCTTGTTCTATGTGGCTGTAAGGAATGAAGTCCCCATCAACTGATGAAAACTTCAGGAAGGCCAGTTTTGGCTGAGTGGTCAATAATGTATGCCTTATCTTGAGTTAGAAGAAGTATGAGTTTTCTGTCATAGAAAGTGTGTAAAGAGAGGTTAGAGAAGCCCTTGAGAGGGGATGATTCATAAAGGAGTCAAGTATGAGATGAGGATCCTCATCAACTAGAGGTCTACAATTAAGAGATCCTTCTAACTATGCAATCCTGGGACTCTATACATTTGCAGAATTAGGAGATCCTTCTAACTATGCAATCCTGTGGCTCTATACATTTGAGAGGGGCCCACAACCTTATCATCTCATAAAATATTTGTGAACTTAAGTTTTAGTTGTACATTTTGATCCTCTGTCAATCAACTGCACTTAAACCCCTTAACTTATTTATTCTAGCTTCTGATGTCACTCCCTTCACTCCAGTGCAAGAAACATTTGTGCTCTCCAGTAATTAACTCCAAAATCTTGTTTCTCGGAGCTTTGCATTAAAATTGCATTTTCAGAGGTGAGTGCTTCTGGTAGCCATTCTAGCTACAGTTCTTCCTAGGAAACTATGTGGACATGATGTCTGCCATTTGGGAACCTGTCCATTCAGCAAGAAAACAAGCGATTCACCTTTGCATATGGAGCGATAGAACTGTAGGCCAGAGGAACTCTTTATAGCTTCTGTCAAGGGTTCTCCCGCCATTGAATCCACCAGTATCACTATTGCCAAAAAGCTATCTGCCATGGTAAACTCAGCTATTTAAAACTTTGAGAAAGCTCACCTGTCATACGACATTCATGACACACACTTCCACTCCTGTAATGCCTTCACTTTATTGGAGTTGTCCCAGATACATTTAAGTAACGGTGTGATTCCTTTTCCAGACCAAAAATGTTCAGATTAGGATCAAGAGGGTATGTTGATGTGATAGCCCGCACCAGAATATAAGGATGCTCTTTCTTTGAGGCTTGGAATAAAATGAGAGAACGATCACTTGAAATGTGTATGGCTTCCTAGGCCCCTATTTCAGCTCTATTGACCATTTGCAAGGGTGTTCCATAGTTCATAAATGCAACTCATATTTGAGTGTAGTAGGGAAAAATCATTGGCCAATTTAAAAAGTCATCATCTGCAAATATTTTGTCTGAGTTATGCCTAAACAGAAGATTATCTTTTTAGGATAGATACCATTCTTTCATCCTGTCTGTTGTTAGAGCCAAGCTGCTTCTTTCAGTAGTCTATCATTTCTTTTGAGGGCAGAGATTATGTCTTGTCTTTCACTGTGCAGACATAGTTTATCAGAGTCACTTGTACTCATAGTAATAGCTTTGGACCCATTTACTAGGTTGAATGGTTTGAATTTATTTTGGAAAGTTGTGATCTGTTCTAGTTTTTACTTCAGTTTTAGTTTCATAACAGTAGCTCTGATTTGCAAATTGGAAGAATCTAGACTGTTAGAAGACTGTCAAAATAGAATGTGAATATACAGAGACACCATCTAATTCTCATTTCTGGAGATGGGAACGTGGTAAACTCTAATGTTGCCCTAAATACATATCTTTGAGGAGTTGAAATCATTCTGCTTGCTGTATTTGTACAGAGATATATTTTATTCAGTTTTATCTATTCATTGTAGAGACTAAAATCTGTGTATTGTAGGCATTAACGTAGTAATCTTTTTAAGTTATCCAAAATAGAATCTTTTTGGAACTTTCATGTTTGGAAATTATATCTCGTAATTAGGCATATTATCACTTTATAGAAAAATAATATGTCACTACAGAACTGAAAATAACATATATATATATTTTTTTCTTTTATTTTTGTCATTTGGGGGAAGGAAGGTAGTTTACACTGAGTATCTCTTATTTGCCAAAAAGTGTGGTAAGTTTTTGTATACATCATTTCATTTAATTTTTGTGATTCTTTGAAGCAGGTGTTATCATCATCCCAATTTTATTAATGTTCAAACTGAGTCTCCAAGGGATTAAAGTATCTGGCTTGAGGTCATAGAATAAAGGATTTAAACTAAAAATCTGTCCAGTTTCCAAACCAATGTTTCTTTAAACAACAATATATCCATGCAATTGGGCTTGTCTGTGGCATCATGCTATTAGTTTTTACTTTTGATCCAATGTTGTCATTAGAATTTTGCAATGCCTCTCATTTATTCTAAGAATAGCTAATATTTACAGAAACGCAGAAAGAGTGGCCACTCAAATTTCAATGGTGGTAATGTTAGAGGACAGAATTGCAAATGATTCATCACAAATATAAAATAAGCACATAAAATAAAAAGAACAAAGCATACTGTTGTAATTACCCTGCAGTCCCCTAAATCTTTTAAACCCTACTAACTTGCAGCCACAATTGTTGGATTGTTCTTGTTAGTACTCCCGTATTTCAATTGTTGTTTTTTAATGCTTGCTCACTCATTGTTGCAAAATGTTCTAGTAATTGGATCTTTAAAAAATCTTCAGAATATTACAGATGAGTTTGTTTGCAAATGTGCACATATTAGAGTCTGAACTGTGCGCTTTAACTATCCTAGAGATATTTAAAACATGCTAGAAAGTTATGTCATGGAATAAAAAAGAGCTAAATTAAAGATTTAAGCTGCCTCCTGTCACTCCATTAGAGACAACTACTCAGATGTACCATTGTGGTCTAAGTGAAAGATAAATCTTACAAGTAATAGCTTTATTCTCATATTCTTTGATCAGCTGAACTCAGTTGGAACTATATAAACAACAAAAAAATCCCCAGGAGGTTAAATCTTTGCCTTTCTTCTATTCAAAATGAAAATATTACAGTCACTAGAAATATGATAATATGATGCAAAATGGATCACTTCAGGTCAAGATTTCATGGGTCAACTTGTTTGTTTAAATGTAGTCCCAGATACTCGAGCGACTGAGGCAGGAGAATCACTTGAACCTGGGAGACGGAGGTTGCAGTGAGCCAAGATCATGCCACCGCACTCCAGCCTGGGTGATAGAGTGGGACTCCGTCTCAAAAACAAAACAAAACGAAACAAAATTAGACAAATGCTACATTAATGTTTGGGTGGTAAGATTCTATTTTTGAAGACTAAAGTTTGCAGATATGCCTATAGATTTTTGGAGTTTACCACTTTCTTATTCTGCATCATTAATGTGATATTTTAAATTACTGTATATTTTACTTTTTTTCTGTATTTAGTAAGAAATTTGCATTTTTGATTTGATGTAACAAAGGTTTTAATGTAATTTATGTTAGATTTTGCATTTTTTTCATTACCATTATACTTTAACCTGACGGAATGACTGATCTCTTTGTGTTAGTATTGCTAATAATCATGTGAAATGTTTTGAGACAGAGTACTATATTTGCGAATATAATTTTATGGCTTTTTTCACTTAGTAAGAACCTTTCTATCATTATGGAAAACTAAGAAAATTGCTTTCTGCTGTACAATCTGGCATTCATTGTAGATTAAAGCTTATTTTTCTGTGAATAAAACTTATTCAATAAAATACTAAAAAAAAATTTCTAAGCTAGTCAAATTTTGGATTGACTGCCTTGCCAAATGTGCCAGTCATTTAACTGCCTCCCTGACCACTTTTAACTTGAATGGGAAAAGATAGGATTAGAATGATTATTTTTAAGGATGTCTCTTATACATTCTTGGCACCTAGAACAGTCATTGGCACACAAGAAATGTCAATTTATTGAATGTATAAATTAGTGTGTTTAATGTGAGTGCTCACCAAGGGAAAAACACAATATGTTATTTGTCACCTCTGCAAAATTATAATCGTACCTGTCTCATGGAGTTACAGTATAAGAATAAAATTATATAATCATGTTAAATCCTTTGAGTAGTGTATGATATATTGTAATCACTCAATAAATATTACAATATAAAGTATATAGTTGAGGATTTGCTTTTTACAGTGACTTTGCTGTTTGAACTGTGAGATACACATATACACACACTCGCAGGCAAGTGCACAAACATAGACAATATGGCATGGTAGAAAGGGTAGCATACTAGTGGTCAGGAGAACTGGATTGAATACTTATTCCAAAGTTTGCATGTTCTCTGAAGTCAGGAAGGCATTATTACCTATCTCGCTTCAATTGTTTGGCCTGTAAAATGGGAATTGTAATACTTGAACTGCTTGAAGGTAGGGTTTTAAGATAAACTCTCTTTAGAAGAGTTTTCAAAGGTACTTAATGGCCCTGAGTCAATGATAAACCTAGTATAAATTGAGAAAGCCCAGAATAAGAATAGGTTTGTGACTTATAAATACTTAATCTAAAAATCATCACTTAATGATGATGATCATAGAACCTAGAATAGTCATGGGCTATTTAAACTGGAAAGATCCCTTACTCAACAGATTCGGAAATGGAGACCCTGTTAAATAAAGTAAATTGCCCAAGGCCAGACACAATTTCTAAGAGGAAGATTCCAATTAGAAATTACGCATTCAACTAGTGATGAAATTGATCAAGTTATTCTCATTGCATCACTGACTTGGATTAAAAAATGGCACAACAGAACTGAAGACAAATAAGGCTCTTAAAACATATGCAGTGATAAAATGAATCTCTTTCAAAATGGATGATTCTCTGCACCCATCCTCTCTGCCTCCCTAGATAGCACTTTCCATCCATCATATAGGCAATATAGATTTGAGAGCAATACTTATAATTTTTCTAGGCTTCTGCTCCATCTTTCTGCTTAGACAAATGGAAACATTTAAATTCTTATGATTTTATAAATAACATAGCATTACATATTTATTCTTGTGGGAAAACATATATAACATCAAGTTTAGCATTTTAACCATTTTTAGTGTACAATTCAGTGGCATTAAGTATATTTGCAATATTGTATAACCATCATCATTATCTATTTCCAAAATTTTACTTTTTTGTCACCTGAAACAAAAAGTCTGTAATATAAAACACATTGAGAATAAAATATATGTTGATTTTTGGAAACTTTTTAGAGTAGTGCATTAACCACATGTAGATAATTTGCACAATGGGTTTATGTTTCTTTTTCTGTTAAATTCAGTTTAAACCATGATTTATTTTCCCTATGTATATGTCATAGCCCTTGGAGGCAAATTTCGCATTTTTTTGAATCTGTGAAATATTACCAGTTTCATAGGTTGGGCCAAGGTCAGTTGACTGGATGAAATGTAAGAATTATCTGTCTTAAAAATAGCGACTGGACTAAGCTCATTTTAATACTCTTACTGATCACCATTTTCATATATTGTTTAGTTACTTAGAAACCTTTCTCTGTAATAAATTACACCTGATTAAATTACTTGCATTACCATGTGTTTAAATGTGCCAACCATAGTCAAATATTATCATTAAAATGCTTAATTTGCCAAGTATAGAGTCAAGAGCAACTCAATAAATAAAGAATGAAGAAATTTTCTCAATGTGGAATAGTTTTTCCTTTGCTTGAATATATGACAGTTAAACATTTTTCTAACGGAGAACAAAGGCTTGAATCCAATTCAGCTCTGGAAAAAAAATCATTTTGTAAAATGGATAAACTGCCATTTTTCTTACCCAATGATTCATCATGTATTTCTAAATTCTGATAAGAATTGTTACAAGTCTTTTCTGTAGCATTATTAGAAAATCTACATTATTATGTATGACAGACCATGTCAAAATAATTGTGTGTGGGACTAGTCTAGGTTAAGAGGAATCGTATTTGATGTTACTAATTTTCACATTATTTCACCTATAAAAATTCTTCTAGCAGCAAAAGTTTTATTGCACTGTATTTCAGAGTCTCTAATTTATTCATGGGATAAATGTTTCATATAATGAATTTTCAAGTAAATGTATTCTGAAATTCATGCATAACCATGCTTGCTCTAAAACTATAAAAATTTGGTTAAAATTGAGGCATCTTCTC
Organism: Colobus angolensis palliatus; assembly: GCF_000951035.1. NCBI lineage: Eukaryota > Metazoa > Chordata > Mammalia > Primates > Cercopithecidae > Colobus > Colobus angolensis. The sequence goes on from NW_012122376.1 coordinate 11,029,376, forward strand.
AATCCCCTTGGAAAGCGTATTGGGGAACCTGGAAGATTTTATGCTAATGAAGGCAATATGGCTCAGCTTTTCTTTTTATCCAATATATTTCTTTTATTGAGTTCAAGTCATTGTCCTAATTAATAACTTTAAATGGAAGCACTTCATCAATTGTATTGAGGCGCTACTACTGCTTAAAAAGTACTATGTGCTAGGCCCATTCTGTGTCATTCAACACATGCCTTGTGATAGAGAAATATGTTCTACATTTTCTTCTGAATATTTTGTGTGGTTTAAGAGCCCTCTGCCATATGGTCTTGTATCTGCCTTTCTTCCCTCACTCACTCCCTACTTCATCTCCTCCTTTGGATTTTTGTAGTGGTGGTGGTAGTTGCTCAGCTCGATGCTGTGCTGTAGTCTGTGGGTATTGGTGGGAAGCATCTCTCTGGTGTGATCCACACACAATAAACAGACATGAATACAAGTAATGGTTTAAAGCACGCAGTCATGTCTGCCTCCATCTTCACAGGGAAGGGTGGTCTTAGGTTATTTTGGCAGGATTTAATTCTGTTTGTTCAATTTGCCAATGTAAGAGATAAACATAGGATTTGGAAGTATAGAGTCTGTGTTTATCCTCAATACTAAGAATTCTTGTGCCTTGGGAATGTTGCCGTATGCCAAATCCAAGGTATTATATTTAAAGATTAAGTTCCTGAAAAACCCTGATTTTCAAAGAATAACATTATACTGCATTTCAAAAGTTATAAAGTAGAATTTCATATATAAAAAAATCTGTATTCACTCCCCTCAAGACAGTGAAGAAGGTCACTTTTCCTAGGGACAAGAACAACACAAATCTTAAAAGATGACATAGTATATGTTTCTTTGTCTAGATAGCCCCTTTGGTTTGGAATCCTTCCCTGAAAGATGGGCAACCCCTCCCTCAATCAAAAATAAAAGAAAAAACAGGCTATTACGTATAGTTTTTAATGAGTATAAAACTCAATATGCAATGAATTCAATATACAATGAAATGTCAGAAATACAATATATAATGAAATGTTTCATTTGAAGAGAGGGGCTGTTGTGCATTTATACGCATTAATTCATGCACGCATTCAGCAACATTTATTGTGTACCTACTATGTGCTGGTCACTTTTCTAGGTTGTAGGGACATAATAATGAATAAAACAAGTCAGGACTCTGCCGTCTTCTAACTTGCATCCTTGGAGTGGTGGCGAATGGGTATCAGAGAATAATGAAAATAAGTATGTAAAATATAAAATATGTAGGATGATGACAAGTGCTATTAAAATCATGAAACCAGAGAGGGTGTTAGAAAATGGCTCAGGGGCTCAATTTCTAAGAGTGGTTAGGAGAGGCCTAACTGATGTGACATTTGAACGAAGTCTTTTTTTTTTTTATTTTTATTATACTTCAAGTTCTAGGGTACGTGTGCATAACGTGCAGGTTTGTTACATATGTATACTTGTGCCATGTTGGTGTGCTGCACCCATCAACTCGTCAGCACCCATCAATTCATCATTTGTATCATGTATAACTCCCCAATGCAATCCCTCCCCCCTCCCCCCTCCCCATGATAGGCCCCAGTGTGTGATGTTGAACAAAGTCTTGAAGGAGGTGAGGAAGCAAGCCATGAACTATGTGTGGCAAGAGCCTTCCAAACAAGGGGAACAGCAAGTGCAAAGGATGTCTGAAAAGTTTAAAGAGGCCATAGAGGCTGGAGCAGAGTACTCAAAGTGTAGAATGGCAGCAGATGAGACAGGGAGGGAAAGGTTGTTTCTGTTTTGGGTAGGTAGAGAACAGGTCTTGGAGCAGCATCTTGCAGACCATTTATAAGGGCCCTGGATTTTACTCTAAGTGAGATGGAGAGTCATTGGAGGGTTTTGAGCAGCACGAATGAGGCACCCTTGCATGGCACTTTGGTGGTTATAGAAATGCATCAAATTTCATCATTTCTCTTGATATGATATGGTAAACTTCGATAACGGAATTTTATAAAACTCATGTGTCAGGGCTAGCACCTTCAGTGGTGGGGGAGGTTGGTCTTGCAGTGAAGAATGCATAATGTGCCTTGATTAAATAATTAGCAATAGATTTTACAGAAAATGCCTTCAGTATAGGATTTCCAGTACTTTCTATTTCACCAAACATACAAAATTTCTGAAAATAAATTATGTTCCAAAACTGTTTGCAGTCACCCTAATTATAGGCATCTCTATCTCTTCTATCTGTTGGCAGGAATAAACTTGAAAAGGCTGCCCAGTTATTGACTCTTGAGTGCAAAAATCAATGTGAGGTAGTCCGTTCTCAAATAAAAGAGATGGGGAAGAAAGCAGGAAGAGGACTGAAAAATTGGCCTCCTCAGAAATGCACGAAGGGGACATTTGCAGTCTTAAGGGGCATATTTCCTAGTAGCATGTCTTGTAGGGGCCCTACTGAGGTAAATGAGTTAATTTTAGTCTGTTTAAGAAGTTCCATTATAATGGTTCTTTCAGGATATGAAAATGCAAAGAGTGAATATTTCGATGACCAGATGCATGGAAGCATGTTTTAAATGACTGCAATGTAACTGATATATGCTGCCATCAGTTGTGACCCAGGTAACAGTGCAGCTAAAACAATTTCAAGTGGGTCAAGATATCCCTGGAGTACTTCCTGAAGTGTTATAAAAGTCTCCCAGCAATGTATCTTAAGTTCTGTGAATCATGTTAAACTTAATGGAACCTTTTGCAAGAGCATTCCATTTCTATGATGCATTTAACTGCAGTTGTTGACATGTTGTATCTGGATTGAAGAAATATGTAAACTTTTGATTCATTGCTTGTGGTACTAGGAATGTAAAATATACCAACTACTTTTTTTTAAAGTGAGATTTAGGGTATGTGTTTTCATGTATAATTGATTACCCCCTAATTAATTAAAATGTGCTCCTTTAGACTTTGTTTTCCATCTCAGACTAATATTTGCATTCCTATGTTGTGGATTTAGTCTATGATGCCTATTTTTTAAGATAGAAAACTCTGAAACTCAAGGCTGAACTGCAGTATGTTCATCATGTTTATACTTACTGCTTTGGCACAGTTGAGTATGATAATAATAATGCTAGTTTATTTCAGTCTGATTCAGTACCCCTGGAGTACCTACTCTGTGCGGTACTGTGTTTTGTGGAAGTCATGCAGTGTCTTCAAAATGAACAAGTATATACCATGGCTACAACACAAAAAATTTACTGAGAACCAAAATTTTATGCCAATGGCCTGTTGATAGTCTCCTTCCTTCTAAGATATTGTCTCCAGAATGTCAGGAGCTTCCTTTGTCTCATTCACTTCAGTGTCTTCAAAATGAACAAGTATATACCATGGCTACAACACAAAAAATTTACTGAGAACCAAAATTGTATGCCAATGGCCTGTTGATAGTCTCCTTCCTTCTAAGATATTGTCTCCAGAATGTCAGGAGCTTCCTTTGTCTCATTCACTTCTGTATCCCTAGCCAGATTGACACATCAAGTTAACCATCACAGTGCTGGACAGAGTAAGTGCTTACTGCATATTTGTTGAAAGAATGACTAAAAATGAGAACAAACATTTGCTATATACCTACTGTGTGCAGGGGTCTGAGCCAAGTAGGTCACAGTCCCTCCCATCAAGTAGTTTAAAGTCTGGATGATGTGGGAAATGAGGCTGAAGACAGAAATCAGAGAAACAAAAATAAAGGGAATAGGAGAGTGAAAGTGCATAAATGAGTTGACGGTGTCTGCCAGGAAAAACCCAGAATGCTGTCACTGCAGAGGTGGGATTCAAGGAAGCATCCCAGGACCTTGAACAGCAGACCTTGAACACCAGGGTGAAGGGTAGTCTGGCTGGGAAAATGACGTCGATAGAAGCGCTAACAAGGGAAAGGACACAGTATGTTTGCAGAGCAGCAAGTGATCTGAGTTTCTTATCGAGCAGTTTGTAAAAATGTAGGCATGTTCCTTATCAAGCAATTAGTAAGCATGTTCTTCTAGCACGTTTAATGTCAGTAGATTTAGTTTCTGGTTAGGTGTACAAGCAACGGGGAAGAAGTTCAGCAAGTAATCCATCAAGAAAGCCCCAGATCAGCACATGTATGTACACCATTCCACTCCCACTAGTGTGTGCTCGCTGGCACACACAAACATGCACACACACACATGCGTGCATGCCCTGGATGATCCCAAGCATAGCTCTCTCCTGTCGCTGCCAGACTTGACCTCTTCTAATGATGGGGAGCAGACCACAGAGAAGTCTCTTGCACATGTCCTAATATGAGGATGACAGGGGCCATGTGAACACATATGTCCAAAGAGAAACCATGAGGTTTTAATTGTGGTCAAATGCATTCTACTTATAGACTTGAATCCAAATGGATGAATTCACTGGTCAGCAGCATAGCCATGAATTTGTTTAATCAACTTCTTAAGAATCAAGTCAAGTTCAGATACACTTATTTTGCAGTCTAATTTTCTAGGGGTCCCAAAGTTTTGATACACTCATCTTCTCTGGTTTCCCACAGGAAATGATGATCCCATACATTTAAAATGTTTTAATTATTCAAGGAATACAGGAATACATGATTAAACACAAGCACTACAGACAAGCCTCAAGTGCCCTTTTGCTTCTGTCTGAAATTCTTATCCCTTCTCCTGCTTTTGTAGATAAAAACTGCTATGAATTTAGTGCCTTCAAAGCATCATTTCTCTGTCTCTGTCTCTGTCTCTCTCTCTCTCTCTGTGTGTGTGTGTGTGTGTGTGTGTGTGTGTATTCACAACCACACCATATATATTATTTTGCATAGGTGCATTTTACATAAATGGTTACATATACATATATGTGTGTGTGTGTGTGTGTGTGTGTGTCTGTGTGTACATATATAGTAAGTGTTGCTGTTTTCACCTAACTATATGTCATAGTAATCTACTGGCTTTAACTCAATCCTTTGACCAGCTGTCCCAAATTCTATGCTATTAAATATGATAATGCAGTGTTTATTGTGCCATCCCCTTGTTTGAGGACACTGAAGTTGTTTCCAGTTTTTTAGCTGTTGGAAACAGTGCTATACTTAACACATTTCTATACTACTCCTAGTACCCCCATGGAAGCATCAAAAGAGAGAACGTTGGACCCTACAACTTAATTTTAAACAAATGTCTTCTCATAGAAGAATCTATGCCAGTGTAAGGTGAGCTTCCTTATTTCCTTAACTTCTTATTTCAGGTGATATGAACCACCTTGGTTGGGGGAGTGTTTCTAGATTTGTCACTATTGGTCCTACATGTATTTTCCCACGGCATACCGGGTGGCAGGCCATTTTCTCTGCGAGTTTACTATGGATGGCTCTGCTACAGTGTCTTGTTTTAATTATTCAAGGAATTACAACTCAAGGTGTTGAGACTGTGTATCAGAGGGGATTTCTAAATGCAGGGAGCCCCTCTCTCAGATACCTTATCTATATATACTCTTACATAGAAATACTGACTTATTACTTGCTCTCCCCACTCACCACGGATGCCTCTTGTGGCCTCTCTCTTCCTTCTTTCTCTCACAAATAGTTCTTGGACACCCTTATGTGCCACACACTATTGTAGACACTGGGGGTCCATCAAGGAACACAGCATGCTAAATTCTTGCCCATGTGGAGGTTATATTTTGGAGGGAGGAGATAATAAATGATAAGCACAATAAAGAAAGTATAGTATGTTCAAGCATGCTAAGTGCTAGAGGAAAAGAAGGAAAACAGTCTGACAATTCTGCAAAAAGTTAAACATAAAGATATCATATGACCCAACAGTTACACTCCTAGGTATACATTTAAGAGAACTGAAAACATATGTCCACACAGAAAAATGGCACGCAGATGTTCATAATAGCATTATTCATAATAGCCCTAAAATGGAAACATCTCAAATCTCCATCAATGGATAAATTAATACACAAAATGTGGTCTATCCATACAGTGGAATATTATTCAGCTATGCAAATGAATGAAGTACGAATACATACCACAACATAGATGAACCATAGCAACATTAGGCTAACTGAAAGAGGTTCAAAACAAAACGTCACATATATTATTTTATTAATACAAAACATTCAGAAATAGGCAAGTCCCTAGAGACAGAAAGCAGATTATCAGTTAGCAGAGGCTAGGGGATGGGGAACACTGAGTAACTGCTTAATATGTAGAGGCTCTCCTTTTTGGGTGATGAAAATGTTTGAGAATCAGACAGTGGCGATGTTCACTTAACGTTGTTAGTGTACTTTGTGCCACTGAATTACACACTTAAAAATGGTTGGTGTTTAATTTTATGTCTTGTAGTGTTACCTACATTTTAAAAAATAGAGCAGATCAAAGAGGACCTGGATTGCAGAATTGGGGTGCAATTTTGTAGGGTGTCACTGAACAGGTGCCATCTGAGCTGCAAACATACCAGGTAGCAGAGGCAGTCATTCAAAGGGTCATAAGAAGGGGCATTGCCTCGTGTGTTCAGAGAACAGGAAAGAGGCAATGTGCCCGGATGTGAGTAAAGGAAGGGCAATAGGAACAGAGGCAGCCTTGGTCTTCCTCATTCACCTGCTGTTTCAGACACCACTGGCTATAATTGTCCACAGTTAGTTACCCGCCCAAAGTTGCAGGGATGATGGTATTGGCAGTGGTGAGGAAAAGAAGAAGGGTAAAGGCAGAAAAATCACTCCAGATACTTCCCAAGGCCCAAAATTTGATCATACATTATTTCCTTTGACTACGAGTTTCCTTTACATGATACTTCCCCTTAGTTTTTTTTTGTTTGTTTGTTTGTTTGTTTAACATATTATGAGTAGAATGTATTTTTCAGTAACACCTTATCTCATGTAAAGGACAAAACTTACCTTTTGTAACATCAGTGAAGAAAGATTAAGGTTCCCAGCAATTTAAAGGGATATTATTTCAGTGAATATCTATGTAAGAATAAATTAAATAAGACAGACATGCAAAAGAAAAAGTGAATTCATTTAGAGAAAGATCATGTCCCTCTGTTCTCAGATGCTTTTGAAGAAAACATAATCGTGGATAATTATCCACTACTGCATTCCCAGGTCTCCTCTGACCCCACAAAATGGGCATAGGGTCATCATTTCCTTTTTAGAAATACTTGTAAATAATCGAGCGAGGCAATGATGTGGACTGGGAAGGGCAATGGACCTAGGACTAGAAGCCTAGGATTTGGGGCCCAACACTTGTATTTATAATTTGTACAACCTTGGGCAAGACACTTAACCTCACAGCTGCAGGTTCTTTATCTTCAAGCTAGAAATGATATCGTCCCTGCCTATCTAACTGGGTCACTGTGAGGTTCACATGAATCAAAGGTATATAACTGCTTTCAAAAGTACAATTTCATAAATAGAAAGTATTACTATTAGTCATCAAACATAAAAGCAGTTATTAAGAAAACCTAAAACCTCTCTCCTTCTATGTGTGCTTGCATATTTATTTTTTTTTATTTTATGGTAGTACACATGTGGAGTCAGTCTCTGAGCCCCTTGAGAAAAGGGAAACCTGTTTTATTCATCTCTGTATCCCTGGCACTGAGCAGAGCTCTATACACACAGTAGGAGCATAGTTAGTTAGGCTAGGTTGAGTGAATGGATAAATAAAAACCAACTGTGGCCGGGCGCGGTGGCTCAAGCCTGTAATCCCAGCACTTTGGGAGGCCGAGACGGGCGGATCACGAGGTCAGGAGATCGAGACCATCCTGGCTAATACGGTGAAACCCCGTCTCTACTAAAAAATACAAAAAACTAGCCGGGCGACGAGATGGGCGCCTGTAGTCCCAGCTACTCGGGAGGCTGAGACAGGAGAATGGCGTGAACCCGGGAGGCGGAGCTTGCAGTGAGCTGAGATCCGGCCACTGCACTCCAGCCCGGGCGACAGAGCAAGACCCCATCTCAAAAAAAAAAAAAAAAAAAAAAAAAAAAAAAACAACCAACTGTATTTTGAATTATTCTCATGAGGTAATGGTTTACAGTGTCCCACAATTTACCATGTGCACTGTTTGATAGTTTGAGTACTCTGGTGTCTAAGAATGGATGGAGGAAGCTAACAAAACAGAGTTTAAATTGAGATGATGTCATAATTAGCTTATGTATTGTGACCTAGAATAAAGAACATGGTGATTCCACAACAGTTTTGGGGCCAGTAAAGCTAGGCAGTCTGGGATATTAAGGTGAATTTTGGTTGTGGCAACCCAGAGGAAGATTGCAGTGGCCCGTTTATCTATCCCAGATGAAAGACATACTTCACCCCTCTTTCTTGATCCATGAAGTTCAAAAGGAGGCACCAAGCATTTCAGTCCTTCTTCAGGATGAAGGTAGGCAATATGAGTTGGCTGTAGAAGGTCCACAATCAGTCAATGGCTTAACAGGTAGCTTTTCTCCCTCTTTACAAATGAGTCCTTGATCACAGTGAGGTATTTCCTTTGACTTAAGGATATCCAAAGCACTGATTTAAATACAGTTCCTTAGAGGTAAAATTGTATGGATTTCCTTCCCACTAAGTAAGGAAACTGAGACAAACACCAGTTAAAGGCCTCAGGGTAGTCAGAATGCATCACTGACTGTCCCTTTTGGAACTAAGGACAACCAGAGCATCATGGATTGGATCTGAGATTCTCATGTCAGAAAGTGAGCAGAAATGAACTGAATGTCATTCTGAGACTTCAGTGTAGGATAATATCCGTTTTCTCATCTGCCAAATAGGGATAATTATCTCTACCTTACTAAGTGGTCGTGGAGATCAAAACAAACAACAATAACAAAACAGCCTATCTGTCTGCTATTTAAGTGCTCACATGCTCCAGAATGGAGGGTGCAGGCCAACAACATGGGGTTGAGTTTGAAGTCAGAATTAGCTTCTTTATTATCAGCTAGATTTGTTGCTTTCTAACCAGCCACAATGACAACAAAACTTATCATATGGAAGGGCCCAGCAGAGCTCCTGGCATGTAGTAGGTGCTCACTGAATGTTGAAACATACAGACCTATAATGAGGGATGCTTGGCAATGGGTATGTAGAATGCTAAAGATAACCACTTACTTTGCCCATCAGTTGGACCATTGCCACCATTTGCACTCCCAGCCTCTTCCATTCCCCCAACTCTACTCTGTATTTCCCTCTGTATTCTCTTGTGCCTTTCCCTAATTTTTTTTCAACTCTCACTTTTTTTCCTACCCTACTTTTGCCTTGGTTCCTCAGTGAGATCTATGAGCATAATATACTCCAACTACAGTAATTCACCTTGCTGAAGTGGCTGCTGAGTTCTGCTTTGAAGGAAATTTATTTATTTAATTTTGGTGAGGGGAAGTTGTGGCTGGACAGCTTATAGAAATGTAGGTCTAGTTTTCTGGGAATGTTTAAAGAAACGATGCACCAATATACATTGTCTTCCTCCCTCTCTCCTTCCTTCCCTTCCTTTCTTCCTTTCTTCTTTTATCGTTCCCATCCTCCCCCTTTCTTCCTTTCTTCCTTCCTTCAATCAATCACATATCCATATTCACATATAGATATATCTTTAATCTTTTGCCTATAACTCTTGTCAATTCTATCTTCATTTTTCCCCTTTGGGCTTATGAGTAGCTATAGTCGGTGCTCCATAAATGTTTATTATGAGTAACAATGATAATAGTGATAGAAAGAGCTACACATGTGCTATTCCTCAGTGCTTTTTATCTCATGTACAAAATTAAATGCTAATGTTGCCATCAGTTACTCCCAAAAAGATGGTGGAAGCATATTTGTTAGTGATATTTTGATAATAACTATATAAACAGATATTTGTCATGCTATTCTGACTCCTACATCTTCATTCACAGAAGAACATTTTATTTACATTGTCAAGTAAGAGGGTGGCAATTTAAGTGAGACTTACAATTTATCACTTGCTTTGCTTTCCAAAGCAAGTCCTGGGAGTCGCATTTTTGAAATGGATCTAGAATCATTCTTTTCTAAATGTTTTCAAATATACTCAGAAGGATAAAATGGATATCTATATCCATATCTCATATTTCTATGGAGGGCTCATAGAGATATTTGTCCTCCATAGAGATATGAGATATAGATATTACCTCCATTTGCACCCTGGGATATTTTCCTTGCCTCAGGTAGTTTAGTTGATTCAAAGCCACCAGGGTTTATAACATGTCTGTCTAACTGCCTCTTGACATTATAGGCTTAAAGTCTATACGTAAAGAATCCACTTGGTGGAGGGCAACTTTCTTTTGGGTGTGTATTTTACAATCAAAGTGAGATATTCCAAAATGCAAAGGAAAATGTATGCACAGGAAGAAGCATAACACTGAACAAAATTGGGCAAGCCTGACAAAAAGTAAGTGTGGATAAATGAAAACTTGAACCTGGCAGTGAAGAGCACATGATTTGGAGTGGGACAACACTGGCTCTACCATTTATTTGCTTTGGAACACTGGGGAAAGTCCTTCTCTGGTCCTCACGTGTGAAATGGGGATAATAATAGTTTCTACCTCATGGTGTCATTGTGAGTCACAAATGAAACAAACGCATTGAAAATCATTGTGAGGATAACATGAAATAATATTTATCTAGTGTTTAGCAGATAGAACACTGGATAAATAGGAGCGGTTATCACTATTATCCTATCAGACAGGTTGTGTCAGCCCCTTGTTAGGATGGCATCATTTGCCTAGGACCAACAGTGGAGGGCAGTGAAGGATTATGGTGTAATGATTATTTTCTGACTTTTAAGGATGAATAATCTCAGAGTCTCAGGCTTGAAGAGACAGAGTAAGCTTCATGGAGGAGGCATGATTTTATTTGACTATTTCAATTAATAAGTGTATCAGGTTGCTAGGGCTGCTGTAACATAGTACCAGAAACCAGGTAGCTTAAATAACAAACATTTATTGTCTCATAGTTCTGGAGACTAGAAGACTGCAGTGATGGCAGGGCCATGGTCCATTTGAAGCCCCTAGGGGAAGATACTTCCTTATCTTTTCCAGATTTTGGTAGCCCTGGGTGTTGCCGTAGCACTTCAATGTCTGTCACCATTGTCACATGATATTCTTCTCTGCATGTGTGTGTCGATGCCCAAATTTCCCTCTTCTCATAAGGACATCAGTCATGTTGGATTAAGAGCACACCCTACTCCAGTAACAGCTCATCTTAACCTCAAAAATTAATCTGCAGTGGCCCCATTCAAAAATAAGGTCATATACACAGGTACCAGAGGTTAGGATTTCAACACATCTTTTGAGGGGCGAGAATGCAGTTCAACTCATAACAACAAGTATCTGTTAAGGTCTTATAGTATACTAGGTGCTGATCTTGATGTGGAAGGACTGGTCAGAAGGGCAGAGGAAAGAGGGCTTTAAATGAGGGAAATTGTGTGAGTTCTGGTTTAGGAACAACAACAACAAAAACCCACAAGATTTTGTTCAGCAAGTAACACTGTGTTGATTGTCAGAGTACAGATTTCCCATTGAGCATGGTGGGTAGAGTTGCTGAGAAGACAGACTAAGTGACACGTATCCACGCCTTCTGATATTTGGGGTTGCACTGGCTCTTTTTTTTTTTTTTTTGCCTTATTCCCCTTCTTAAAGAATGGCCCTTCCCTGCACTCAGGCTCGCAAGAACTCAACCAGCGAGACCTTGTAGTTTTCCTACCTCTTCTCATCTTCATGTGAGATGTCCTCTTTCATCAATCACTGTAGGCTGTCAAGCTGGCTTGTGCCTGCATCATTACTGCTTGGAACATGGCAATGACTTCTTTCTAACTTGTTTTTCTATTTCCAGTCCCTTCTCCCTAGGTGGTCCTCTATACTATTGCACATCTGAACATGTCAACACTCTGCTGAAAATTCCAACAATGATTGTGCAACACTAACATGATGAAATTCAAACTCCTTAGTTTAGCATAAATGCCTAAAATTCCTACTCCCTCAATTCTGAGGCATCCTGCAGTGCCATTAAAATGAACTACCACTGTAGCATCTCAACTGCCCCAACGTGTGTCATGCCTCACTACCTTTGTATACTCCATCCCTTGGGGCAATGTTCTCTTCCTTTCTCTCCCTTTACCATCTTGCTAGCGCCTTCTCAAGTCTTCACCACTCAAGTATCACCTTCTCCAGGAAGCCCTCCTTGGTCTAGTTTCCAGTCTGAGATAGGTTCTCATTTTTCTCATGTGTCATGAATAGAGGGCTGCGGTCAATCCTCTACCTTATCATATAGCACAGTGTATCACAATCCTTATTTACCATGGTTTTCCACTCCACCACCCAATGAGAAGTGTGGCTTGCGAAGGCCTGTGGCTCATGTCTCTCTGTAGCCCCCATGCTGAGTGCTGGGCCTAGCCCAGGGCAGAAGGCCAATGTAAATGTTCATGGGCTAGAGAGTAGAAAGGCAGCAGGCTAGCCAACCTCATGGCCTGGGAGTTCCCTATGAGATGATTGATTTCCTAATGTCCTCTGGCAAAATGAAGATCAAAATACCTCTTCTACCACATACAAACACTTTGACAAGGGAGAAGTTTAGTGCAACTGAGAGATAAGGAGACAAACTTTCTAATTATACAGCTCATGGGCCTGGCGTTTGGCAGGGATCATGTGAAGCACTCACTTTTCTCCATTTTAACTCACCATTTCCCAAAGTTTAATTATTGAGGGCACATTAGGCAGAAGATGAGGAGTGAGAATTAAAAAAAATAACTTCAGTAGACAATCACCTTGTAAACATCTTGTGATGAGACTGGCTATTAAACAGGAACGTTCAGTACCAACTGAAGCTCAGGCGAGTTTAGCCAAGCAAATCAATGCAAGTTAATCTTTCAGTGTCAGCTGGCTGAGTTTTGGACTAGTGATGAATGCCTTGACTGGAAAGATGAAATGCTGGAATGCCAGCCAGTGTTCTGACAGCTACAGATGGTGCCAATTACTGCCAGTGGAGCCTGTCCTGCTGTGAGCCCAAGATGTCTGATTTGTGGCCACAGGAAAATGAAAAAGAGGCCTTCCAGCTGGGCCTGTCACCTGTCCTTTATTGTTCTGTAACCAAAATTGTATTCAGGTGTGAAAACCTTTTTTTTTTTTTTGGTGATGGTGATGAGGGCATTGGACATGGGGAGGAAACAGGAACAATGTTACTCATGTCAATCATACAGCCATGCTCATTGCCAAGCATATGCCTGAGGAGGTGAAGCAAGTCACTACCAAGGTTGGCCACTTCTTCCCATACCATTCCTAGCAACCAAAAGACTGTCGATTAACCTGAAACATGGAAAAAGGCAAATGAAAATAGCTCCAAGGCTTATGATTGCCATGGGATTTTATACACATAAGTACGATCTGTTGTATCCTTTGAGGAGGATGTTTTTGCTAGGAAGATTGCTGTGCCTCTCCTATGGCAGACCTCAGAACTGGGTTCTCCTTGTGTTTAGGCCATGGTAACAAATGAACTCAGGTACATGTTTGGAGTCTAACACCCAATGGCCCTCTACTATGCTCCTCCTTTAGGAGAGGAGGCTGCACTCAAACTTTAGAGGTCCCAAGAATGATACCTTGGCATAAATTGCATCCTCATTATAAGAGTAACAATATAAAAAATAATAGCATCAACAACAATAATATCTGCAATCACATTTATTTATTGAGAACTTTTGATGAATAAAATATTAGGCCCGGTCTTTTACCTACTTTACCCTTAATCTTTTTAACAAAATTGCCTGAGAGCTATTACTATCCCATTTTACAAATGAAGGCACTGAGTAACAGAGAGGTTGAATGGCTTGCCCAAGGCCACAGAATTACTGAGTGATACCACCTAGATTTGAACACAATTCTCCGAATCTTACAAGGGAGTGCAACCAAGAAGCAAAAAGAATACTATTACTTTCATGCCATATAGTTAGAGTGAGGTGTTCAATTTATGTTGGAATGACCATAAAGGTGCTAACACTAAGCTCTTTAGTAGTAGTGGAATAGCAATAGGAAGGACAGAAGCAACAGCAGAGTTAGTAATTAACACATCATTCAGGTTTTTACTATTATTATTGTTAGCCAAGTTTTGCTTCCAGTAGGTCACCACTAAATGTTATGATTCTGGTCCTAGATAATGGATAGATAATACTAGGCACACAGGTAGGTTTTTGTGAAGCAGGCAAGGACATAGGGTCAGCTGGTACCCAGTTTGAGTCAAGAAGAGACATCAGCCTAGTCTAGTTGTCAAGCCTTAGGATGGCATTTGACTCTTACAGCACACCTAAAGGAAGCCACTCTAGCCATATCCATCAATAATTCCATCAGTCCCTGGAGAACCCTTCGGAGGCAGTTTGAGGAATGGAAAAGTCAGTCCCAAAAGCCCTAGCCCGACAGGGGCCCTGTGAGCAGTCACTCCTGCATAGCCTGATCTTCTGCTCCACATCAACTGAGCTCTGTTAACCTGAATGTTGTCCTCCATCCAGTGTGGTTTCCTAGGAGGTGGAGCGGGTTCTGGGATCCTCTTATCAAGATTTGGTCTGGAAGATCGGGTACTCTAATAAAAGACCATTTCCTCCTTTAATAAAACATAGAGCACAAACAGGCTTCGGTGCCCTCTGAGAAAATCTCAAAGACTTAACACAGTGTCTTAAAAGGCACTTCCTCTAACTTTGTGGGCAAGCAGAGATTAGAGTTTGGGTCCTAAGAGAACTTAGCTCACTAAGATATGGCTGGTGCCTCTAGAACACTTTCACTTCTCTGACATAATGTCCATCTTTGATAAACTTTCAGTGCATTTCTCCCTTTTCCTATTTTCTTACTCAACACAAATCATCATTGACTGCACTTCGACATTTCTTTCTATCTTTGTTGAGACATCTGTGATCTCTAATTGATTTCTTTTCCAAAAGACAATTGATTATAAAAACTTAAGTGACTCAAAATTATTTTACTTGTAATACTTTAAATTATTGTGGATAGTATGTCTTGGCCATGTTAGTTTGCATTCCTGGCTTTTCAAGATGGCCAAGAGTTTCTCGAAGAACTAGCAATAAATGAGAATGATTTTTTTAGTTTTAAAAGAACTTTATATTTTAAAAAAAAATAGAGTGTTGAAGGGCTATAGGCCAGTTTTCCTCAGTAATTTCCATGTGGCGATTGTTTAGGGGTTTTCCAAGACCACCCAGTATTCATTGACTTGCTAGAAGGACTCGTGGAACTTAACATGCAGTCAATCTCAAGACTGAGAGACACAAGAATAAATATTACAGCAAGATCAATAAAGGAAAAGACACATCAAGAAGAGTCTTGAGGAGTCCATATGCAGGCTTCCTATGCTCCATCCCTGCCATGAGGGGCCACACAGCAAGCTCTCACCATAGCAACAAAAATGTAGCAGCATACATGAAATGTTTCTTCCCAGGAAAACCCATTTGAGACTTAGCGTCCAAAGTTTTTACTGGGGTCTGGTCACACAGGCCCACTCTGCCTAGCAACTACCAAAATTTCAGATTCCCAGAGGGAAAACCAATTTAGGTCCCCAAGTGGGCAAAACAGTCTTATCACTGAGGGGAAATTTCTTATCAGTATAGGGAACTGTTTACCAGTCAAGTGCCCAGACTTCAGCCAAAGACCAACCTTATACACAAGCCTTTCTAAGGAGAGCAGTCTCAGGCCTGCTACGTTAAACTCTGTTCTGCACATACCATCCTTTTGTCCCTTGGCCAAGGCATCTTTATAGCAAAATCACTAACAGTATGACCCCATTTGGCAGAGTGAGACTAACCTGCAGTATTGATCTCAATCATGTCTTTTAGGGGTCATGGATTTAGCCAGTTAAAACAAATACCACCAATCATAAAGGTCTGTGTTAAAAAGCCAGGTGGCTTCCTTCTTAAGTTTTTGTGTGAACCATTTTGATCTAGCCTGGGGTATCGATTTAGGTGTAGCACAGCTCTGGCAGTGTGTTGGCAGTTGACCCAAAAACCTTGCAAGCCTGAAGTGGTATCCAGATAGCCAGGGCACACACAAGAAACACAATCCCCCAGGGCACACATGGTCCCCATGCAGACACACAACTTACAATTGTTAGGGCATCTTGGGCAGTACAGGTTAACAGAGCCCCCAGTGTGGCCTCCCACCCAAAAAAGATGTGGCAGGCATCCTTTTTCTTGTGCTTTCTGAAAGGCAGAAGTAATGCTTTATAGTTAGATTTAAATGTTTATTTATTTATTTCAAATTAATATGACCTATAATCATTTTATATAAGCATACTAAAATGGAAATCTGCTTTTTCCGTTTTGGAATTATCTGACTGGAATAGCCTAACTGCTAATAGCTTCTAAATTAAGATGATCAAAAATGTTTTTTTCATTTTATTAAATATGTCCTATAGAAATTGAACTATTTTGATCTCAACTTCAAACACAAATATTTAGCAAATTTTAGGATTCATTTAACAATAGAATTATACCAGCAGACAAATAGCCTTATAAAATGACCCTCAGCATCTGGGAAGCATGTCACAGTTGTGCATGTTGTATTTCCACCATATCACTTTGCAGAATTGATAGTTTCTGCTCCAAATGACGATGAATAGTAAATTGCAGTCTCTTAAATGGGAAATTGGCTTATACATTAGAACTTTTGGAAATAAAGATAAATGGAGAGGGTGAAAGGAAGTCAATGATGATACAGCACTTTACAGTTTGCAAAACACTGTCCCATAGATTCTCACAAATGTCCTCTGAGGTTGGCATTCTTATTGCCACTTCAAAAGTAAAAAAAAAAAAAAAAAATGAGTTTGGAACATATTGAAAATCACTCTAAATAAACAAGTAGCAATGTATGGAATTAAACATAGATATTCTGACTCCCAACTCTACTTTTTGCGCTACTGTTAATACCACAAGACTAGCTTTTAAGCCTTCAGCCTCTCACCTTGCTTCAGCATGGAAACAGCGTATAGCACTAGAGGAAGCGTAGCTGACAATTTGCTAGTGTTCTTTATAGCTTTATAGTGTCTCAAGGCTGGTGTTTTTGTTGCAGATGTTCCTCACTTCTTTGATTCAAGATCAACAGAGTTCCTATAAAAAGATATTGTATTTTGCATGTTTTCAGTAATTGATGATGTTGATGTCTTTGGTACTAATACATGAGTGCTTTTGAAGAGCCATTGGAACAGTGAAAAGTTGCAAGACACAAATCTCAACTTACCAAACACTATTCCGAGACACTAACTAGTTGATCATTTGACTGTACATAACTAGCTGAGCTTGGGCGTGACATGCAATTCTTACTCCAAACAGAGCTGCTGCCACAGCCTCATCGGGTTTACTGTCCATTTTCCTTTGTTGTAAGCTATTTAACAGCAAATCTTTAGCCTTAGCCTTCCCTGGGACTGGCTTCTCGTTAAAGAAATCTCTGCTGTCTACTGAACTCATTTTCATTTCCTGCCAGCAAGAAGAGAGGGGATAAAACTGGTACAATCCATAGGCCATAGGCCCCAAGTGGACAATTTTCTGTAGAGCTGAAGCAGACGATGGGTGGGTTTATGTAACATTAAACCCAGGTGGCTACTTACCCACTTTGCCTTGGTGCAGCATGTTTTGGACTTGGCACAAATTAGTGTGTTTGTCTTTCATTCTACTTGGCTACTGGCCAGCAAGGGTACTCTATTTTCATTTTGAAATTTCACTTGGCAGATCCTTAAAAGTCACCAGAGGACTTTTCCTGAGTATAAAAAGAAACTTTTATTGAAAACTAATTATTTTTTCAGATGAATATGCCAGCTGTTTAAAAATGCTGCAGTCATGTTAAAGCATATTTTAGTAGTGTACTTGCAAATGCAGATCCGGTCATGAAATGCTTTTTGACAGTAACTTGTGAGCACCTTATTCCAATGTACCTCTAGGCCTAGTTACATGCAGGTCTGGAAATCTGATAAATGCCAAAAAAATATCCACTAGGTGAGTAAATCAGTTATTTGAAAATGGGCACATATTATAAAGTTCACTATATAACTAACAGGTTCTCCCTGCTTGGGAATGAAGACTGACAAAAGAAATGCATACCATTATTCATCAAGCAATTTTAAGCTTTTAGAAGGGAGTGGGATTGAATGACTTGGGAAGGTTGCAGTTATTCTGGGTATACTTGGGTTTGTGTGTCACTCTGCATCTTTGCCTGTGTCTACACACATAGTTGTGTATTTCCTGTGTTCTGGGCTCCACACTAACCACTGATATATGTATGAAACACTAAGATGAATTAAACATTGTCTTTGCCTGCCAGGAATTTACAGCTTCATGGGGTGAATCAGAAGAGAGACAAGAACATAAATGTAAACAAGACAGAGTTATGCACGTGTGAAATAGAGGCTTAAGGGATATCTTGGACTTACACAAAGCCTGGTGTACATTCTGACTCAAGGGACCAAAGAAGAGTGTGATAATAGAGGTCGCATTTGAGCTAGGTCTTCAAGGATGAAAATGGCAACGATTAGTGGAATGTAGAGAAAGGACATTTTTCGTTCATTGAAGGAATAATAACAAAGACACCAAAGAATAAAAGGGCATGGTCTAGAAGGGAGAATATCAAAGGAGATGAGGCTGGATGGAGCAGATGATAGAAAGTCTCAATGTGACACTACAGAGGTTATTTTCTTTTCTGTGTACATTTGTGAGAGGGAGAATGGATTTGCTCTCTGTTGAGTCTAGGCTTGTGAGAAGGGAACTGGCATACTCAGGCTTTCATTCTGGTGGAGAGTAGAAAATTAATTGGAGAGTCATAAGACTAGAGACAGGGAAACAGACTAGTTAGGAGCTATAACAATAGTTCAGGGAAGGGACGACAAGAGCTTGCAGGGGCATTAAAACAATTATCCAGTGAATTTAATCAATGCAGAGAGTGATCTGGCTAATTCAGGGGGTTTGGAAGGAGGCACTTTACTCTCAATTACTTGTTTTTATTGGCTTGACTTGGCCAGATAATTGTCTCAACTTTCCACTTTGCTATGCCTATGTCACAGCCATTGTATAGTTTGGACAAATTGCTTAGTATCTCTAGGTTTCATTTGCACCAGCTGTAAAATAGTGATACTAATTCTTGCTACCAATGGTAATTGCCTCATAGGAATGTTCTACGCAATTGTGTGAGTGGTAGCATATCCGTGGCATGCAATAATCATTAATAAGATTTCTAATACTAATACTAATGTGCTTCAAGATCTTCTGAAAAGTCAACAAGCCCAAATACTAAAACATTTGATGTGATAAAAGGGTGACTCCATTTGGTCAAGCAATAATCCCTGATGACCTCTCTTTCATTTGCAAATCCTCTCTGATTTAATTCAAAGATTTTATTTTATAACATAAATGTAATATCCAAACTTGTCTTAAGAACGTTTCTGAGATTTTTGCAGCAGATTGGAGGCTGCTTTCCACCAGCTCCAAAGCTGTTCCAAACACCAAAAATTTCCTAGACGATGAATTTGCCTGTCTGTCTGCAGGTAACAGTTGAAGTCCAGAGGTGTTTCAGAGTTTAGCAGTGTCCTTTTTTGATGACCTAAGGACCCAGTGACAGAAATAAGTTTTGTTATTTTTCTAAATCATGGTGAAAACTTTAAGAAAAAAATGCCTTTGTTGACTGACCTCAGGCTATTGTAGTGTTAAGAAAATTAGGGGAAGATTTAAATGACATTTTCTTTCAGGAAATCAGCCTACTTCTCCCCCAAACTCTACTCCACAAAACAAGACAAAACTGCACATTCATGAGATGCACATGTGTTGACATGATCTGAACTATGTTTTCCAGAACATCTGGGGTTGGTTGGCCAGTATTAGCAGTACTTACAAAACAAAACACCCAAAGCCAATGTTGCATGTCAGTTCTACTACTAACAAGCAAACAAGTGAAACCATTCCTGGGGCTTAAAACTAGTTCACCAGGAAATTAAGGCAAGTGAGAATTGAGCTCCCCATTGCCAGTGCAGTTTTCTGATAGTGGTGTTGTCTCGGGAAGCCAAACTGTGGAAGACAGAAGCTCCATTTCAGCTACTAACAGCCTAGATGTTGAAGCATTTTATTCCAGGATGAGGTGTTTGGCAGCCAGGAAGATTGTGTACATAAATCTGGGCAAGACTCTAAAGGCCTCTGTCTCAGATCAGCTCTTTCTGACAAGTCATTTCAGTGAGACCATTTCAAGGTATGGCATCCAGTTCCTCGAGTGACCTAAATCTCCCCGATGCTACTCAACCCCCAAAAAGATCCCAAAGAATTCATTTCTATCTATGCCTAGCCAAGTGTCTTAGACCAATTTATAGAGACGAGTTCTGCTGCACGTGTGCACACCTCAGGGCTCAGCAGTAGCATGCCAGGTTGTATGTATCTTTTCCCAGTTGGTCTTGGCAAAGGACCAGTCCCAAAGGACCTAGACTGAAGTGGCAACGTTTGATTTATCTAAATGAGTTGCTCTCATAGGAATGGGAAGATTTTCTCTGTGAGTGTGTGAGGCTGGCCCTGACTTGATATCTGACTACAGGTTCACTTTTTATACTCCATCCCCGAGCATCTGGGAAATTGCATTTTCCTTCAGAGTGCAACCCCTACCTTTTCAGAAATAACAGAAGAAAGGAAGCATTTGGGACAAAGCACTTACTTTTGAACAAGGTAGAAAACTCTTCAGTTTTAGAAGGAAGAGTTTAAAAATCACTGGATACAGAGTCAAAAGGCTCATGGTTCAAGGGAAAATTCTGCCATTTTAAAAACTACTGTGATTATGGGGTAAGTCACTTCAGTATTCTGATCTTGTTTAGCTTCTTATATATAGAATGGGAGTACGTAGTACCTGCTCCACCAGCCTCTCATTATTGCTTAGAGGGCCAAAGGAGGTGATCCATGTACTAATTCTTTGAAAAATATAAAGGATTGCTTATTTGGAAGTTTCTATTTGGGATGTGGCATGCTTTATGAGCAAAAGGCCCATAATTGTCCAGGTTAACTACTTGTCACTAGAGGCGGAAATAATTCAATAACTCAGCAGCCCACTCTCTTATTCAAACAACACTGAATGACATGTTTGTGGCTTCCTTTTCCTTGTATATAAATAGTACCAGCTTCAAAATGATGTGATCTTTGGTCAAGAGGTTATTACAGACTCTGATTTAGAGATACAATTAACTTCCCATCAATAACTGTGTTCAACCTAAAATAATTATAATAAGTATTATTTTACCTGCAAGATTTTTGTCTGGAGGTAGGGTTCACTGTTTTACCCTTGTAAGTGAACTGCTGAGAATGAAGTAATAAAAATTATTTATTTTGACTACTCATGCAACATTGTCTGCCTGTTTGACATTATGTGTTAAGAACATTTAATTATGGATGGGTGAAATTGTCATTCATTTATTATTAAAATATTTGTGACACAACACCCACATCTCCAGTACTGTCATCTTAGGTACTAAGAACTGTAGGATTTTTCTGCCCCCAAACATTGTGTCCCTTTAAATTTAGTACACTTTTCCTTCTTTTGTGCATTCCTTCATTCATTCATCCTTTCATTCATTCATCTCCTTATTGGAATGAACCCTTTTTCTATCTAAGAAACTGTGTTAGTGCTCTGGAATTTGGAACTCTGTAGGCTGGTCTATGATAAGACACCTGACACAAAGGAGGCAATAAAGTAATTTTTATGAAAAATAAAAAATTAAAGTATTACTGATGAGCAAAAAAATACATATTTTATCAAAGCAAAAGCCATACTTTCTGAAACTCCACGATTTATGTTTTTGTGCTTGTACGTTTTACTTTTTTTCCTTTATAGTGCTGCCACTGAGTTAACATATCAATAGATGCACAACCCACCAGTGGATATAATTAATGCTTGGAAATTGTGGCTTTCAGAAAGTCCCAACAAGCACAGGAAAATGTCTTAATTTGACCATGGGCCTGAGCAAATGCTAGTTTGTTTGGAAAGACAAAACTAGCCAGTTACGCAGTGTATGGTCTATAATCTGACAGAAGGAGACCAAAGCCTACCTATCTATTTCCATCCAGTGGCCTTGGTTCCCACAATAGTGCCATTCACAGCAAGACTATTAAATGTCCTTGCATGGCATCACCTTATATAAACATAGTTGTGAGGGACCAGAAGCCTGGGGACAGAACATGTGCTGCAGTCCTCTGTCTGCCCAGTGCGGACCTTCCAGGCCACATTATACTCACACAGGGAGGGTGGCGAAGTGCTTGCTCTGCACTTTATTTGCTTCTAATTGTTGTCTATGGATTCCTTTCCTGTAATAGGCACTTGTTTGGCTACTGTACTTGAGCTCTTGTATGATTTCAGCTCAGGAGTTTGGACACAGTAGCAGGCGAGGACTACAAATGTAGTAGTGAGAGACTAGCCATTGAAAATGGAAGAGGAAAGGAATAGTTACTAGGCATACGTTATGTGCTTGGCACTCTGTTAGGCCTTTATGCACATTATCTCATGTGTACCTCCCAACAATACTATGAACAATACTATAAAGCTAGTGTTGTATCCCTACTGTGTTGGAGAGAGAACAGCCACTTTCCCAAAGCCACACAGTAAAGCATGGAGCCAGGATACTATCCCAAGTATTCCACTATATGCTTTATTCAATTCGCCACACCAACTACTACATTATCTTTCTTTGTTGAATCAGAAAATGACATATATGGTGTCTACTGAAGATGGATCCTTCTCTTGTTTGTCTTAGGCTAACCAGTGTCACAATTTTGAAGCTGTTGACTAAAAACATTTTAGGAATCTTGAAAAGTCTACCTCAATATTTACGAATAAGAATCCCCTTCCTCACCACTTCTACCAAATAATAGAGGCAGTGAAACCCAGTGTCTACCAAATGGTTCTTTATAAACATGTTTTTTCATAAGTTTTGTGCATTTGTATTTTTTGTGTACCTTCAACTGGTTTGAGTAGGTACGGAGACACAGGTGTGAGAACTGGAAGAACACTGAAAGATCATCTAGCATGTTTGACAGATGCATAAATTTAGATCCAGAGAAGGAGACTGTTATTCTCTCCAAAGTCACCCAGCAAGCAAGTGAAAACACTAGAACTTCACCTTGAAGAAAATGTCGTTGTGTGCCTATAGCTATAAATTAGGTCACCCAGACTTATTAGGCATCGATTCATATAAGAATAGACCCCTAGTTTTGCAGAGGTTTGACAGATATGCACAAGTGGCTTGCTTGGGAATTACGTGTATCTCAGGCATTAAAGCAAGAGATGGCATGTTACCTTTGATGCTGGAAAGACCAAAGACTCAGGAAAATAATTTTTCATCCAAGAATGGGCAAACAAATATTATCTCAGATTCTCTGATGTACAGTTCTCTTTGAGCGTCTGTGTATATTTATGCATATATCCACCTTTAGTTACTCTTTCTTTCAATCCCATGTTTAGCTTTTAGGAATTTAAACAATGTGCAATTTTTGTTTTGTTTTGTTTTGCATTTCATTAAGGCACATGAAGACTATGTTGGAACACTTGGGCTAGAATGTGGTCCTACCATATAGTTTATCAATTTTAAACAGGTCAAATATTGGTACATATGAGAATATTAAAATTTGTTGTTCTAATACTTCCATCTTTTTTTTTTTTTTTTAAGTGAAAATGAGTTTCTTAAGAAAGTAGAGGAACAAAAGAGTGGCTACTCCATAGACAAAGCAGCCCCAAAGGCTACTGGTCGCCCTTTTCCTATTATTATTATACTTTAAGTTCAAACATTTGCACAACATGCAGGTTTGTTACATATGTATACATGTGCCATGTTGGTGTGCTGCACCCATTAACTCGTCATTTACATTAGGTATATCTCCTAATGCTATCCCTCCGCCCACCCCCTCCGCACAATAGGACCCAGTGTGTGATG
>NW_012122376.1:11054778-11081211 GCF_000951035.1 Colobus angolensis palliatus
ATATTGATTCTTCCTATCCATGAGCATGGTATGTTCTTCCATTTGTTTGTGTCCTCTTTTATTTCACTGAGCAGTGCTTTGTAGTTCTCCTTGAAGAGGTCCTTTATGTCTCTTGTAAGTTGGATTCCCAGGTATTGTACTCTCTTTGAAGCTATTGTGAATGGCAGTTCATTCATGATTTGGCTCTCTGTTTGTCTGTTACTGGTGTATAAGAATGCTTGTGATTTTTGCACATTGATGTTGTATCCTGAGACCTTGCTGAAGTTGCTTATCAGCTTAAGGAGATTTGGGGCTGAGACAATGGGGTGTTCTAAATATACAATCCTGCTTATGTAAACAAATGAATGCAATTCATTGAGATTTCCTTATAGTAAATGTAAGTGAATAGTAGAAATAAGTTTCTGTCTTTTTGGAGTACCTAAATATTCATTTTATTTTATTTTTATTTAAGTTATTGGGGTACAGATGGTATCTGGTTGCATGAGTAAGTTCTTTAGTAGTGATTTGTGAGATTTTGGCGCACCCATTACCTGAGCTGTATACACTGCACCCTATTTGTAGTTTTTTATCCCTCGCCTGTCTCCCACTCTTACCCCCAAGTCCCCAAAGTCCATTGTATTCTTATGCCTTTGCGTCTTCATAGTTTATCTCCCACATATCAGTGAGGGCATACAATATTTGGTTTTCCATTCCTGAGTTACTTCACTTCGAATAATAGTCTCCAGTCTCATCCAGGTCACTGCAAATACTGTTAACTCATTCCTTTTTATGGCTGCATAGTATTCAATTGTATATATATACACCACAATTTATTTATCTACTCATTGATTGATGGGCATTTGGGTTGGTTCCATGATTTTGCAATTGTAAATTGTGCTGCTGTAAACATAGGTGTGTGAGTATCTTTTTCCAATAATGACCTGTTTTCCTCTGGGTAGATACCCAGTAGTGGGATTGCTGGATCAAATGGTAGTTCTACTTTTAGTTCTTTAAGGAATCTCCACGCTGTTTTCCATAGTGGTTGTACTAGTTTACATTCCCACCAGCAGTGTAGAAGTGTTCCCTGGTTACCGCAACTATGCCAACATCTACTGTTGTTTGATTTTTTGATCATGGCCATTCTTGCAGGCATGAGGTATCGCATTGTGCTTTTGATTTGCATTTCACTGATCACTAGTGATGTTGAGCATTTTTTCATATGTTTGTTGGTCATTTGTGTATCTTCTTTTAAGAATTGTCTATTCATGTCCTTAGCCCACTTTTTGATGGGATTTATTTTTTCTTGCTGATTTGTTTGAGTTCGTTGTAGATTCTGGATATTAGTCCTTTGTTAGATGTATAGACTGTGAAGATTTTCTCCCACTCTGTGGATTGTGTGTTTACTCTGCTGACTGTTCCTTTTGCCATGCAAAAGCTCTCTAGTTTAATTAGGTCTCAGCTATTTATCTTTGTTTTTGTTGCATTTGCTTTGGGTTCTTGGTCACGAAATCTTTGCCTAAGCCAATGTCTAGAAGGGTTTTTCCAATGTTATCTTCTAGAATTTTTATGGTTTCAGGTCTTAGATTTAAGTTCTTAATCCATCTTGAGTTGATTTTTGTATAACGTGACAGATGAGGCTCCAGTTCCATTATCCTACATATGGCTAGCTTATCCCAGCACCATTTGTTGAAAATGGTGTCCTTTCCCCACTTTATGATTTTGTTTGCTCTGTAGAAGATCAGTTTGGTGTAAGTATTTGGGTTAATTTCTAGGTTCTCTATTTTGTTCCTTTGGTCTCTGTGCCTATTTTTATACCAGTACCACACTGTTTTGGTGACTATGGCCTTATAGTATAGCTTGAAATCAGGTAGTGTGATGCCTCCAGATTTGTTCTTTTTGCTTAGTCTTGCTTTGGCTGTGCAGGCTCTTTTTTGGTTCCATACGAATTTTAGTATTTTTTTTTTCTAATTCTGCGAAAAATGATGGTGGTATTTTAATGGAGATTGTATTCAATTTGTAGATTGCTTTTGGCAGTATGCTCATTTTCACAGTATTGATTCTACCCATCCATAAGCATGGGATGTGTTTTCATTTGTTTGTGTCATCTATGATTTCTTTCACCAGTGTTTTGTAGTTTTCCTTGTAGATGTTTTTTTATCCTTTGTTAGGTATTTTCCTAAGTATTTTATTTTATTTTTGCAGCTATTGTAAAAGGGTTGAGTTTTTTATTTGATTCTTTGCTTGGTCGCTGTGGTGTACAGAAGAGCTACTGATTTGTGTACAATAAACTTGCATCTGGAAACTTTGCTGAATTCTTTTATCAGTTCGAGGAGCTTTCTGAAGGAGTCCTTAGGGTTTTCAAAGTAAATGATGATATCATCAGCAAACAGTTGACAGTTTGACTTTCCCTTTATTGATTTGGATGCACTCTATTTCTTTCTCTCGTCTGATTGCTCTTGCTAGGGCTTCCAGTACTGTGTTGAAGAGGAGTGGTGAGAGTGGGCATCCTTGTCTTGTTCCAGTTCTCAGAGTGAATGCTTTCAACTTTTCCCCATTCAGTATTATGTTGGCTGTGGGTTTGTCATAGATGGCTTTTATTACATTAAGATATGTTCCTTGTATGCCGATTTTGCTGAGAGTTTTAATCATAAAGGGATACTGAATTTTGCTGAATGCTTTTTCTGCATCTATTGAGATGATCACGTGATTTTTGTTTTTAATTCTGTTTATGTGGCTTGGCACATTAATTGATTTGCATATGTTAAACCATCCCTGCATCCGTGGTATGCAACCCACTTGATCATGATGGATTATCTTTTTGATATGCTGTTGGACTCAGCTAGTACTTTGTTAAGAATTTTGGCATCTATATTCATCAAGGATATTGGTCTATAGTTTTCTTTTTGGTTGTGTCCTTTCCTGGTTTTAGTATTAGGGTGCTGCTGGCTTCATAGAATGAATTAGGGAGGGTTCTTTCTTTCTCTATCTTGTGGAATAGTGTCAAAAGGATTGGTATCAATTCTTCTTTGAATGTCTGGTAGAATTCTGCTCTGCATCCATCTTGTCCTGGACCTTTTTTTTTGTTGGTAATTTTAAAATTACCATTTCAATCTCACTGCTTGTTATTGGTCTGCTCAGAGTATCTAATACTTCCTGATTTAAGCTACGAGGGTTATATTGTTCCAGGAATTTATCCATCTCTTCTAGGTTTTCTAGTTTATGTGTGTGAAGGTGTTCATAGTAGCCTTGAATGATCTTCTGCAGTTCAGTGGTGTCAGTTGTAATATCTTCTGTTTCACTTCTTAGTGAGGTTATTTGAATTTTCTTTCTTCTTTTCTTGGTTAATCTTGCTAATGGTCTATCAAGTTTATTTATCTTTTCAAAGAACCAACTGTTTGTTTCATTTATCTTTTGTATTTTTTTTTTTTTTTTGCTTCAATTTCATTTAGTTCTGCTCTGATCTTGGCTATTTTCTTTCTTCTGCTGAGTTTCGGTTTGGTTTGTTCTTGTTTCTCTAGTTCCTCGAGGTGTGACCTTAGATTGTCTGTTTGTGCTCTTTCAGACTTTTTGATGTAGGTGTTTAGGGCTGTGAACTTTCCTCTTGGCACTGCCTTTGCTGTATCCCAGAAGTTTTGATAGGTTGTGTCATTATTGTCATTCAGTTCGAAGAATTTGTTAATTTCCATTTTGATTTCATTTTTGACCCCGTGCTCATTCAGGAGCAGGTTATTTAATTTCCATGTATTTGCATGTATTTGAAGGTTCTTTTTGGAGTTGATTTCCAGTTTTATTCCACTGGTCTGAGAGAGTGCTTGATATAATTTCAATTTTCTTAAATGTATTGAGGCTCGTTTTATCGCCTATCACATGGTCAATCTTGGAGAAACTTCCATGCACTGTTGAATAGAATGCGTATTCTGCAGTTGTTGGATGAAGTGTTCTATATGTGTCTGTTAAGTCCATTTGTTCCAAGGTATAGCTTAAGTCCATTTTTTCTTTGTTGACTTTCTGTCTTGATGACCTGTCTAGTGCTGTCAGTGGAATATTGAAGTTCCCCACTATTATTGTGTTGCTGTCTGTCTCATTTCTTAGGTCTATTAGAAATTGTTTTATAAATTTGGGACTTCCAGTGTTAGGTGCATATATGTTTAGAATTGTGTTATTTTCTTGTTGGACAAGGCCTTTTACTATTATATAATGTCCCTCTTTGTCTCTTTTAACTGCCATTGCTTTAAAGTATCTTTTGTCTGATATAGGAATAGCTACCCCTTGCTTGCTTTTGGTGTCTATTTGCGTGAAATGCCTTTTTCAACCCCTTTACTTGAAGTTTGTGTTATTCCTTATGTCTTAGGTGAGTCTCCTGAAGGCAGCAGATGGTTGGCGAGTTCTTATTCATTTTGCGTTTCTGTATCTTTTAAGAGGAGCATTTAGGCCATTTACATTCAATGTTAGTATTGAAATGTGAGGTACCATTGCATTCATCATGCTCCTTGTTGCCTGTGTACTTTGTTTTAGTTTTTTCTTTTCGGTTTTTAACTTGTAAGTCCTGTGTGATTTATGCTTAAAGACGTGCTGTTTTGATATGTTTCCAGAATTTGTTTCAAGATTTAGATCTCCTTTTAGCAGTTCTTGTAGTGGTGGCCTGGTAATGGCGAATTTTCTCAGTATTTGTTTGTCTGAAAAAGACTGTATCTTTCCTTTATATATAATGTGTACTTTCACTGGATACAAAATTCTTGTTTGAGGAGGCTGAAGATAGGGCCCCAATCCCTTCTAGCCTGTAGGGTTTCTGCTGAGAAATCTGCTGTTAATTGGATAGATTTTCCTTTATAGGTTATCTGGTGCTTCTGTCTCACCACTCTTAAGATTTTTTCCTTCATCTTAACTTTGGATAACCCAATGACATTGTGCCTAGGTGAAGATGTTTTTGTGATGAATTTCCCAGGTGTTCTTTGTGCTTCTTGTATATGCATGTCTAGATCTCTAGCAAGGCCAGGGAAGTTTTCCTCAATTATTCCCCCAAGTATGTTTTCCAAGCTTTTAGAATTGTCTGCTTCCTCAGGAACACTGATTATTCTTAGGTTTGGTCGTTTATCATAATCTCAGACTTCTTGGAGGCTTTGTTCATATTTTCTTATTCTTTTTTTCTTTGTCTTTGTTGGATTGAGTTAATTCTAAGACCTTGTCTTGGAGCTCTGAATTTCTTTCTTCTACTTGTTCAATTTTATTGCTGAGACTTTCTGGAGTATTTCACATTTCTCAAAGTGTGTCCAAAGTTTCCTGAATTTTTCATTGTTTTTAATTTAAGCTATGTATTTCCTTGAATACTTCTCCCTTCACTTCTTGTATCATTTTTTGGATTTCCTTTCTTTGGGCTTTGCCTTTGGTCCTTCCCTGATTGGCTTAATAACTAACCTCCTAAAATCTTTTTCAGGTAAATCAGGTATGTATTCTTGGCTTGGATCCATTGCTGGTGAACTAGTTTGATTATTTGGGGGTGTTGAAGAGCCTTATTTTGTCATATTACCAGGATTGGTTTTCTGATTCCTTCTCATTTGGGTAGGCTCTGTCAGAGGGAAGGTCTAGGGCTGAAGGCTGTTGCTCAGATTCTTTTGTCCCACAGGTGTTCCCTTGATGTAGTACTCTCCCCTTTCTCCTGGTGATGTGGCTTCCTGTGAGCTGAACTGCAGTGATTGTTGTCTCTCTTCTGGTTCTAGCCACCCAGTGAGTCTCCCCAGCTCCAGGCTGGTACTGGGAATTGTCTGCACAGAGTCCTGTGATGTGAACTGTCTATGGGTCTCTCACTCATGGATACCAGTGCCTGTTCCTGTGCAGGTAGTGGAGGGCGAAATGGACTCTGTGAGGGCCCTTACATTTGGTGGTTTAATGCTCTATTTTTGTGCTGGTTGACCTCCTGCCGGGAGGTGGTGCTTTCTAGAAAGCATCAGCTGTAGTAGTGTGGAGAGGGACCAGTGGTGGGCTGGGCCCCTAGAACTCCCAAGATTAAATGCCCTTTGTCTTCCACTACCAGGGTGGATAGAAAAGGACCATCAGGTGGGGTTGGGACTAGGTGTGTCTGAGCTCAGACTCCTTGGGTGGGTCTTGCTGTGGCTGCTGTGGGGGATGGGGGTGAGACTCCCAAATCACTGTAGTTATGTACCTAGGAGGATTATGGCTACATCTGCTGAGTCTTGCAGGTAGTCAGGGAAGTGGGGGAAAGCCGGCAGTCACAGGCCTCACCCAGCTCTCACACAAACTGAATGGTGGGTCTCACCCCCACTGTGCCTCCCCCAACAGCCCCAAATCTGTTTCCAGACGAAGGGCCAGACAGACTTGAAAACTTGCCCAAGGCTTTCCTCCTCTCAGCTGCTAAAGAAAAGGGCTTTAGTTCTTCACCCTGCCTGTGAAGTTGGCTTGCCGGATTCGGCCCTCCCCTGGGTTCTGGCCAGGAGGCTTCTCACCCCATTCAAATTGTTACAAAGTCCAGCTAAGGAATTCGTTCTCCCTATGGCGTTCCTGCTCCTCTGGCCAATCTCCTGATGGATCCCTGCGGTGTCAGGCAAAAATGCGTTGCTTGGGGGACCCAGGGAGCTCTCAGGACCTTTCTGCTGCTTCCTCTACCCCTGTATTTCACTTGGCTCGGCTCCCTAACTTGACTCAGCTGCAGGTAAAGTTGGAAACTTCTCCTGGAAACAGACCTTCAGCTTCTCCTGCGGGGGTGTGTGTTCAGGAGAGGAGGGTCTCCCGTTCCCACTTCCACAGTTGAGGTACTCACAGTATTTGGGGTGTCTCTCGGGTCCTGCAGGAGCAGTCCCCTTCCTTCAGAGGGTCTGTTGGTCCTCTCAGGATTGCTGGTTTGTTCTCGCATTCAATCTGGAGCTAAAATTCACAATGCTAGCCTCTGCATGCTGCTCTGTCCAGAGCTGCAGTCTAGTCCTGCCTCCCATCCACCATGATCCCCCCAAGTAAGTTTCAATTAGTGTCCGTGAGTTACAATCAAGATGATAACTCCATACACTTCAAGCCAAGACTTCTATTAATCTTTTATATGTTCAAATACAAATCATCGTTTAGCAATGTTTACTGAACATATTTCTGCAAAGAAATCTCTTACTAGATTCTGGATGAAAATTATACTTGATTGTGTCCCCCCAAAATTTGGACCTACTCATGTTTGTTAAAATGGGAAAGGAGAAAGTAAGATTTTGGTTTAATCATTCTATTTTGTATGAGTTTGTAGGAGGTATTAGACATTATCTGTTTCAAGTACAATAAAAAAGCTCTAAAATTATGTAAGCATTTCAGTTTTAGTTTGCTGAGGACTATAGCATGCTATAGTGGAGTAATTACTGCTTCAGAGTCAGAATCCATTGGACTTCTGTTTTTCTGTCTATAAAATAAAAATGGGACTAATAGAATCCCTAAAATTCTATCATGTCATTGGAAAACTTGCATGTGCTTTGCACGTAAGGGATTTAAGAACGATATTTGCTGTAAAAAAATGTGAGATGAGTATTATTTTCCCACAGGAATAAGAGGACCAGTTGCTAAATATCAGTGGGTTATGTTCTCTATTCCTAGACTTTCCATTTCCTTCATGAACTCTTATCAGTCCATCTTTCTGCAATCACTCAAGAGGTCTGTATGTGCTTTCCAGATTTCTTCTCTTGGCTTCAGAAATTTTATTTGGGTTTTGTTCCAGCCTGTATTTTATTTGTTTATGTAAAACTTGTCTCTGCTCCTCTTCCTTTTCACTTCTTTTTGTGATTTGCTACTACTATTTTGTGTTTCTTGACAGAGGTAAGTCATGTACTGTTCGCCTGTTTATAGCTCTATTTCTAGCCAGCTCTTCTGCCTAAACATTCAGACTTATTTTCTCTCTCTAAAACTGACTTTAAAACTAATATTTGCTTTTCAGCTTACAGTTCAGTATGTCTGTAAAGTTTTTGTGATACTATTGTCTCATGGACCAGAGATAAACAAATGGTATTACATTATAATGCTCTAATACAATCAACTGTTGCATGAATGAAGTGTTTTTCAACGAATAACACTATTTGTCAAGCACTCTAATACAATCAACTGTTGCATGAATGAAGTGTTTTTCAACGAATAACACTATTTGTCAAGCAGGTATAATTCCATTTTGACTAATGGAAAGAATTTTGTATCCTTCAATTGATGAAAGTAAAGATTTTACAGATCAAAGTTTTAATTAAAAAAAAATGAGTACTGAAAATCACAATGCCTGCAAGTGTTTAAATATAGCATAGGAGCTTCTGGAGAAACACATACACAAATAATTTTTCTTATTGTGTACACATATTTTGTTCTTCATGGCTTGTTAAACAATGAAAATGAACATTCAGTAATGACATTTAAATTTTGTTTGATGGGTGGGTATGTTTGTGAGTGTGTGTATCGTGATGAGGGGTGGGTACATGCACTTGATTTATTTACTATTTTCTTCTTCTTTCTGCTCCTTGCATTTTGCTGGAGGACCATGAATGCTTTATTTTCTCAACCATGTCTACTCCCCCAATGACAAAGAACATTGAGGAACTACATGGACAGAAAAGGCAAGAGCTCTAATTAGGTCTTTAAAAAGGACTCCGTTGGGTGGTCAGAGTAGGGTACGATAGTTATTTGATTTAAAATGAAGTCCTTAATGGCTTCTATCACTAATACATTCTGAATTGATTATGTGAGTGTGGAATGCTTGCAAAGAATGGAGAAAACTGCCAAATACAGACTGGATTTGTCTGAAAGGCTTTTAAAAGAGGGGGCAGAAACATAAGTAAATATGTGTATATGAAATATATAGAAAGAAATGGGTAACTGTGTGCATATGCTACTATTTTCTACTATGGTAGGATTTCTGTACAGAAACAGCCCAAGGAATCATATCTCTAATTTTTTACATGTTATGTGCCCAAGGAAAGGTATAATTAATGGTGCTAAGAATCCAAGCAGATTACCCTTATATTTTTTCAAATTGATGCCTTCTACCTCATCTCATTTAATGCTCACAACAGGCCTGTGAGGTAGAGGATCCTGTGAAGATAGAGATCCTGAGTCTCAGCATGGTTAAGTAGCAATCTTCCTTGGATTACACAGCCAATGGGTGGAAGGGCTGAGGATAAAACATGGCTCATAACCAAGTGTCCTGTCTATTTTTTGTAATAAAATTTTATTATTGTATTATGATAATTTAGTTAAGAATCTTGCATGTACGTAAGCATATGAAGAAGAAAACAAGTTACAGCATGATGTCATCACCCAGAAATATCAACTACTAATGTTTTGGTTTATTTCCTTTCAGATGCTTGCATGGGTAGACAGAAGATAAGAATTGAGGTTATCATTGCAATCAGAGTTTTGTGCCTTGTTTTCCTCTTTGTAATACAATATGAACTTTTTATCATGTCATTAGATAGTCTTCAGAATTATAATTTTATTTTTTTATTTTTATTTTTTATTATACTTTAAGTTCTAGGGTACGTGTGCATAACGTGCAGGTTTGTTACATATGTATACTTGTGCCATGTTGGTGTGCTGCACCCATCAACTCGTCAGCACCCATCAATTCATCATTTATATCAGGTATAACTCCCCAATGCAATCCCTCCCCACTCCCCCCTCCCCATGATAGGCCCCAGTGTGTGATGTTCCCCTTCCCGAGTCCAAGTGATCTCATTGTTCAGTTCCCACCTATGAGTGAGAACATGCGGTGTTTGGTTTTCTCTTCTTGTGATAGTTTGCTAAAAATGATGGTTTCCAGCTGCATCCATGTCCCTACAAAGGATGCAAACTCATCCTTTTTTATGGCTGCATAGTATTCCATGGTGTATATGTGCCACATTTTCTTAATCCAGTCTGTCACTGATGGACATTTGGGTTGATTCCAAGTCTTTGCTATTGTGAATAGTGCCTCAATAAACATACGTGTGCATGTGTCTTTGTAGTAGAATAATTTATAATCCTTTGGGTATATACCCAGTAGTGGGATGGCTGGGTCATACGGTACATCTAGTTCTAGATCCTTGAGGAATTGCCATACTGTTTTCCATAATGGTTGAACTAGTTTACAATCCCACCAACAGTGTAAAAGTGTTCCTATTTCTCCACATCCTCTCCAACACCTGTTGTTTCCTGACTTTTTAATGATTGTCATTCTAACTGGTGTGAGATGGTATCTCATTGTGGTTTTGATTTGCATTTCTCTGATGGCGAGTGATGATGAGCATTTTTTCATGTGTCTGCTGGCTGTATGAATGTCTTCTTTTGAGAAATGTCTGTTCATATCCTTTCCCCACTTTTTGATGGGGTTGTTTGTTTTTTTCTTGTATATTTGTTTGAGTTCTTTGTAGATTCTGGATATTAGCCCTTTGTCAGATGAGTAGATTGCAAAAATTTTCTCCCATTCTGTAGGTTGCCTGTTCACTCTGATGGTAGTTTCTTTTGCTGTGCAGAAGCTCTTTAGTTTAATTAGATCCCATTTGTCAATTCTGGCTTTTGCTGCCGTTGCTTTTGGTGTTTTAGACATTATAATTTTAAACTCTCAGTGCCTTTCTCCTGGTTCATGCCACCACTTTTTAAAGGAATTCATCCATCATTGGTGACAGTCCAAAATGGAAAGATGACGTATGCCAGCATTTTAAGAGCCTAATACTCATGATCATATTGTCATGGGGAGGTGTCACTTTACTGAGTTTTGTTTTGTTTTTATTTTTTGTTCTGTTTCATGTTTTTCACAGAGGCATGGAGAGAAAGGCCTCTAAGCTGTTAGGTTTTAAAGCAGACCCTGCTTCCATTTTTAATCCTAGACTTGTCACGATCTTCTCTCTGTGATTTACCTATAAAGTAGGAGTGCCCCTCATTGGTGAGGGAAGGATTCAATGAAGATTCAGGATCCCTTAATATGTAGGACTTTGGCTGAGGAAATAAAGGATAGGTTAGGATTTTCCAAGTTGTTTCTACCATGGCACAGGTAATAGTGAGTCTTATGCCTGGCTTCCCACTTAGGTGGATGTGTTGGTGGATTATTGCTCTTGTAAATATCCTTCTGTATATATCCTTTGGTAAATTAACAGGTGGTCAGCACTCCTAGGTTTCCATGTTGCTTTGATTCTCATTGCCATATAACTCAGAGCCAGTCATTTCCTCAATGTGGTTTCATCTCTAAAATGAAAATGTTGGATTAGATGATCTCCTTATTCCTACAAGTTCTAAAATTGTTATACATCTATTGTATGCTGTTCAGTAAATGGAGGACCAGACATGAGCCCTGTAATGCAGCTCCACAGGCAGTGATGGGGAAGTAGAAAACATTTTCTAATTTCCGTTAACCCCTTCCCCTATCTACTCTATCTCCGGAATTATTTTTTTAGAAGCCAAGTGCTTCTTGACTTTTTGCAAAACAGTATTTTGATGAGTTAATTTAAAATAGGTCAGCAACATATGGACTCTATTTTACTTGAAATGTCCAGTGGTTTAAAAATGAAACGAGATCGCATTACTGCACTCCAGCCTGGGCGACTGAGCGAGACTCCATCTCAAAAAACAAACAAACAAACAAACAAACAAAAAAACAATTAAACGAAGATTTTGGCAAATGTTTTTAAAAGTATCTTGAAACTTAACCCAGGTTTTCTGTGCCTGTGCCTTTATAAGAATGTGATTACTGTTCTTGTCTCTTTAAATACTGAAGCCTGCAGTGCCTATTACAATTGCATGTCCACTAAAGAACAAGTAGGCATCAGCTGATAATCATACTGCATTGTTATTATTATTATAATTGTTATTATTTTTAGACAGAGTCTCACTTTGTTGCCCATGCTGAGGTGTAGTAGTGCGATCTTGGTTCGCTGCAACCTCTGCCTCCTGCGTTCAAGCAATTCTCCCACCTTAGCCTCCCGAGTAGCTGGGACTACAGGTGCCTGCCACCATGCCTGGCTAATTTATGTATTTTTAGTAGAGACAGGGTTGGGATTATAGTTGTGAACCACCGCGCCCAGCCCATAGTGCATTATTGAAAGGGAAAAATGCCTGCATAAGCAAGCACAGTGTAGCTTATCAATTAAAAAATAGTAGCCAAAGCAAAAAGAAGAAATATCAGTTGAAACAGCTACTTTATTAGTAATGCGTGATAGTGCTATACACAGACAAGTAGCAATAGTCTTCTACTTACATCTATTCTTAATTAATCTTGAATCCCTGACACGCTTTTCACTGAAAATTCCATTTTGTTCATTTGGATATCAGACCCTGTTTGTAAGATGCTATTTAGTTTTCTCCTAGCTACGGCCTAACCTTTTCTCTCTCAAGCCTTTTAAAAATGAATATTTCATAGCATCATTTGCCTTCCTTTGTAACTAGAGTGTTTTGGAAGGCTACGAATAAGAAAACAAGTTGCAAAGCCAGGCAGAATCCCTCCTCTTACTTCTATTGTATCAATCAGAATGTTGTTTTTTTCTAGAAGGATGAATGCCATTTATCTGTTGGAGCACATTAAACACCTGCCTAAAGGATTCAGGCTACTGTTTTCTCTTCCAGAAAGGAATTACCACAACCATACAAGTCAGCATAGTAAGAAGCTAAGAACATTTTATCAGTTCTTCGATTCATTCATTCATTCATTCATTCACTCACTCACTCATTCTGCATTTCCTGCAACTTTCTATCCTGGGTAGGAGATAGATAAGTTAATAAGCAGTGATGATACCAAGCTCTCTAATAGAAGGATGATGCAAGGAGGGACTTACTGCCATCAGGCGAGGCTTCTCATATTCCATTCCCTTCTGGCAGACTGAGGGCCAATCACTGGTAGAGACCAGTTGGAATTGACATCCCAACGAGGTAGAAACAGATTGTACCAAAGCATGGAAATGCAAAAGGATCTGGCCCACTTTGGAAAGAAATTCAGGCTGTGTAGTCATTGACATGGTGGCAAAGAGGTAGATGAACTGGGGATGGGGTTCCTAGATACAGAGAAGCATTAGATATTTGATTATTTCTCTAAGAAAAATACAAATAATTTTCAATGACCCTATGAATTCTACACGAAGCTCTCCTGACTCACACACCCTGAGATATTTATATCAGTAAAAGTTATTGTTGGCAGTAACCAAGACTCCTCATGAACTCCTACTCACTCTTCAAGACCTAGCTTAAATAGCACTTTTGTAAGGAAGCTTCCCTTGATCCTGACTTTATGTCTCAGAGCACTGCTCAAACATCATCTTTTGCTCTAGGCTGACTTGCCTATGTTGCTCACCACCATATCTCAAAGTTCAACAGGGTGCCTGGCCCCTAGAAGGAGCTTGACAAATAATTTTTGAATGAACAAAAGAATATACATTATGCCCATTAAAACTCTATGAAGGATACAGGTACAACCTTGAGCACTCATGCAAAAAAATATTGTAGCTGAAAGAGTAAATGGAAGTAACACAATTTGAATCTTTATTATACGACATTTACCTTAAAAGCACTAAGTTGAAAGTTTTTGGTTTTTGATTCGTCTTTCAAAGCCTAGAGTCACTTTCGAAATAATCTTCCTGGGACTATTTTGTTGTTTACACATCTCTTGATTTATTTTTTTTCCTACTGTTATTTTCATTAACAACAAATACTTTAATATCATACTAAACTGAGCTACATTAGATCAACTCGAAATCTTTTAGACTCTCCAAAGCTGGGCATTACATATTCAAAACAGGACCTAATGTTTCAGAGCTTCATATTCTACTATAATTATATGGTTCAATGCAAGTGATTATATCTCTTCTTCAGTAACGGGCTGAAAAGTTTTGGTTTGCTGGTTCCCTCATAATTTACTGCCTAGGTATAATAGGCCAGTCTTGCGGAAAAAAAGATGATAAATGATGCTGGCTGGGAATCATAGATTTATTAAATTTCTATCAAACAGTGCAACAAAAAAAATCTGCTTAAGTTAGAAATGGGCTCAAATTTTTTAATCAAAATTCATGAGTCCTGATGCTTGGTTCAGTAGGTCCGAGGAAGGCTTGAATTGAAGACTGATTAAAGAAAATAAAAGGCTTATTTGAAGTAATTTTTCAATGACGGCTTTTAATTGGATGTTAAATCAAATTCTTATCTGCCTTTCTGCAGATAGCACATTATATAAAATACAGTTAGCGGCACTACCACTGTAACGGATACACTGAATAACAATTGACTTCTCAGTTTACACTGAGAGGGTCGAAGGACTGTGTTTGTCAGCCTGTCAGAAATTAAGTATGTAAATTAATGCTTAAGTGTATGAATATGAATATGATTTACAAGAGGCTTGGAGTATTGTTGGGGAAAATACTGAGGTTTCTCTTTCCCCTTCAAGGTTAACAAGTACTCAGTGACCTTTACCGACAGCGTGCAGCCATGAGTGTGTTAGTGTGTGTACCCACGTGTGCATTTTTCCACTGAACTTGGGCTGGGAGCTTAAATACTCCCGAAGAGCAAATACCGGACTCATTCTCTAATGTCCCTTTCTGCCATCCATGAATGTCAGCCCATAAAAGCAATCTCATTAGCATTTCCTCATTTGCCAATATAAGCAGTCAGTGTGGTACTAATAATGGGTCCTTATCCATCCTTTGCAGAGGATGGGTACTGTGCCCTGTGGAAGGAAGATGGGCTACCTTGACTGGGGGACTCAGAGCACCCTGGCCAGCAAATGTAAGCACTTGAGAACCTATTTGGGAAAAATGGTTGGCATTCCTGAAAAAGTGCTTAACCTTTTGCAGGCCATAGTGGGGATGGGGGTGGAACAAATTCATCTTTCACAGCTGACTGAGATGAGGGTGATTTGCAAGAGTTAATGGAACTTTTGTAAGTACTGAATTAACTCCCAGGATAGCGTCTACAGATTGAGGGAATGGAGTTGGCATAGAATGGTTTTCTCAAGTACATTTTTAATGGTAGATCTTAGTAGACAGCTCATTAATTTCATGATTCATTGCCATGAATAATATCCTTTAGGTTTGGGAAAATTTTCTCCCATTTTTATTCTAATTTTTGGAGGAACTGTAAAAGCTGTGCTTCATCATAGAATTTAAAAAGGGGAAACCCCAGTACATAGTTTAGTTATAAATACATACTAGTTTCTCTGTTGCCCTAAACAGAATAGCTTCTGTGTTGGCTTTCCATGTTTGAATATCATAATATCATCATTTTGCTGATTGAGAATTATTATTTAAACTAGTGAAATTTATGTTGCCTTCCTAAATAGTCTTTTTTACTTTTAATTTTAGAAACAGAGTCTAGTTCCATCACCCAGGCTGGAGTGCAGTGATGTGATCATAGCTCACTATAGCATCAGACTCCTGGGCTCAACAGATCCTCCCACTTCAGCCTTCCAAGTAGCTGGGACTTCAGGTGCATGCCACCGTTCCCAGCTAGTCTATTCCATTGCATATTTTCATTACCACTTTTAGAGTTAAGTTATTTTAATTGACAAATTCTAAATTGCATTAATAATAATAATACCTACATCTGCTATGTATTGAGTGCCTCATTTGGGTCAGGCTAGTTACTTGATATTGATGGTTAACAGTAGCTTGTGGTGAGTGCTGTAGTGCCTGAGGAATATTCCAAGGCCATATGGTCAGAAGTGGCCCAGCAGGCATTGCAGCCCCACTTGGATTGACCCCAGACCCTACATGCTGCACCATAATGTAGCATGCTTTTGTTCATCAAATCTTCACAGCACTTGCAAGTTAGTTGGCATTAAGCATCTTTTACAGATGATGAAACTGAGGCTCAGGAATGGTAAGTAAACCAGAACACAATTAAGACATTAGTGAGAAATTTGAGCAAAAAGTATTTCCATTTCCACCCTTCACCCACTGCCTCCTCCTCACCTTACACTGTGAGCACTTTCTCCACCATGATGCTGAGGGCCTGTACTATTTATTTATTTATTTATTTATTTTTTAAGACAGAGTTTCGCTCTTGTTGCCCAGGCTGGAGTGCAATGGTGCAATCTCGGCTCACTGCAACCTCCATTCCCCAGGTTGAAGCGATTCTCCTGCCTCAGCCTCCCGAGTAGCTGGGATTGCAGGTGCCTGCCATCACGTCTGACTAATTTTTTGTATTTTTAGTAGAGACGGGGTTTCTCCATGTTGGCCAGGCTGGTCTTGAACTCCTCGAACTCAGGTGATTTGCCCGCCTCTGCCTCCCAGAGTGCTGGGATTACAGGCGGAGCCACCGTGCCCAGCTGCCTGCACCCTTAACATTTATTCAGAGACTCCTATGCAGTCGTCTTTTCTGGGACCTCATCTTTGTTGGTTTTATTTTTTGGGGGGAATAGCATTTGACATTTTCCCATCCTTCTTTTGAAGACGCTTGACATTGTATTTTCTTGGCTCTCATCCCGCCTGTCTGTCTGTCATTTGCTGTTTTTCCCTTCCATCCCTCAGCATGAGGTATCATTTCAGTACTTTAACTTGGAGCCTTATCAGTCATCAGATGTAGTCATTCTCTTACCCAGTCATTTTTTACCGTGCCATCTCTCCCAGACTTCTGTCTCATACTTCTAGCCATGCTCTACTTGTGTCAGATTTGGATTTAAATCTGGATCCTGTGTGACCCTGGAAAACTCAATGAACATTTCTATGTCTCTGTTTTCTCATTTGTAAACTGGGAATGATAATAGTTCTTCGTAGTGTTAAATGAAGTGTGATATTTATAGGGTTAAATCATTCTTGCAAGGATTAAAAAAATGAGATGGTGAAACCGGAGAACTGAGCACAGTGGCATGCACATAATAAGCAGTCAGCAAATGGTAGCTCTTTTTCTTGTTACTAGCATCCACTTTTGGGTCACATGGCACAAGTTGCCTTGCATTGTCATTCTTAATGGCCATATCTTGTCTCCGTGAGAGACCATGAGCACCTTGAAGCTATAGATATCCATATATCATTCTGCCTCAATCAAAAGGCATATTCTTGACTTGTCTTTTGATAACAAGCATTT
Source organism: Colobus angolensis palliatus (assembly GCF_000951035.1). Classification (NCBI taxonomy): domain Eukaryota; kingdom Metazoa; phylum Chordata; class Mammalia; order Primates; family Cercopithecidae; genus Colobus; species Colobus angolensis. The sequence continues at coordinate 11,071,753 of NW_012122376.1, forward strand.
CGAGTGGTTTATTTTCATTCTGTGAGCTGAGTATAACAATTTACACTTATTTCCAAATTCTCCAGTGTTTGCTGACTATAATTGAAACCACATAAAGATACTCTGTTTAAATCCCATAAGTAATAATTCTGTGCTAACAACATTTTTGAATATTTCAAGGAAATAGCTAGTTTCTCCAGAGAACTGCTAGTATCACCAACATTTTTGGTGAGGTTTTTGTCTTTGTTTACTTTTGTAGCCAGTTTGAAATGCTAGATGTGGACTGCTGTCGACAGGGTGAAAACCAACAACAAAGTTCTCTAGCTAGTTCATTAGCTTCATTATGCTGTATGTGAGAGCTAGATTATTCCCTCTATGCAATAGTTGTGTTTTCTAAATGAGGGAGTTGCTTTGGGAATGAGGTGCCTGTGGTACTTCTAGAGCATTCAGGATTTCCAGATTTATAAACAGTTATGCACAATCTTATGATGCCCTAATCACCATGAAAGAGAACACAGGGCCAGACTGGCCTTTCTGTAGGAGAAAGCACATTACAGGATAAGAATGTGCTAAGCAACCTCTAGTAGACAGGGCTTGTTCTCTGGATAAATATGCCTATTGTGATTGTGTGGGCATGTCAGTGGACATGAGGAGTTTCTAATTAGAAAGCCTATGTTGTTTGGGTAGCCAAATAGCAGGTGCTTTAAAAATGGTGGTATTGACACCCATCACCATTTCTTAAATGACGCCTCATGGATTCTGCCTAGTTAATTTGCCTGCTCTCCCTGACATGATTTATTTGTTCACTCTCCGTGCATGTTGTCTTATTTCAATTGGGGCTGCTGTAACAAAGTACCATAAACTAGAAGGCTTATAAGCATTAGAAATTTATTTCTCACAGTTCTGGACGCTGAGAAGTCTGAGATCACAGCACCAGCAGATTTGATGTCTAGTGATGTCCTCTTACATTCTTAGTATCTTCTTGTGGCAATCCTCATGTGACAGAAAATGCAAAAAAGCAAGGCAGCTCTCTGAAGCCTCTTTTATCAGGGTACCAATCCCATTCATGAAGGAGGAGCCCTCATGACCTAATGACCTCCCAAGGGCAACATCTTCTAATACCATAGTATTGAGGGTGAGGATTTCAATATATGAATTTGGGGGAATGTAAACATTCAGACTATAGTACATGTACTATTCCCACTGCCAGGAATACCATCCTGTTTTCCCTGCTAATAATCGACTCTACCTTTGACAACAGAGCAAACAAGTTATAATATGAACTTTGTGAGTTATTGTCTTTTATTTGCTGCTAGGCTTTCCACCTACCTTTGTATCCAGTACTCACCAGGATGTCTTGAACCCAGGATGAGCTCTCTTAATGTCTGTAGAAGGAAGGAAGAGAAGGGAGGAGAAGTGGGCAATTTAGTCAAACCACTGGGGAATCAAACAACTTGTTAATAATCCCAACTATGGAGTTTATCCATCTACTTCTAGTCCTGAATAGCATCCCACTTTTTTAAAAAATGGATTTCAAGTGAGAGAATGTCATGTTCACATTAGTATTGAATGAGCCACAGCATGTCCCTGATTTAATTATGTTATGTGAAAATTTAAGTAGTGACGTAAGAACATATCGCTTTGGGGACATTTGCTGTTTTTTGATTTAACCTTTGTGGCAGCAGAAACCATCTCCTCAATGAAGACCCCTAATGAAAGCTGGCAGAAATTCGTGTTTTTATTTTAACTTCATGGAAGAAAAATAATATGTTACTTACATAGATATGTTTCTAATTATAGCTTTTTTGTTGTACTATTTTAATTGTCTTCTTAAATGCAATATTTGACACGCTGCCAGAAACTTCTCAATGATTTCTTCATTGAGCAAAGGGTTTTTAGACATCAACTACATTTCTTAAAACCGTACACTTTTGCAACATCAAAACTGAATCTTTTCTCCCAGAGTCACGTTGCAGCTTATATTCCTCCCTTCCCAGGACACATCATGCCCCTCTGCATAAATGTTGAGGGTGAGGTAGGGAGAACTTGAGCAGCCATTTGTAAGGCTCACTTCTTTTTAAGCTTTAAGACCTTGGGGATGTTGTGATGATATAGCTTTTGTCTGTAGGGGAGGAAATAGGATTAAATGAAATGAAACCATACCGGAATCACTCAAGTCCACATTTTTATAGTATGTATAATCTACTTTTTTCCTGGAAGTCATGAAAGATGTTTTTTATTTCTTGTTTTGCAAAAATAGCCGCCTCTGGGATTGATAATACTAGTTTAAATTCTTCAAAAGAATCCATGAATTGTAACTGCTCTGATCGTTCTGCAGCTATTTATGAATTTGTGTTTTTGCTGAGAAAAATATAAGCTGTGGAGTAAATTTTAAGTGCAATTATATACCCCTGGAGGAAACTTTTGAGGCAGTATCATAAATGGACTTATGGGGCAACCTCCTGATAATATGGGACAGCTGATTCTATAACATATGCATCTGGTCGTATATGCTTTTGCACATTTTCATTTATCTCATTAAACCCATTCTGACACATTTTTCATGTAATAGCTTTTCTGATAACTTTGGTTTGTAAAACATTAATATTGTATCTTTTGGGGGAAGACAATGATGTCTCTGTTTTAATCTCCTGTAGGTACGATGTGTGTATCCTGCACTTTACCAAGTGGCAGAAGGCACAGCTTGTCACCATTAATTGTGACTGGGATATGTTGTTGATGCTGAGACTCTATCCAATGTCCTGAACTGAAAAGTTTTCCATAGACCACTGACAAAAATAGGCCATGGAGTCTGTGTTCCTTCAGTTTAGTTCTACATTCCATGGAAGCCACTGCTACCTGGCCTATTGCTTAGCCTTTCAGACATCTCTCCCATTCCTTCTGAATACATAATTGGCTCTCGATCTTAGTACACATGTCTAACTAAGGTGTGCAGAATACGAACTCCAGAACCTCCCAATGTTGAGGCAAATTCTTTTGCACTTGAGGGAGCAAGGCGATAAGTGGGGGTTTGATCAAGAGCTTCCCATCCAATCAATCATGGCTATGATCAAGAGTAGACCACAAAAGAGGAAGTCATAACTATAAGCTTCCAAATCACTGAACCTAGTAAAACTATTTTCCAAATCCTATTAAAAGAGCATTAAGATACAATACACATTGATTATACAATAGACGCCATTATGCCACATACAATATGCAATAAACACAAGTAACCATGCTATGTAACACTTTTTACCTCTATTAATCTAATAAGCAAGCTCTAACAAGCATTAATTCAACAGTTAGTACCAATAATTGTGTTAGGCTTCTTAGAATCCTAAGAAACTTTGGAGGATTGATTTGGCTTTCAACGTATTTTTAAAGTCTTTTTTTTTTTCCTCTGGGAAACATGAGCTGATAACTGTTTTCTTCCTGTCAATACATGTCCCTGTAGCAAAGACCATCAGGAAGGCATGAAGAGGGCAGGAAATTTATTTGCTTTGAGGATCCAGAGACTATCTATGGGCTCCTTCTTGGGATCCAAACATCTGACCTTTCTTAATCTCAACTAATGGAAAGAGTCACCTTTCACCTCTTCTTCCTGTGTGGCCCCTCCCACTATTCCTTTTCCCTACACCAGGAGGATAGAGTCTTATTACAGAATCCATTCAGTGTTTGGATGTTGATTGTACATTGTTGAAGGAACAGTTAACCATTGTTAAAAGGGGATGTATAAAGTGCTGAAAAGTGGTGACTTGTGATTAAACGTGTTCCCCTTCTTTCTTGTTGAGAGGCTGTTCAATTCAACTGTACTATTAAAGAATACAAGAGAAATAACACACATAACCCCTGCCCTCTGGAAGCTCATAATCTGTTATGAAGACTAAGAGAAATATACAAAGGATTACAATGAAGTAAATAACAGGACTCTTCCTTATAACATCTTTAAGGATTCTGAATAAGTTGGATGAAGGCATCAACATGCTGATTGAGTTCATGCTCTCATAGATGGGCTTTTCATGTTGATTGTAGTGATGATTACGTTTTGTAACTGTCATAGCGAGTGTAGGAGTCAAAGAGATAGGTTAATATTTGAAACTTCCTGATTGCTTTCCATCTTGGCATCAGGTTATCATTTTACTTGCACTTATACCAGAAACTCCCATGTTCAAACACTTCCTTCCATATTATACATTTAGCCTTATCTTGATTAAGACTGCGTTTGTCACTTTTGTTTTCAAATCATTGTGACACTGAGACAGTTCAATGCTTTGTCTGTGCTTAATTATGATATTCAGTTACAGATAAACGTTTCCGTTTTTTTCCAATCTGCCTTAATCAGGGCCTTAATTCTGACCTCCTGGCTCTGAGTCATGTTGTATTTGCTCCTCAACGAAATAGGAAAGCAGTCCCTATTCAGGTTACACTAAATCACAAAGTGATGGGGGGGTGACAGGTTCTGCAGCAAGTTAGAATCACATGCTGTTAGATTTTTGCCTGTGTGGACCAAATTCTAACAGAAAAGTAAGAAAAAGAGGAGGTCACTGCATATGTCCAGATACTCTGAAGTGAGATGACAGCATTAGAGTGAGGTATACAGGATTTCTAATTAGAAAATCAAAAGTACTCAAACATTATTTAAATTATCATACAGTAAAATATCCAGTGATTATCTGTCATCTATCTGTCTATCTATCATCTATCTGTCTATCCATCCATCTTTCTGCTTCTGTTTCCTGAGCCATCATATGGGATATTTCATAAATTTTGCTTCGAAAACCCAAATATGTTCCCCGAAACAAATATGCTATTGGTCATCTGAGCCCTTTGCTCCTTCAAGGAAAATTAGTGGAGCAGAACAACTGAAGTTGAAACACTGGCTAGTTTTAATGTTTATAATTAGAGATTGTTTACAAGCTTGATGGACTGGACTTGAGCCAGGAAACTATTAAAAGAGACTGGGCCCATATCATTGTGGAGCAATGTAGGAAAGGGGATTCATATAAAATAGGCTTTAGAATATAACAGCCTGCATTCACATTCAGGAACTGTCTCTTTCTAGTTGTAGGGAAGATATTTAACTGCCCTGAGTCTCACTTCCATTATCTACAAATTGGGAACAATAATAGTGCCTACCTTAGAGGGTTCTTTAGGATCACATGAAATAAATCATGTGAAGTGCTTAGCACAAAAATTGGCTGTGCTGTATATGTGCTAACATTTATATAGAGCTGGCTTGGTGAAAGAATGGCACTGGCTAAGATTGGTGGGAGGTAAGAACAGTTAGCAAATTAATACAGTGAGCTACTCTCCTTGCGCTGTGTAACTTGAACTGGGAATGATCTCATATGAAAGAGTTAACAGTGCTTTCTACTTTGCTGGTGAATTGTGAGAATTCTGAACTTTATGATTTTGGAATGTGAACATTTCTTTTGATAGTGGTGATTTGTGTCCTTTATAATCTGCAAATAATCAACCTATTTATTTGAAATAAAAAAGAAGGCAATTCAAGAACTGATTTATTTCCCTCTGACATCTCAGTAGTAGTACATTTGAATCTTCATTCATTCACCATGTCTAAATCATATAAAAACCTGCCCAGGCATGATGAATGAAGGTATAGTTTTGAATTTTGAAAATAAAATATATGAAACAGATGTTTGCAGCAAGCTTCCTCACTTTCTGGATGATTAGATATAGGTGGTGCTGACTGAATATTTTGAGGGCTCATCTGGCAGCTTAAGCATAAAGTGTATGCTTGCAAGTTAGCAACTAGAATATAAGAAGTTGAGACACAAAAATGTAGTAAGTGAATGAAAAGTGGAACTTTTGATTTCTCAAGTCGTTACATTTGACCTGTTGACCCCTGGTCAGGGTGGGAGTTCATAAATGTCAGAGAACAACAACATAACATGAGCACATGGAGTCCAACAAAAGGGTCAGACGGGGGGGAACATAATATGAGGAGGGTGAATTTTAAAATCATATTCACTTTAAATTCATTCTGATGTATTTCGAAAATGTTCAGTTCCATAACAATCTTACCCCGAAGGTATAATATAATAGCATTAGCCACCGTGGCCAGGACAATATTGAAGTTCTATTTGGTATAGACCAGGAGTTTGCAAATTACAAATGCTTGTTTTTACAAATCAAGTATTGTCAGCACACAAATATACCCATTCATTTACATATTGTCCATACTTGCTTTAGCACTGCAAGGGTAGAGTTGAATAGTTGTGACAGAGACCATCTAGCCCACAAAGCTGAAAATGTAGTATTTGGTCTTTCACAGGGAAGTTTGCTGGCTGCGATTTTAGAGGAAGAAAACAAAAGTTATCATACACATGTATGCCTATATGTGTGTCTATGTATATGTGTGTACTGTATGTGTGTGTATACCCATATATTCAAAAATACAGTTTAAAACACCATATATACATATTAATTAGAAAATTATAAAGAGTACTATACCATGCTACTAGCATGGTAGTTGGCTCTCAGTTGGTGCCCAATGAATGAGAGTTACTAGTATTAAAAATAGTCTGCATAAAAAGTAACCTAGATTAGATCTTTAAAAAGTGTTTTGGATCAGCAAGGACTATTTTACAGAGAAAATGAGGAGCAGGAAGACTTGTTCATTTTTGGTAAAATGAGAAATAACCCCAGTCTTTACTCTTTTTTGCCAGAATTGAACGCAATCATTGACTTAATAAGACTTAAAAATCCTCAAACCATTTAAAAAATCTTTCACTCTTGTTTTTGTTGTTATGCTTTATAATTATTCAAAAACTTAACCTCTCATGCATCTCTGTGCTTTATAAGCTGGAAAGAGAACCAGCAATATCAAAAAAACAAAAATCTGTTCTCAGAATAACTGCAATTTTGTCAAAACATGCAATGTCCCAAATGCTACCATGGAGCTCATTTGAAGTAAATTCATATATTTAGATGAGGTCAGGTGACATTGATAACTATCTGAGTAATCCATTTTACATTTTGCCTGCTATTATTAAAAACTACATATTTGCATTATTTAGCATGATCCTATGTAGGGCAAAGCCTCACACTGAGCAATCTGGTTGATTCCAGTGTATTGTATTAAAGCAAAAAACCATGTAGGTAGGGGCAGAATGCAAGAAGCAGAGTATGAAGCTCTTGAGAGTAATGTATAGAACAATTTTCTGAGGCCAAATGTTAGCTTGGAAAATTTGAGGGAAGAACTGTCAATCTAAATGTCAGGTTATTTGAAACAACATGATTCTTAAGACACAGAAACACGTTTCTCGAATATCGGATAGCTGTTTTCGTGATTTTGCTTGTTTAGTTTTAAGGTCGGCCCTTTGGCAGACATTTTCTGTAACTTTTTTTAATAAAAATGATAGAAGTTGGTTGTGGAACATTGGGAAACTGCGAAAATGAATAAAAACTAGAATGAAAATCACCCATAATCTCATCAATAAGCAATAACCACTGTAGATAGCTCAGTGATATCTATGTCTCCATCTGGTTATTTATCTCCCCAAAACAGAATAATCGTGTGTATATGGTTTTCTGTCATGCCTTTTTGAGCATTTCCACTTATCATTAATTTTTAAAACTTGAAGGCAGACCTTCTATATAAGATTATGGAACATGATTACATTTTTGATTTAACCTTTCCCCTTTTGTTGAACATTTAGACATTTCCATTCTTTGGTATTGTAAATAGAGCTGCAATAAACAACATTTTGCATGAATCATTTCATGCATGTTTAGCTTTTCTCCCTTAGAATAAAATCCTAGAAGTGGAATGATTGGATCAGAGAGTATGAACATTTTTACGTCTATTGATACATATTTCCCAACTGTCCTGAGATTCCCTAGTGAGCTGGTATTACAGGCACCCACCAGGATGCCCGACTAATTTTTGTATTTTTGGTAGAGACCGAGTTTCACCATGTTGGCCAGGCTGGTCTCGAACTCCTGACCTTGGGTGATCTGCCCGCCTCAACCTCCCAAACTGCTGGGATTACAGGCCTGAGCCACTGCACCCAGCTGACAATATGTTTTAAGGAGTACCAACAACAGTCCTGAATTTTCTATGCTAAACTCGGCAGTCCTGGGCAGATGAGAACAGTTGGTCATTCTATTTTGCTTTGTGTCACATGGACATAGGACTTAAATCCTGGAAATGTCAAGACTTTGGGTTTGGAATTTGAGAGAATCTTTACAGAAAGCTACATTTCTATGGGAAAGTCATTCCTTCACTTCACATGATCCTTGAAAATATGTACACAATTATAAACCATTCTACTTTCTCTTAGGTTTTTGTACTAGACTTAACTGTTTGCATAACATGAAGGGTCCTTATTTCTTTTGAATTATGAAATAAACACTTTTATACCCAAACTAGAAAGAATGAAGAGTTTTATTTCCCAAGAAATATTGTAGAATGAGTTCAAGGATTATTACTGAGATAAGAAAGAATGAATGCAGTGTGACAATGAAGGCCCAGTGAATTCAGAGAAGCAAAATGGTTCTGAAAGTGACATTTTCTCACATAGTCCTCTCTGCTGACATTATTGTAACCACTGAATGCACAGTGCAAGCATGGTATTGATTTTAAATCACAGTCAGAGAAATAGGGGCTGGAAACATTTTTCAGTATATTTTGAGGATAGAAGGATCATTATGTTATCCTAGGAATAGTTTTGTTAATGGAAATGACTGATTCTCCCTAGATCTATTATAAATAGATTCAAATAGCTTCAGCAGCATTTATCCTCTGCTTCACTTCACTTCCATGATGTACTATGATTATGACAATGCCTGAACTGTGTCTGAGAATTGTAAGTTACATTCAGCCTGGGACAAGAAATTAGTGTCCCACCAAGTAAATCCAGTAATGCCATCAACTTTTTAGGCATGCTGTGAAAGCAATTGTGAATTAATACTTTTGCTTTGAGCCACAGTAGACAGAGTGGAGAGTAGAAAATTCACCTGAAAGAGCTTTTTCACTTTTCTAACAAATGTATCTGCCCAAAAGCCGTTTTGACTCCTTTCATAATAATAATGTTTTAAAATTAAAAATAAAACATTGAAACTAAGCCATTTGGGATTTTCTTTGTTCCAATTTAGCATAGTTGGAATTTTCATCAGATTGGAAAAATAATTCACTCCCAAAGTAACAGTTACTATGCTAGGTTTAATACCTAAGCTTCGAACCCACCCAAATCAGGATTTAGAATGGAAACAGTGACATACCTCCTGAAATCTCTAAGCAGCATTGAATGGAGCTGCTTAAAAAGCCAGACTGGAGTTTTCGATGGGCCTTCTTAAAAAGAACTGCAATCGCTGCCTGGTTACAGAAAGCAGTGTACAAGGCAAATAAGAAATGCTACCTTTCTTTCTTCTTTTCTGACAAAATTCACAAAAATTTCCTCAAGATTTCAACAGTGTCTCTGTCAGTGGCTCCTCAGGAAGAAGGATGGCCTT
>NW_012122376.1:11081766-11093681 GCF_000951035.1 Colobus angolensis palliatus
CCGGCCACTGCACTCCAGCCCGGGCGACAGAGCGAGACTCCACCTAAAAAAAAAAAAAAAAGAATTGTAGTGCCAATTGCACGCTCACAGCTGGACCGACTCAATGGGTTATGAGACAATGGAAGGGTAAGTTGTTAGTGTTATTGAGGAGAAGCAAAATCAGTGAAAATAAATTGGAAATTTCCCTTGTGTAAAAGAGTGAAGAATGCTGAGGTATAGAAGTGGATGTGCAGAGTTTGTATCGTTCATCTATTTGAACACTTATAGCATTTTCCAAGTGCCTTAAGTGAGGCATTGTTGGATAGTTTGTCAATATAATAAATAGTATATACAGCTTTTATTAAAATATGAAGTCATGTCCTTATAATATAACTATGTAAGATTTTAGCATATTCCTGTGTTAAGCTGACATTCAGTGCCAAGTCTAAAATTATTGAACATAAACACCTCTATTTGACAATAGATTTAAGTGCAACTCTTCTGCATTGAACTCTTTCCATGTTACCTCATTTATTTATGTGACCTTAGAAAGAATGTGTGAAGAAATCAGTCTTACATTTAAGAACATTATTCCTATGTATTCTGATCTCAGTTTCCTTATATGTAAAATGAACTTTATATCTCTCTAATATTTAATGAATTTGTTGTGACAATCAAGGGTTATAATCAAGGGTAACATTGATCCTGTGTTTCATTTCACTTCCACAATGTACAAAAATTATGGCTGGACAAAAGTATGCGTAGGTATAGCTTTGACCGGAGTGGAAATATTTAGCTATCTGGAAACATTGAGAGTTTTTTCTTTTTTTTTTTTTTATTGTTTTAAACTATTATTTAGAACTATTATGTAACATTTTACAGATAGAATAGTTGGGGGTAAAGTCACTGTACTTATTGCTTAGTCCTGTGGATGTATATGGGGAGGTCATATACAAACAATTACTAAAGAGGTAGATGATTTTGATGGCCTATCACTCAACTGTCCTCCAGGTTTTGTTGTTGTTGTTGTTGTTTTGTTGTTGTTTTTTTTAAATAAAAACTTGGTCCGTTATTTTGCCAATTGAAAACATTTGCAATCCACTCTACCTTGGTTTTCTGGGTCAACTCCCCATGGCTGATTAGCTCTTTAGACTGCAAACTCATTCATTTGTTTATTTAATGAATGTTTACAGAGTCCTGACTCTATGTTAGGCATGATATCAGGTGCTGGTACTACAGCAGTGAACACAGCAGACACCTCTGTACCCTGGTGGAATGTAAGCTGTGTGTCTTCTCTGTTGTGGCTGTTGCACAGTAGAGCTTAGTGAGATTTGCTGATGGGTGACAGATGATAGAGTGAATCAGTATATGATTTAAAAAGTGAGCTACAACAGTTCTCTGCAAGTGTAAACTTTGTAAGCTCCAAACACTATTCTCTGCCAATAATAAACCTTACTATATATATGTGCGTGCATATATGTGTGTGTGTGTGCGTATATTTTTTTAGGAGAAATGTTGATTTTCTTTTACATTTTTAAAATTTCAATAGGTTTTTGGGGAACAGGTGGTGTCTGGTTACATGAATAAATTTTTTAGTGGTGATTTCTGTGATTTTGGTGCACCCATCACCTGAGCAGTGTACACTGTACCCAATGTGTAGTCTTTTATCCCTCATCCTCTCCCACCCTTTCCTCTGAGTCCCCAAAGTTCACTGTATCATTCTTATGCCTTTGCATCCTCGTAGCTTAGCTCCCACTTATGAGAGAGAACATACGATGTTTGGTTTTCCATTCCTGAGTTACTTCACTTAAATAATGGTCTCCAGTTCCATCCAGGTAGCTGCAAATGTCATTATTTTGTTCATTTTTATGGCTGAGTAGCATTCTATGGTATATATATATATACACACACACACACACACACACACATGCACACATATATATCTGTGGGTGTGTACATATATATGCTTAAAGATATATATAATGTGTATACATATGTGTATGTGTATATATATAAAAAAACATTTTATTTATGCATTCGTTGGTTGATGGTCATTTGAGCTGGTTCCATATTTTTGCAATTCCAAATGGTGATGCTTAAGCTAGATCTGCCATGCATATGACATCTCATTGTATGTTCCCTCAGATCTCTGCAAGCTCCCTCAGATCTCTGAGGATAGTTGACTGATTCTCATTTCAGGTATTCTATGCATCTTGTAACTTCTCAGGAGCCCCTCTTTGCTCTGGCTGCTAGGGAACTGACTGTCCTTTGTGACCCAATTGGACTAAATATGCAGGCTTTCTAAGAAAGTACTTGTGCTACTTAATCTTGGACTGATCCCACCATCCATATTTCTTACAGTTTTAAACATTATTGTATTGTGTTTATATCCACAAACTGCCCGACATCTATTTTGTGACAGAACAGGATTGAACATGTAAAATACAAAAGTGCTTGTGGTATTCGGTCACTGACCTTACAGCCCAGGCTGACGACACTTTTTCTGAATAGCTAACTTCTTGAACTCTGTGCTTGCTTTGCTGAATTACTTTGTATTTAAAATAAATATACTGTGTCCCTTCTCAAAACAACACATATTGATTTCAAAAATCTTTTTTAGTTTTGAGAATCTCAAAGCATTTTATAGGTTAAAGGTATCTAGACTTGACCATACTTTTCTGCTAAAATTTATCCAGCAGCACTTGACATTGTGTTGGGCACTGATAAAGTATTTAGTGGATTTAATTATACTCCATATTTTACTTCCTGGGCTTTTCCAGGGGAATACAAACCAAAATCAAAATCTTAGTCTCTGAGATATGTGTAGAACATATGAATTGAGTGTTAAACCTCAGGTTGGCTTTCATCTCTGCATCCTAGAACCAGTATTAGTTTTAGGATGCTATGTTCCAAACACTTTCTACTTTGAAGGAATGGGGAGAGATTGCTACAGGGGTAATTTGTTATCTTCCACCTGATTTTTGTTTTTTTTAGAGAGAAGTAGGTGATATGGCATGGTGACTCTAGTTATTAACAATGTGTTGTATACTTGAAAATTGCTAAGAGACATTATAAGTGTTCTCAACACAAATAACTAATAAGTATGTGAGATAATACAAAAAAAAAAGAAAACAAGAATAGAAAGGTAGGTGGAACAGAAAAGAACAACAGCCAACATTGAGGAACACAGAAATCCACCTGATTATTTTTATGAAGTGGCAAGGTAGAAAATTAGTAAGAGAAATTGAGGTGAGTGCAAGGATGTTCCCGTTCTGGACCACCATAACGACAGCTTTGATTCTCAACTGATTTTTATTTCTATCACTGTTTCTATATTGGTGCCAGTTGGAAACATAGCATGCAAGGTGTCACCCAATAAACGAATTTGCCCAGGGAATAAACTAACAATGATAACGTCTTCTTGGAAGCTAAGGGAGTAATTAGAGCAATGACTTTTAGAGACTTCATTTCAGAAAAGTTCATGCTTTAATATTCAAATAATTACATTAATCTGTAGATTAGTCAGCTGAAATATTAAATTTTTTGGCACAAGCTTAATGAAAATTGTCATAATGGTGCCAAAAAGAAATCTTATGGCCGCCTTTTAAATACCAAAGAAATTCTCCATTGTTGTGATAAAATACAGATGTGGCATAGAAAGAAACTTGCATGGTGAGCAGAAATAGAATATATAATTAGAACAAAGAGGGCTTAAATCAAATTAATCTTCATCTGACAGGAACAGTTACATTTACATCACTGAGTGCAAAGTCATAGCCAAAATTGAAATTAGAAACAGATAATTATGATAAGAGAGGACACTTATGCTGACTTTTCTCATGGATTATTGGAAAGCATACAAAATGCAATGCTGTTTCTAATTAGAATTAGCATTAAAAGATGCCAGTTTTGATGAATTCTGGGTTTTGCCATAAAATAAGTTGTCTAAATAATTAAACTATGGACATGCAAATTTGTTTCCCTGTGTGTTCAAGATACAACTTTAATAGTATCAGTGATATGAATGCTGTTAATTTCTTTTGTCAATGGCATATTGTAATTTTGTTGGCTTTGTTTTATTTCTATTTTTCTTGAGAATCTCATTTTATTCTTAAAACTCTGTCATTCATTTATTTCGGCAAAGTCTCTTTTCGTATGTGTACTTACATATACACATGCCTTCTAAAAATACAGAGTCTAATTGTTCACTTCGCATGTATGAAAAGAGTGTGTATGACAGTTTCAGAAATGCAGATGTGTAAAGACTCTGTAATACAATCTTGCTTTTTTCACCTTGGAGTTCACATGTGATATTTCTGAATGGTTGTACTCAAAGGGAAAATGCACATCCCATTGACAAACTCTTTTTGAAATATTTCTTCCTGAATTATTTACTAGAATATTCCCTTGACTCGGGGGGCTTTTCCAGCAATCCTGGCAGTTGAGAAAATCAGGGGCAGGTGTTGGCCATAATCTTGGGGCTCCATTAATTCATGGTAGGTGCCTCACAGCTCTGTAGTCTTTGCTTTTCTTTTATTGTTGTTGTTTTTTAAAACATTTATTTATAGAGATGGGCTTTTGCTATGTTGCCCAGGCTGGTCGACAACTCCTGGGCCCAAGCGATCCTCACGCCTCGACCTCCCAAAGTGCTGGGATTGCAGGCATGAGGCACCACGTCCAACCAATCTTAGCTTTTCTTGACCTCTTGTCCTGTTACTCTTTTATTTTCTTTTTCCTTCTTCCCTTTTCCTTCTCCCAGGTGAAGCTTCCACTTTCTTCAGTAGTAGTAGTGGGTTTGGCTGTTTAAATCTCCAGGGGCTCTTGGGAGCAATTTCATTATTTTCCATTAAATTCATTCTATCATATAGTGATGTATATTATTTTGTAGATTGTGAAACTCCTAATTTCATTTTTTTTGGAACTGCATGAGTTTCTGTCAGGAGAAGTGGACCCAGACCAACCAATGAAAATGCATTTCAAAGCTCCTTATTTCTTGATTTTGAGTAAAGAGTTTTTCTCTGCATAAACAAAATGGATATTAGTTGTGTAGCATACAGGGTTTCTGGTTAGGGTAACATTGAATGCCTTTCCACCTAGGGCTCTTTAAAACCCTGTGAAGGATTAGATTAAAACCTTGTGAAGGTTGTAGATTTCCTTCCTAAGAAAATCTTTACAAGCAAGAAGGATTCTGATCCATCAAGGATTATTTAAGAGTGATGCTGCCTGAGGTTTCTCCAATTCTATGATCCTGATCATTGTCAGATTTCTTCTTGGTTTAGTGTTCTCTCAAAATTTCCCAGTACTCAGAAATGCCAAAAGAAACATCAAAGTGTGATTTCTCTTTTGGATCTTGGTTGTAGTACCTTTCCTTAGCTTTCACATTTTTCTTTGAATTGTGTTTTTATTTGTTTGGTTCATTTTGGTCTAAGGGCTAAGGGTAAAGGGCAAAGGAGAAAGTCATCAGTATTTTATTTTAGGGACCACAGTAGAATGACACTTGAAATGCCATTTTAATATAACTTCTCAGATAACTATTTTGTACAGGTAAAACAGTTGTTGCCAGGATGAATTATATAATTGACTTAAATAAAAGTAACATGGAAGAGGGAAAGGATTTTAAACATCCGAACAAAAATAATAATTTGTCATAAGAAGCTCCAATTTTTATTGTTAATGTGGTTGGATGGTGTATGTTAAGTAACTGTTGATTAAAAGGTAGTTGTAAAAGCTAAACATTAATAACTTCTGAAGTAACAGGATTTTATTTGAGAAGATGATAACATGGAAGAGAGTGTGATTGTGATGCAACAAGTGGCATCAATGTGACCATCTCAGGAAGATTTTTGTTTCTAAAACGCAAACAAAGCATTTCAAATGATAGACTCAAAAGAGCATTTTCAATTGAGATATTTAGTCATATAGGCTGATTTACTTCAACCTGAATGCAAAGTTTCTCAGGGAATTTGCCCCTGAAAGCCACTAGCAACCTAAAGCTCACTCTTAAGACAGAAAGGCATCCTAAACCCTGTGATTTCATAATACCCTTGCAACCACATGCTGAAAAACTAATTTGCTAAGAACTTAAAAGGGTTGACAAACAAATTACAGCCATCTTGATAGGGGGTGATCATTGGCATTACCGACTCAGTTGGGTATTCTTAATGAAATAAGACAGCTTTGTTTTCACAACTTGCCTTGAAATGTAGATGAAGGATATTTAATGCTTTTTAAATTAGCAGTATTACGTAGTTACATAGCACTTTACATTTGCACATATCATTGAGGTCAACTCTATTTCATTTTCCTTCAAAGGCTTCTGGGAAGTAGGTCAGGATAACCAGGCCCATTGTATGGAAGGCATAATTGTAACATGTGCTCTGTCTGATGAGCCTTGTGTATGTAATCTGAACTCTTACATACTAATGGCCATCCACCCTGGGAGGCTGACTGGTGCCTACTGCTGCCTCATGCCTCCTCCATGATGTCACTTCTGCTTGGAATACGTGACAGTTTCCACTTACTTCCTCTGCCTGGTGAACTTTTATTCATCCTATGAAGCCTGATCAAACTTGTCTCTCTTCTGAAGTTTGCTCTGCCACTTTTCAGCCCTTTTCCCACCCCCACGATCACCCTCACCCCCATCACCAGCAGTTAGTCCTTCTCTTTCCTAGTTCAAACTCCCTCTGTTCTGTTCTTATGGCTACTATAGCATCTATCACGCTGTAATACAGTGATCTCATCACATATGCTTTCTGCACTTGGCTGGCCTGGAACATGTGTCCAGGTTACCTACAACTGTCTCCTCTCCTGAAGAAATGGGATCCAAAACTAAGAGTCCTTAATTAAATGCAGTTCACACCTCCTTGACTTCACTTCCAGGCCTTCAGAGGTGAAGCGTGCTTTTAACTACTCCTGCTGTTCTTGCTGACAATTTTATAGAGGATCTTTAAGGGCTTTCACACTGGGCCAAAAATGTGTGCATATGCACACACACACACACACACACCCATACACACACATATTTGCAAGTTAATGTGATCTGCAAGACCTTTCAGTTTGAGAAGAATAATGCCTTCGGCTATAGAGAAGCTATTCCCATAGCTATCACACAGAGAATAAATTAAAGTTGCTTTCTAAGGCACAGGTTAGGGAGGGAAAACACAGCATTTTGGGATCATTGACCAAAAGGTCTTTGCTGTAGCAGAAAGTTATGAGGACATGTTTTTGTTCATTGTTTTTCTCATTTGTTGTACAACTGGCCATTAAATTGCAGGTGTTCCTCCCAGCCAACAGTACCATCTGTGTCCTGGATGGTGGCAAGTTTGTGATGGTTCAAGATCAAGTTCAAGACCCAGATCAAGAATCAGATCTTGCCAAAATGTCACTTATTTTTTAATTCAACTTTTCTCATTTAATTCCTGTCTACAACCCTTTGAAGTAGGTGTTATTCTTTCTCATTTAAAGGTGACAAAATTGAGACTTTGAAGGGACAAGGAGCTTGACATGTGTACAGCTAGAGTTTTATGCCTATTGGACTGAGCCTCGAAACTGTGGAACCTCTCATTTCTTTCCACAGAATGGAGCAGGGACCCTGCTTGAAGAAAACTTGATAGATGAAAAATCATATTACAAGACAAATACATTAGAATTTTTATTTTTGAAAGGCTTACTATATAAGTCTTTACAATTTGGACTTGCTTTGTGGAAGGCAAGATGTGCCTTCCTTCTGAAGAAGTTCCATTGAATACATTGGGTAAAAGGCAGCTATAGTGTCATGAAGGCTGCCAGCAGGCATGGAGTGTGAGCGGTTTTCACGAATAGCAAGAATACAAACCTGTAACAGAAGAAACTAAGGTAACAGGGTTACAGGCAGCAGGGACAATGATGTATTTTTTTCCCCATCGATCAACTGTTCAACACTTTTGCAATACACTGTTCTTTATGTTCCTCAGAATGTGTCACTGGGAAGCTCAGTTAGAAATGTAGAGCCATTTCTTAGTACGTAATGGACTAAGGCCTCAGTCTTGCCCCTCCGTCCTGGACTTGGCTCCTATTTCGCTCTGGGGTCTTTAGCTTCAATGAGGATCCAGAACAGACGTCCTGAATGTTTTGGGAGAGAGCCAGAGCCACTGGAGAAGTATAGAAAATGATGCTTCTCAGACTCAGGACTCTAAATTAATAGAACAGATTCCAAACCCAGACCCCTGCTCATTAACTTCATATTATATTTTAGACTGATTCTCAGGAAGAATCCCCAGATTTCCAGCTCTTCAAATGGGCAGTTACATCCAAAGAAGTGCATTTTGCAAACCAATTAAAAATGGTTCCATAGCATTGTGATCTCTACTGCTGCAGGCAGAGCTTTCCATGGAAAGATATGCCTTCTTCAGAAGTCAAGTTATCAGCAATTTCACAGGGACCAATTCAAAGCCTTTCCAGATTATTCAGTCTTCCATCTGACATATATTTGCTGAGTGCCTACTATATGCGAGTACTGTGCTAAACATTAGTGATGTGTGATGGGAAAAACTGGAAAGGACAAACGTTTATCATGATTGGATTAGACACTGCCTTGGTGTGGCTTGCAGATTAGGAGGGAAAATCATGGGTGTGGCGTGATATTGACACAAACATCTATAGCTCAAGGTAGAAACTACTAGGAGAGGTATAGATTAACTCCAGCCATTGTTACTGGGGATGGCTTCAGAAGCAGAAGGTTATATCCAAGAAAAACAGCAGCCCTTTCTATATGTGGACATGCTGAATTTGAAAACTGATATTTTCTTATCTCAAATGATACAAAGGAAATTGTTACTCCTAGATACACTTTAATCCTGTTTGGTGGGGTCCCACACATTTGAAACACCAGTGGGATTTGTAATTGTAAAGTTGGGGGTATCTTTCCAAGAGCAGGAGGTACTACAAATGGAGGAAATGTTAATAAAATCATGGACAAAGGGGTAGAAACTCGTGCAAATTTAAATCACTAATAAGTGATATTGTACAGTAATCCATAATCTATCGATTATGGGAGGGATTGTCCTGGCTCCTGTAGTCTGGAAGGACCTCACACAAGTCTTCAATAGAACATATGAAGAGCTGGGAGAAAGCCTCTCATTACTTTGTGAGGATGGTAAAACATGTTTTAATGCAAATACTTCCTTGATCTTCTTATGATGACCTTTCTGTTGCTGAAATTATTTGCTGCTTAATATGGTGTAAATGTATTTCACTGTAGGAGTATTGGTGCAGAAAAGAGTTAACATTGCAGTACTGAAACTGCAGTTTCCTGAAGCACCTGCTTACAAGGTTGGCCTGTGGCTGACTTCTGGGAACATGGCTTTGAAAACGTTCCCTAATGGAAAAATGTGGCCCACTGTGCCTCAATTGTTTGTACAAACGTGATTCATGCTGAATACCTGCTTTCTTTCACAGGATCTGGAATTTTGGTATGTGCTAGGCAGAAGGTGCCTATGTAGCTAGTCCCAAATGAAAAGATTCAGTGCTAATTCTATAATGGGCTTCCCTGAGCAGAACTTCTCAAGAGATGGAGAGAACACAAGGAAGCCCGCATATGGATTCCTCCAGACTCTGCCTATTTCTTTTTTCCTTATTTTCCTATCGTAAGCCTTAGTCGTGAGTGAACTATATGTTGAATTCCATGGGTGTTTCTAGTGATTCTCCAAATGTGTGGGTGGTCTTATGGACCCTGCCAAACATAATTAAAGTGTATCTAGGAGTAACTATCTTCTTTGGGTTATTTGAGAGAAGAAAATACCAGTTTTCAAATTCAGGATGTCCAATTACAGAATGTGCAGCTGATTTTTCACAAACAGAACCAAGACCTGCATTTCCTCCTTATATTCATTTTCTCCTTCTCTTTTCCATGTGTAATTGCAAGAGAATGGTCCCTGATTTTTATATTGAACTGCCTAGTAATGAGCATTCCTCCAACACACTGAATTCTCCGAAAAGAAGCCCTTTCAGGCTTGTGACCATCTTGTCTGTGTTGTGATTGGCAGTAATCCAAGTACAGACAATAGTAAATATGTTTTCTCCTCTCACACCAAGTGATCCTCAGTGAATCTGATTGTTGACTCATTTGCTCTCTCACTGTAACAGATGTTGCTTTTGGAGATGGAAATCAATGTTACAAAGTATTAACAAGGGGAGAACTTACAAGAAAGTGAACCTAAATGATTCTTTGCTGATTTAACACAGCCTGATCTTGGCCTGTTATGTCGGATTTTGCCAACAGATTTTAAAGGGTGTAATTTTAAGTAGGAGATTAGTTCTGTGAAGTGTATATATGCATCCCAGATAGCCAAGAGTAGTGAAAGTAGGAAGACAAGACCCTAGTTTGAAATGTGAAGACAGATCGAAAGTTTACTTGAAAAAGACACCTGCAAAATTCATGCAAGACTGGATGTAGGCAGGAGACTATTGGCCCTACAAATGTGTTTTTTGACCCATAATAGGTTCCAGCCTGATTTAATAGGTCACATTTCCCTGCCTCTGTGGGCATCCTTACATCTTCTTTTCAGGGTAATTATCTCAAGACACATCTGATGTGGCAATGTAATTGACTCTTGCTTTTGTACAGTTACAGGTTAATGAACCAGACTGACTTTTTTAGACCAAATCACTCATGTTTTGTTTTTGAAATGAAATAGAAATGTATTTAGAAGGCGATGTTTGATACATTAAAAATTCTCAGATGGCTGACAACTTTGATTTCTCATCCTTTATGCATCACAGTGTGTAGCCATGAAGAAAGGATTATAGAGGCATCTGAAAGCAGCTTGGATGTTTGAAATTTAGAATCCAAGAGGAAAGAATGGCAAAATGATGTTTTTGATGAGTTTAACGTTGGCTGTATAGAACACCATGTGATTATTATAGAAGAGTGGCTTACATTTTCAAAGTTTTTTTTTTTTTTTTCCACCAGAGCCCCCTATGATTTTCAGGTATAATATGTGGTTACTTTAAATTTTCAGTTAAAATTCTTTCCAAAAGTCTGTTTCAGATGCAATTGGTTTGTCCTCTGATAAAGATTTCTTTACTAATAATTTCTAAATGGAGGCAGTAAAGATATAAAAGATATTGAAACTTAGATTTGAGATTGAGAAAACAAATGCCTTATCATTTATTTTACATTGTCATGGAGTTAGTCCTCTGGAATCACTAACAAAAAATGAGCAGCAAATAATAACTAATAATTCAACCATTGATAAAGAAGCAACTCATTATGTATATAGCATAATCATTTTTGTTTAAAAATTGCTTGAATAACATAGACACAGTGAGGGGAACAACACACACTAGGGCCTATTGGGAGAGGGAACTTAGAGGTCAGGTGCAGCAAACCACCATGGCACACGTATACCTATGTAACAAATCTGCACGTGCTGCACATGTCTCCCATGTTTTATTAGAAATAGGGAAAAAATAAAAATAAAGATAAAAAAGAAAGTAAAAAATAAATAAAATAAAAAATAAATTGCATTTGATTAATAGATAAAAACACTTGAATATATAAAAAATACTAGAAGACCATACACCAAGATGTTAAATCTAGTAATTTCTAAGTGAAGAAGCCATAGATTCTCCTTTTAAAATATATTTCCTGAATTTTTTATAGATATCATGCTGTTTTTGTTATAAGATGAAAGAAAATATATGTATCTCTTTTAAAAAGTAATAATTATTGTGGGGAGGTCTGAAAATAATAGTGACTATATATTTGATTGTGGTTACATTTTTTCCCCAAATTTTCATGAGAAGAAAGTAATCCTCCAAAGAATTCTGTTTCCAGCTCTTATTAACTAGCCTCTTATAACCAATTGATGGCCAGGACAATTTCACAAGCATTTGTGAAGAGGCTAGCCTCTTGAGTAATAGATTAGATTCATCTTGGAAATATGCAAAATTTGGGA
>NW_012122376.1:11093881-11138735 GCF_000951035.1 Colobus angolensis palliatus
AAAGAAAGAAAGAAGGAGAAAGAAAGATAAAGAAGGAAAGAGAAGGAAAGAAGGAAAGGGAGAGAGAAAACGTTGTCAAAGGTTTGGTGGTAGAATTAGCTGTCATTTCAGGAGCCCTTAAAGTTGGGAAGAAGAGGACTCCAAATGCGCAGGAAACTGGGTCTCTTATAGAAAATCTGAGCTAGAAGTTGTTCATTTTGCAAAATGTCAGAATCTAGGAGAAGCGCGACGACCATGCTCCAATAAGTTATTTCATAGACATTCTTAGGCTTTTGGGAGAACACCACGATTTCCAAGAATTTCCTCTGAATGAAGAATTAGGGCTCATCTTGAATTATTACAAATATAACTAGCAGCACATACTTGTCAGAAATGCCAAGTCAGGGTGACTGCCCATATCCTGTCATTTTTTTTTTTTTTTTTTAACTCACTTGCCATTATTAGTTTACATCCCAACTTTTCCGAAAAATGAATCAGGTCAGCCAAAAAGTTAAAATGAATGTCAGCAAAAACAATTCAAGTAAATGATTAAAGATTTATAAAAATTAGCGCAAGAGGGAAGAGACATACCAGGAACCTCACATACAATCACCATCCGAAATTGAGTACTTAATTTAGCACTGGTAATCTTCCTTTTAGCATGAGATACATGTCATATCCTCCTTATATGAGCACAGACTAACATGGAAGAAAACAAAAGTCTGGAAAGTTTTGTCTAACACCCTATAGATTCACGCTGGTTTCCTGTGCTTGATGAGCACTTTAGTAATTGTATTTCTTCCTCTCCTTTTCCCTCTTCCTTTCCACTCTGCAGAATTCATATCCTATATTCCTCTCTTATTCGTCAGCCTTTCTGTGTGTTTCCCCAGAGATATACATAATTTTGCTCCTGCTATTCTAACACACATGGCCGCTGCTCTAAAAAAAATTCCTAACAGCAACCTGTGCAGTTCTTCCAGAATACTCACTCCCTCCATCTTACTCATATTTTTGTGAATATGTTGGTTTTGCTTGGGGAAAATTTTGTTTCTTTGTGCTCAGATCAGTAGGTAGGGACTGCAGTTTATAGCTAATTGGACAGACTCTTCTCTGTAAAACAGTAGCCCAATGCTGTGCTTGTTCTTTGGCCAAATGGCAGAAAAGATTTTTTAAAAAACGATTGTTTCATCATGTAATGAACTTATGGGATCTTTTGAGTGATTAAAATGAGTGAGGTGGACTTTACTGGACTTGAACCTGCAGAGTAATTTTTATTGATTGTGTAGTTCAGCAATAATGCTAATCGACATATCCTTATTTTGAATGTTTATTCATGCAAATGGATACACCTTTAGTGAAAAGCTCTACAGAGTAGTATAGCCCTCTTTCTTCATTTAGATACGTTTGATAATCAGGGGATACATTTGTTACAAAAATTGATTAGGTAGCCAGGAAAGAGTCTTACATTTATTTTGGTTTCTAACTTCTTACCTATAACTTCTGTGTAATATGCGTATTTTACCTATAAGTTCTGTATAATATGCATGTTCTACTCTGATATCTGAAAATAGCTTATAAAATTAAAACTATCGAAATAGACAAGCTGGAATAATAAGTCAGCTTGTGCTGGCATGCACTTTGCCTTCTTTGAAAGCGCTTGGTAAGCGTTATATAAATGTTAGCCTTTATTGTTTTTACTTAAACTTTTCACATAGAATCTGTGAGGTAGGCATGGTTAGCCCCATTTGCCAGTGAAACAAAGTGAGGACCAAGGTTGTGTAGTTTCTCTATGGCAGGTGTAACAAATTACCAAAAACTGGATGACTTAAAATGACAGAAATTTATTATCTCCTAATTTTGAAGGTTAGAAGTCCAAAATCAAGGTGTCTGTAGAATTTTCTGGAAGCTTTTAGGGAGAATCTTTCCTTGCCTCTTTTAGCTTTTGGTAGCTGCTGGCAGTCTTTGGCTTGTTGCCTCATTGCTATAATCTGTGCCTCTGTCTTCACATCGATTTCTTCTCTGTATGTTTTGTGTGTCTTCTATTCTTCCTGTGTCTGTCCCCAAACTCCCTCTGCCTCTCTTTTATAAGGATATGGGTGATTATATTTAGGGTCCACCAGATAATTCAGGATAAATGCATCCTCTCAAGATCCTTAACTTTTTAAAAAATGTACTTTAAGTTCTGGGATGCATGTGCAGAATGTGCAGGTTTGTCGCATAGGTATACATGTGCCATGGTGGTTTACTGCACCCATCAACCTGTCATCTGCGTTAGGTATTTCTCCTGATGCTCTCCCTCCCCTTGCGCCCCATACCCCAACAGACCCTAGTGTGTGATGGCCCCCTCCTTGTGTCCATGTGTTCTCATTGTTCAACTCCCACTTATGAGTGAGAAAATGCAGTGTTCGGTTTTCTCTTCCTTTGTCAGTTTGCTGAGAATGATGGTTTCCAGCTTCATCCGTGTCCCTGCAAAGGATATGAACTCATTCATTTTTATGGCTGCATAGTATTGCATGGTGTATATGTACCACATTTTCTTTATCCAATCTAACATTGATGGGAATTTGCGCTGGTTCCAAGTCTTTGCTATTGTGAATAGTGCTGCAACAAACATATGTGTGCATGTGTCTTTATAGCAGCATGATTTATAGTCCTTTGGGTATATACCCAGTAATGGGATTGCTGAGTCAAATGCTATTTCTGGTTCTAGATCCTTGAGGAATTGCCACACTGTCTTCCACAATGGTTGAACTAATTTACGCTCCCACCAACAGTGTAAAAGTGTTCCTATTTCTCCACATCCTCTCCAGCACCTGTTGTTTCCTGACTTTTTAATGATTGCCATTCTAACTGGCGTGAGATGGTATCTCATTGTGGTTTTGATTTGTATTTCTCTAATGACCAGTGATGATTAACTTTTTTTCATATGTTTGTTGGATGCATAAATGTCTTCTTTTGAAAAGTGTCTGTTCATATACTTTACCCACTTTTTGATGGGGTTGTTTTTTTCTCGAAACTTGTTTAAGTTCCTTGTAGATTCTGGATATTAGCCCTTTGCCAGATGGATAGATTGTAAAATATTTCTCCCATTCTGTAGGTTGCCTGTTCACTGTGATGATAGTTTCTTGTGCTGTGTAGAAGCTTTTTAGTTGAATTAGATTCAATTTGTCAATCGTGGCTTCTGTTGCCATTGCTTTTGGTGTTTTAGTCATGAGGTTTTTGCCCATGCCTATGTCCTGAATGGTATTGCCTAGGTTTTCTTCTAGGGTTTTTATGGTTTTAGGTCTTACATTTAAATCTTTAACCCATCTTGAGTTGATTTTTGTATACAGTATAAGGAAGGGGGTCCAATTTCAGCTTTCTGCATATGGCTAGCCAGTTTTCCCAACACCATTTATTAAACAGGGAATCCTTTCCCCATTGCTTGTTTTTCTCAGGTTTGTCAAAGATCAGATGGTTGCAGATGTGTGGTGGTATTTCTGAGGCCTGTCCATTCTGTTTTGGTACCAGTACCAGGCTGTTTTTGTTACTGTAACCTTGTAGTATAGTTTGAAGTCAGGTAGTGTGATGCCTCCAGTTTTGTTCCTTTTGCTTAGGATTTTCTTGGCTATAGGGGCTCTTTTTTGGTTCCATATGAAATTTATGAAATTTAAAGTAGTTTTTTCTAATTATGTGAAGAAAGTCAATGGTAGCTTGATGGGAATAGCATT
Source organism: Colobus angolensis palliatus (assembly GCF_000951035.1). NCBI lineage: Eukaryota > Metazoa > Chordata > Mammalia > Primates > Cercopithecidae > Colobus > Colobus angolensis. Next base: position 11,097,571 of record NW_012122376.1, read on the forward strand.
GAGTCTATAAATTGCTTTGAGCAGTATGGCCATTTTCAGGATATTGATTCTTCCTATCCATGAGCATGGAATATTTTTCCATTTGTTTGTGTCCTCTCTTATTTCCTTGAGCATGGTTTATAGTTCTCCTTGAGGATGTCCTTCACATCCCTTGTAAGTTGTATTCCTAGGTATTTTATTCTCTTTGTAGCAATTGTGAATGGGAGTTCACTCATGATTTGGCTCTCTGTCTATTATTGATGTATAGAAATGCTTATGATTTTTGCACATTGATTTTGTATACTGAGACTTTGCTGAAGTTGCTTATCAGCTTAAGAATATTTTGGGCTGAGATGATGGGGTTTTGTGGGGTTTTCTAAGTATGAAATCGTGTCATTTGCAAACAGAGATAATTTGACTTCCTCTCTTCCTATTTGGATAGACTTTATTTCTTTCTCTTGCCTGATTGCCCTGACCAGAACTTCCAATACTATGTTGAATAGGAGTGGTGAGAGAGGGCATCCCTGTCTTGTGCAGATTTTCAAAGGGAATGCTTCCATTTTCAAAAGGAATGCTTTTTCCCATTCAGTATGATATTGGCTGTGGTTTTGTCATAAATAGCTCTTATTATCTTGAGATATATTCCATTAATACCTAGTTTATTGAGTGTTTTCAGCATGAAGCAGTGTTGAATTTTATCGAAGGCCTTTTCTGCATCTATGGAGATAATCATGTGGTTTTTGTCATTGGTTCTGTTTATGTGATGGATCACGTTTATTGATTTGAGTGTGTTGAACTAGCCTTGCATCCCAGGGATGAAGTCAACTTGATCGTGGTGGATAAGCCTTTTGATGCGCTGCTGGATTTGGGTTGCCAATATTTTATTGAGGATTTTTGCATAGATGTTCATCAGGGATATTGGCCTGAAATTTTCTTTTTTTGTTGTGTCTCTACCAGGTTTTTGTATCAGGATGATTACGGTGACATAGAATGAGTTAAGGAGGAGTCCTTTTTTTTCTGTTGTTTGGAATGATTTCAGAAGGAATCATACCAGCTCTTCTTTGTACCACTGGTAGAATTGGGCTGTGAATCTGTCAGGTCCTGGGCCTTTTTTTTTTTTTTTTCTTGGTTTGTAGCTTTTTTGTTGTTGTTGTTGGTTTGTATTAGTTACTGCCTCAATTTCAGAACTTGTTATTGGCCTGCTCAGGGATTTAATTTCTTCCTGGTTTATGTATCCAGGAATTTGTCCATTTCTTCTAGATTTTGTAGTTTATTTGCATAGAGGGTTTTATAGTATTCTCTGATGATAGTCTGTATTTCAGTGGGATCAGTGGTGATCTCCCCTTTATCATTTTCTATTGTGTCTATTTGATTCTTCTCTCTTTTTTTCTTTATTAGTCTGGCTAGTGATCTATCTATTTTGTTGATCATTTCAAAAAACCAGCTCCTGGATTCATTTATTTTTTTGAAGGGTTTTTTGTGTCTCTATCTTTTTCAGCTGCTCTGATCATCATCATTTCTTGTCTTCTGCTAGCTTTTGAATTTGTTTGTTCTTGCTTCTCTAGTTTTTTTAATTGTGATGTCAATTTTAGATCTTCCCCACTTTCTCCTGTGGGCATTTAGTGCTATAAATTTCCCTCTAAACACTGCTTTAGCTGTGTCCCAGAGATTCTGGTACATTGTGTCTTTGTTCTCATTGGTTTTGAAAAACTTACTTATTTCTGCCTTAATTTTGTTATTTACCCAGTCATCATCCAGGAGCAGATTGTTCAGTTTCCATGTAGTTGTGCAGTTTTGAGTGAGTTTCTTAATCCTGAGTTCTAATTTGATTGCACTGTGGTCTGAGAGTCTGTTATGATTTTCATTCTTTTGCATTTGCTGAGGAGTGTTTTACTTCTAGTTATGTGGTGGATTTTAGAATAAGTGCTGTGTGGTGCTGACAAAAATGTATATTCTGTTGATTTGAGGTAGAGAGTTCTGTAGATGTCTATTAGGTTCACTGGGTCCAGAGTTGAGTTTAAGTCCTGAATATCCTTGTTAATTGTCTCTCATTGATCTGTCTAATATTGACAGTGGGGTGTTAAAGTGTCCCACTATTACTGTGTGGGAGTCTCAGTCTCTTTGTAGGTCTCTAAGAACTTGCTTTATTGCTTTATGAATCTGGGTGCTCCTGTATTGGGTGCATATATATTTAGGATAGTCAGCTCTTCTTGTTGCATTTTTTTTTTTCTTTCCATTTGCTTGGTAAATATTCCTTCATGCCTTTATTTTGAGCCTATGTGTCTTTGTACGTGAGATGGACCTCCTGAATACAGCACACCAATGTGTCTTGACTCTTTATCCAGTTTGTCAGTCTGTGTCTTTTAATTGGGGCATTTAGCCCATTTGCATTTAAGGTTAATATTGTTATATGTGAATTTGATCCTGTCATTAAGATGCCAGCTGGTTATTTTGCCCATTGGTTGGTGCAGTTTCTTCATAATGTTTATGGTCCTTACATTTTGGTTGTTTTTGCAGTGGCTGGTTTTTCCTTTCCATATTTAGTGCTTCCTTCAGGAGCTCTTGTAAGGCAGGCCTGGTGGTCACAAAATCCCTCAGCATTTGCTTGTCTGTAAAGGATGTTATTTCTCCTTCACTTATGAAGCTTAGTTTGGCTGGATATGGAATTCTGGGTTGAAAATCCTTTTCTTTAGGAGTGTTGAATATTGGCCCCCGCTGTCTTCTGGCTTTAAGGTTTCTGCAGAGAGATGTGGTGTTAATCTAATAAGCTTTCCTTTGTGGGTAACCCAACCTTTCTCTCTGGCTGCCCTTAACATTTTTTTCCTTCATTTCAAACTTGGTGAATCTGATTATTATGTATCTTGGGGTTGCTATCTCAAGGAGTATCTTAGTGGTGTTCTCTGTATTTCCTGAATTTGAATGTGGGCCTGTCTTTCTAGGTTGGGGAGGTTCTCCTGGATAACATCCTTGGAGATATTAATATCCAAGTGTGTTTTCCAAGTTGGTTCCAATTCTCTCCTTCACTTTCAGGTACATCAATCAAACATAGGTTTGGTCTTTTCACATAGTTCCATACTTCTTGGAGGCTTTGTTCATTACTTTTCATTATTTTTTCTCTAATCTGGTCTTCATGCTTTATTTCATTAAGTTGATCTTCAGTCTCTGATATCGCTTCTTCAGCTTGATCAATTTGGCTGTTGATACTTGTGAATGCTTCACGAAGTTCTCTTGCTGTGTTTTTCAGCTCCATAAGGTCATTTATGTTCTTCTCTAAACTAGTTATTCCAGTCAGCAATTCCTCTAACCTTTTTTCAAGGTTCTTAGCTTCCTTGCATTAGGTTAGAACATGCTCCTTTAGCTTGGAGGAGTTTGTTATTACCAGCTTCTGAAGCCTACTTCTGTCAATTCGTCAAACTCATTCTTTGTCCAGTTTTGTTCCCTTGCTGGTGAGGAGTTGTGATCCTTTGGAGGAGAAGAGGCATTCTGGTTTTTGGAATTTTCAGCCTTTTTGCACTGGTTTTTCCTCATCTTCGTGGATTTATCTATCTTCAGTCTTTGCTGTTGGTGACCTTCGGATGGAGTTTTTGCATGGTCGTCCTTTTTGTTGATGTTGATGCTATTGTTTTCTGTTTGTTAGTTTTCTTCTAACAGTCAGGACCCTCTTCTGCAGGTCTGCTGGCATTTGCTGGGGGTTTCCCCCAGACCCTGTTTGCCTGGGTATCACCAGCGGGGGCTTCAGAACATCAAAGATTGCTTCCTGTTCCTTTCTCTGGAAGCTTCATCCCAGCAGGGCACCCACCAGATTCCAACTGGAGCTCTCCTGTATGAGGTGTCTGTCAACCCCTGCTAGGAGGTGTCTCCCAGTCAGGAGGCACGGGGGTCAGGGACCCACTTGAGGAGACAGTCTGTCCCTTAGCAGAGCTCGAACGCTGTGCTGGGAGATCCACTGCCCTCTTCAGAACCTGCAGGCAGAAACGTTTAAGTCTGCTGAAGCTGCGCCCACAGCTGCCCCTTCCCCCAGTTGCTCTGTCCCAGGGAGATGGGAGTTTTATATATAAACCCCTTACTGGGACTGTTGCCTTTCTTTTAGAGATCCCCTGCCCAGAGAGGAGGAATGTAGATAGGCAGTCTGACTATAACGGCTTTGTGGCGCTATGGTGGGCTCCGCCCAGTCCAATCTTTGTGGTGGCTTTGTTTACACTGTGAAAGGAAAACTGCCTACTCAATCCTCAGTAATGGCGGATGCCCCTCCCCCCATCAAGCTCCAGCATCCCAGGTCGACTTCAGACTGCTGTGCTGGGGCAGTGAGAATTTCAAGCCAGTGGATCTTAGCTTGCTGAGCTCCATGGGAGTGGGATCCACTGAGCAAGACCACTTGGCTCCCTGGCTTCAGCCTTCTTTCCAGGGGAGTGAAAGGTTCTGTCTCGCTGGCATTACAGGTGCCACTGGGATATGAAGAAAAAGCTCCTGCAGCTAGCTTGGTGTCTGCCCAGACGGCCACCCAGTTTTGTGCTTAAAACCCAGGTCCCTTGTGGTGTAGGCACCCGAGGGAATCTCCTGGTCTGTGGGTTGAGAAGACCACGGGAAAAGTGTAATATCTGGGCTGAATAGCAGGGCCCCTCACAGCTTCCTTTCATTAGGGGAGGGAGTTCCCTGACCCCTTGCACTTCCAGGGTGAGGGAATGCCCCATCCTGCTTCTGCTTGCCCTCCTTGGGCTGCACCCACTGTCTAACCAGTCCCAATGAAATGAACTGGGTACCTCAGTTGGAAATGCAGAAATCACCTGCCTTCTGCATTGGTCTCTCTAGGAGCTACAGACCAGAGCTGTTCCTATTTGGGCATCTTGCCCAGGAATCTTTAAGATCTTTAATCACAGTTTTTCCATATAAAGTAATATAAGTTAATGTTCACAGATTCCAGGGATGTGACATGGACATATCTTTTGGGAACCATTTTCTGGTCTTCTACAGAGAATATCCAACCAATAAGTGACAGAGCTGAGACTGACTGAACTTTAGGTATCTTGATAGCCAGGCCTGTGTTCTTCTAATCCTGTAGCAAACTACCCCATCTCTGCTCTAGAATAAATTTGGAGACCAGTCAATGTTATGTCTACATTTCAGAAGTTAGGAACTAAGTCCCCGAGAGGGGAGATGTTTTGATATCTGGTTAAGAAATAATATAACAAACATAAAAACAAATCAGATTCACAGTTAATAGAGCAGGATGGTTTTTCCCATTTCTCTATAAGGAATTAAGGATTTTGCTTGGTATATTTTATTTTAAAGACTTCTGAATATTATTTGGATTAAATGAAGCTAAAGAGAATATTTTATTATGCATTTTAGTGAGCTTATATTCAGTAATATGTTTAGCATAAAATTTATTAGTGACAGGCCCTTTAATTTAGCCTAATCGGTGCTAATTTAGTGAGATTGCATTAAATTACACCATTTAATGTAGCTATACGTGGGTCAAGAAATTTATTTCAGCAACTTAGGTAATTTTTCATGCAACTGAACAGTAAAAATGGCATTTAGGTGGCTGAAAAATGCAATACTCCAAAATAATAGTTTTCCTGAAGTCTTGTTAGAAAGGCACACAGAGCTTGTCTTCCATCTCTACTCATTTTCCCAATCTGTAAAAATTAGCCAAAGTATAAATCAGGAAAAGGGAACTGATGCTTATAAGGATACTGGGATCTTTACAGACGATTCTTGTTCCGGTCTCCATTTCTGATTCACTGTGTTAGGGAGCAAATAACATTGAAAAAGAAAAAGAGGCTGTTTTCTATCCTTGATCTTTATGTCTTCCTTTTTGGATTTTGTTGGTTAGGTGTTGGAAGTATGATGCTATTGATATTTCCCCCTCGGTGGTATAAAGAAAAAAGCCAATTCATGTTCAGAAAACACATACACAAAAACAAAACACGTTGCCGATGTGCAGCCTGAGCTATTTTCTCAGACTCTGTTTTAACCACCATGAACCACCAAGAGGTTTAGGTGAGGTTTTATGAAGACATAAAGATCAAAGATGGGAAACAACCATTTAAAAAAAATTTTTTTTAATGTTGTTTGTTTTGTAACATAGCAAATCAGAAATGAAGGCTGGGACAAGGTTTATTTGTAAAGATTCTGGTACACTTAAAAGTGTCAATCTCCTTTTCCTGATTTGTATTTTAGTTAGTTTTTACAGATTGGGAAAATAAGCGGAGACTGTCTTTCAGGGGATCCTTCCTTGCCCACTTGTTCCTCTGATTTATGTTAACTCTGTCAGTTCCACACATCTCCCATAGACAACTAAATGGTTGCTGTAACGCTACTGGAGCTCATTCTAGGACTTAATAACCATCCCAATATATGATTTTTTTTTAACTTGTCTCTAGAAGGAAGCATTGCCTGGGTCTTGAGGGGAGGTGGATCTGCGATAATCCTAATTAGACCCACAGGTAGCTTTTTCCGCAGTTTGCTTTCAGATAGCTAACAAATGAGGGCAGATTTGCAGAAGTATAGACAGATTTGACAGAGATAGAATGCTTCTCTTAAGGGGACCTGTGAGAGTACAGGTGAACTAAGCATCAGATTCCACAGGCCTTTTGAACTAAGGGGGCATCACACAGTATTAGCAGTAGCCCTGGATCTCTCCATGTGTTTGCAGCACAATTGAGCTGCTGCCTCTCCTCCCTAGTTTTCTATAGTTCTGGGAGCAAATGCCCCACAGCCCAGTTGGTTTTGCCATTTTGCAAGTTAGAAACTCAAGCCTTCGGTGAATTTCCTCTCCAGTGGCTGAGGAAATACCAACATGGCTAGGGGGTGACAGGAGTTCAGAGTAGATTAAGGAAACTTCCCTAATGCCAGAGAGCTTGGAAGGTGTGCCAGCCGTTGCTGTCTGTGTCCAACAATGCTGCCACCCCTAAGCAGACAGGCTGTGAGTACCACCTGGTTACTACCACTGCCTTTTTGGGTCTCTTCCTTGCGGGAGGCAGCTGAGGTGATGTCTTTGTTCAGCCCCTATTACTGAGCTCTTGGGTTTCTGAACCCAAGACTCAAGAAAAATGGGACTTAATTAGGAAAAGCTGCAGGGAGCCATCAAAGTGTCAGCATTTTGAAGGAGAGACAAGAGGAAGTTGGGGATACTCTAGAGTTGGAAAAGCCAAAGGAGAGTGTACAGGCTGGCAACATTATGGCAGGGGTGCCTGTGTTGGCAAAACCCCGGAGCTGAATACCTTGATGAGGTGAACCATTCCCCAGTACCTAATGCTACGGTGCATTAAGGATGAGATAGTTCTCACTGAGTACTGTTCCTTATAATAATAAAATTAATTTGACCATTTGGAACAAGATTTAGTAATGGGCCTCATCCAAGCCTCTAAATATGCATATTCCACTTTGGAACTGTACATAATTGCTCAATTGCACCTGCAAATCATGTTGTTAGCTCACTAATTATTCAAATAGTGGGGGCAATTCCACAATTGTGTGTGTAATTGTGTTAATTGTTAACGCAGTTAGGTACAGGTGCACCGTGACTAATTACACATGCAGAAGCAGCTCCCAAACGGCCCACTGTCTCCATGCACAGGCTGCCCCTCTCGGAGACAGACATAAGTGGGTGACAAAACCAAGCCATAGGCCATCAGTGGGGTCCATCTGGCAAGGCTTTCACTTGGGAGCTGCATATACATTTGGGAAACAATCAGGTCTTTGACTGAATTCAGCTGTTTTTGCTTTTGCTTCTCTTGTTCCCCCCTGCCCCCAAGGCTGTGAGAGGCTTGGGGCACCCGGCTCCTGAGCTAGTGTGAGTATGTGTGCGCGCATGTGCGTGCGCATGTACACAGGGTCACACAGAAACTAGTTTGTAGGGCTCTCTCTACTCACCTTTTTGCTGATAGTTCCCTTGCCTGATGAGATTAGCTTTTAGTCTGGGATTTTATTACTATCTTTCTCTGTCATCCATATGGTTTCAGGAATCAAATTTATCTGTACCCGGTATCAGGATATTTATGCCATTATCAGGGTAAGAGATGCAGCCTGGGAGGTGAAATTTAGGTGATTTCTGGGACATTCTTATGGCTTATGTCAATGGGACCAGAATAGGGACTGCTGCCACATTGATACTTTACCTATTTCCTCATCTCCTCACCCAGGTCGGCCTCATTTTGTGGCTTGGTGCACAGCTTTAGTAATAGCCTTCCTGGCTACAAGACATGTCTGATAAGTGGTGAAATAGCTCTTCTGTGTCTGTGGGTCAGGGGCTGGTTGCATATCTCATGCTGTGGAAGGTATGCTATAGATATGTTCCCAAAGTTTTAAGACTGACTTCGTATCACATATTCTGCCCAGTTGTCTCACAAACCAGAAGTTTTACCTTTCGATGGATCGTGAGGTATTTTGATATTTTGATCCGGAAAATGCACATAGGCACACATGTTTTCCATATTATTTCAGACTCCCTGAAGCTGATTCCTGGATCTCAGTTTATCATCCCCTTCCAGAAACCCTCAATATTTCAGCACCTAACAAAGTGCATGGTTCATAGAAGTGGTTTGATGGAATGAAATAAATTATATGAAGGCATTCTCATTTGAGGTATGTGATAACTGAATGAAGTTGGTAAAAATTACAATGCAAATATACACAAGTCACACACACACGCACAAAGAACTTTGAGATGATAAATCCTACATTTTGTTAGGAAAGATATGGTCAATGCAGCTATAGGTTTTTATTATTGTCAAAACTATTAGTTTCACAACACAGTTGGTAAATTTAATTAGTATTTGTAGCCAAGTATGCATTTGATGATCTGGAAAGTGTGTAATTAGGAGGGAGAGAGGGAAGGAAGGAAAGAGAGGAAAAATTGGGGGAGGGATGCAGGGTAGAAGTATACGGACTTCTGTAACCATAGACCCTGTTCTACACAGGACGTGGGGCTCCCAGGCTGCACATGCGCATTGCACCACGGGCCCTTCTAGCAGCCATCCACACGTACTTATTGTTTTGACTTTGTCCTCTGTAAACCTAGCTCTGAAGAACTGGCTCTCTCATAAGAATACCCTCACTGCTATAAGGAAGGCAGGTCAGCTGTAAAAAAATTAATTAGCACTGGCTTGGAAGCTCAATGCCAAAAGGAAAATAAGCCACACTTAAGACAAATCAGTCTGTGACTAAAAAAGGAGAATCTTTTGAGGGAGCACTGAAGTTAGGGGTAAGGGAATCCACGCAAATTGGCCTCGTACTGGTAGAAGCAATTCACTCTGTATCACTGTTGCACAGGGAACAGAACTGACTCACTTCATACCCAGGTCTCTGTCCCAGCAAGGTGCCCAGTGTAACATAGGGATAATGTAGAACTCACATCACAGGATCGTTGTGAATGTTAAATGAGATCATCTTTGTCGGGCACTTAGCACCATGCCTAGCCCACATTAAGTATTTAGTAAATGTGACTGTATCATTACTATCATTATTGTTATTGCTGTAATTATTTTAACTGTTGTCCTTTTACTCTATAAATATGGGAAATTAACCCTGCACTGCTGTTGCCTCCCCACCCCACCCTGGCCAGTCATTACCTCTGCCCTCCTGCCATTGAGTATTGTTCATGCCTTCCTCTTGTCATTTTCTATAGTCTGCCTTGTAGTACAGGCATTCATGTATTTGTCTTCACCCACTAACTAGGCTATATGACTGAATTAATTTGCTAGGGCTGCCATAACAAAGTACCACAACTTGGGTGGCTTAAACAACAGAATTTCATTGCCTCACAGCCTGGAGGCTAGAATTCCAAGGTCAAGCTTTTGGCAGTGTTAATATCTTCAGAGGACTGTGAGAGAAAATCAGATCCAGATCTCTCGTTGGCTTGTAGATCGCCATCTTATCCATTCTTGTGTCTGCATAGCCCCTTCCCTCTATGCATATGTTTGTATGAATTTCTACATTTTATAAGGCCACCAGTTTTATTAGATTAGGTCCCAGCCTAGTGAAATCATTTTAATTTTATTACCTCAGTAAAGGCCCTATAACTAAAGAAGGTCACACTGTGAGGTACTGGGGGTTACGACTTCAACATGAATTTTGGGGGAACTCAACTGAACGCATAACAATCACCATTAACAATATAGTGTGCGTTTTATTTGTGTTTGAAACTCCTACAATGATGTCCAGTTCAGTGCCTGGACTATATTTGAAGAAGCAATGGGCCTGATGTGGTTGAAGTCAGCAGGCCTGAGTTCTAATCTCTTTTCTCCCCACCCATGGACCAGTTAGCCAGTCTGAGTCTAATTCTGTGTCTAAATGCAAGGCTCCTCATTCCTACCTTAATGGGAGTAATAAGCACTAACGATTATATACATGCAAAGTACCTGCACATATTAGATGCTCAATAAAGTTAGTTATTACTCAAATTTTTGCTGAGTAAACTAACAAGTAATGTCTGTAGGGGTGATCGAAACCTGCATATCTAGTCACAACTGTTGGCCAGAGTTAAGTTTTTAACATCTTTCTTAAGTTGGCCTCTTTTTCATTTCCTTTCATGGTTTTTTACCTAGTCCATGTGTAATGGAAAGAAATTAATGCACTGGTTTGGAATGATGTGAGCAGCCAACCAACTTTCTGAACGAATTTTGTGAAGAACAATCAACATTGTGGCTCTGTGTGTGTGTGCATACACAAGTTTATTTGGGCAGTCCAAGTTGCCTTTTTAGGTGTGATATTTAATTTGTGAATAGAAAAAGCCAGTTTATCACTTCAAATTAAAATTTGTCTGTTAAATTTCAGAAATGTATGTAACTTTGTAAGAAAATATTCCCAATGACAACACTATATCTAAGGCCATGATGTCCAGTAATTAGGAAGCAGAAAATAGGCACTTGTCCAGAAAGGAGGAAAATTCAAAGTTCACGTTGATATTGTTCTTCATTGTAGTTTCAGTTCAGTAACACAAGAGTGTCAAAATCAAATCCAATTTCCTTTTGCCTGCTCATCTCAGCATTACAGCAGTGGCTTAATGTGCATTATTTGCTTCTTGGTTGACATAGATGGGAAGATCAGTAACATCAAAAAGTCAACCTCATAATCACTGATTTTTTCACATTGTGTCAATTGCAGTAAATCACAGAGATATAGATACGTGTATTTGTCATGTTGAAGGTGATTAAAAGATTTTGAATCTGTAATCACTACAATGAAATAGATTGTCATCAATAAAGAAACTCTAGAGCAAGGGAGTTATATTGATCTGAGCATAGGAATTTGCAAACTCTCTTTCTCAGTATCTTGCCCTTCCAGAACTGTAAAAGATATAGTAGCGCATTTTGTGGAAGAAGGTTCATATTTTAGTTCAGAGCACTTTTTTCATTTTTAGCTTCCAGGTCCTAATGTGGACCTTCTCAGTGAATGGCTACACTGTCATTCATGTTATCCAAAAGTTTATCTGTATCTCCCTACTAAGCTCAGCTTCGGTGCATTTGACCACACATCCTATCCTGGAACAATCATTTGGAGGAGAGAGGGAGCTATAGAGACTGTCTATTTTCATTCAGAATTATCCACTGGCTGCAATTGGTTTCACACTAATTCTATAAAGCAGTATAGAATTGTGAGTAAAAATGCATACTAAACAACTTAATGCAATAAAAATGAAGCAAGAACAGTGTACTTTAAGTTTTCTCTTTTCAGCAGTTACACAGAGCTATGTATCAAGAACATGTGTCCGTGTGGGCCTCCATTAATAAAAAAACTTGCATTATTGCAGGTCAGAGGGGCCATCGCTATTTATATTGGGGCCTAAGCCGATATTCTGTGTGCCAAGTCTGTGCACCTTCCCACTGTCCTGCCTCTGTTCTCACCACTCTCTTCTTTATGCTTGGGTGGTCATATTTTGAAATTTCCTCAGGACCAGTTTATCATGCAGTCACGTTTCTCATCACATCTGAAGGATGTTGTGCTTCGCATGGTAATGAGGCCCTCTTTGTTTCAGCTGCTGCACTGCTCTCAGTAACTCCCATCAGTTCCTGCAGTCTGAGGGCTAGTGCTGTGATGTTAGTGTGTGGAGGGTCTCTTAGGGAAAACAGCTTGCTTATTACTTGGTTGGGTTTTCGAAAACAGATTTAAATCAGTTTCAGGTTTTAAGCTGTTATGTTTACTCTGGATTTTTAATGCATGAAAACAATTTATGAGCATCAGTTGCAAGCCTTGGGTGGTTATGTTTGTCCAGATTACTGTGCCCATGTATACAACTTACTGTGTATTTTCAAAAGAGGCTGAACCAAGTTACCGACACTCACTTGAGCATGTTCTAAAGAAAGAAATGACACTCCTAGATGGCATTAATTTATTTACGAATGTATTAACTGTGATAGTGTATTTCTCACCAGAACTGCTGAAGAATATTATTTTCTGTCTTCTCTCAAAATGATTATTATTTGGTTTCAAATTGCTTTAAATTGCATCCAAAAAACATGTTTCCTCCACAGAGATATAGTCTGTCAATTTTACAAAACATGTGCCCTTGCCTTATCTCAGCTAATTAAGCATCTAGTCCTGCAATTCTTATCTAGACCCTAGGAAATTATGAGAATTTAATACAGTAAAAGGATGACAGTATCGAGTTTGTTTTCCCACTAGCTGATTATACCACGATTCCAACAAAATGTATGTCTCCTGAATGTGGACAGAAATACTGGCTATTACCAAAGGTAATGATTTCACTGAAAAACTCCGTGAGATCTTATGAATCACACTTGTAAACTCATATAACATAGAAACCAGAATAGACCAAATAGACTAGAGAGGGAATCAGGCCCCTTCATTTCATAGTGAGGAGACTTTAGCCCAGAGAGCATGGGTGATTCACCAAAGACACACAGCTAGGTAAATGAAACTTGATTTAAAAAATGGACCCTAACTGCCAGAATAAATAGAGAGGGATGGTCCCTGCGATATATTTTGAAGCTGTCAAAGGTTGCCTTGACAAAATGGAGAACGTCTGACAGGTCAACATTTACCAAGTGTTCTTAATGTAGGAATACCATGTTCCCCTGAAAGGAATCATCAAATGTAGAGTATTATAAAATGACTTTCTCTTGGCATTGTTAATCGGTATAATCAATACATTTTATCTCAATTTACAGTCTTACACTTCTGGGAGGTGTGCAAAACCTGGAATACCTGCTTTTCCAGCCTCTTCAATTCATAGGTGAAGAACTTGACAGAGATCTAAAGAGGGGGGAGTATAACCAGGATATTCTGACCTCAGCTGCTGGGCTCTTTATTATAGTTCATCCCTCTTCTTTCACAGTGAACCGCCCGTTTAAAAACTGGCCCATTATGAGATTTATTTATTGTCCGACTTAGCACTCTGAAAACAGAGAGCTGTAAGAATAAGTCCATTGATATTTTGAATTGCCCAAACAGTGGTACTGGTTTTCAAATGGTTACCTTGGCCATGCTGGTCAGAATGGCAATTATTAAAAAGTCAAGAAACAACAGATGCTGGTCAGGTTGTGGAGAAATTAGAACGCTTTAATACTGTTTAATATTGTTGTTGGGAATGTGTATTTTTTCAACCATTATAGAAGACAGTGTGGTGATTCCTCAAAGATCTAGAACAAGAAATGCCATTTGACCCAGCAATTCCATTACTGAGTATATACCCAAATGAATATAAATCATTCTGTTACAAAGATACATGCACACGTATGTTCATTGCAGCACTATTCACAATAGCAAAGACATAGAACCAACCCAAATGCTCATCAACGATAGACTGGATAAAGAAAATGTGGTACATATACACCATGGAACACTATGTAGCCCTAAAAAGAAACGAGATAATGTCCTTCGCAGGGACTTGGATGGAGCTGGAAGCCATTGTCCTCTGCAAAGTAACACAGGAACAGAAAACCAAACACCGCATGTTATTACTTATAAATGGGAGCTGAACAATGGGCACACATGGACACAGGGAGGGGAACAACACTCACTGGGGACTGTTGGGAGTGGGGTGGGGTGAGGGAGACCACCATTAGGAAAAATAGTTAATGCATGCTGAGCTTAATACTTAGGTGATGGGTTGATAGGTGCAAAAAATCACCATGGCCCGTATTTACCTATGTAACAAACCTGCACATCCTGAACATGGACCCCAGAACTTAAAATAAAAGTTAAAATTAAAAAAAAGATTGAAGGAGCATTTCAAACGAGACCAAATTGCAAGGTCTGTGCACTTTGAAAGCTTTGGATGATAATACTGGAAAGAGCAGGTTTCTCTCATTAGAGCTAAATGGAACCAATCAACCAGTAGTAAGTCCATTAGACAGAACTTGTGAGAAATGCAGCTTTTGAAAAATTAAGCTTTAAAATTCCCATAAGGAGGACCCATTTTACCATTAAATTGTCAATTGCAGGTCAATATATACTTATTCTATGTACACTCTCACATGGACTTTCACATATGCAGAGAGAAACACTAAAGTTGCTATATTAGTCTGTTCTCATGCTGCTAATAAAGACATATCCAAAACTGGGTAGTTTATAAAGGAAAGAGATTTAATTGACTGACAGCTCCACATGGCTGGAGAGGCCTCACAATCATGGTGGAAGGTGAATGAGGAACAAAGTCACATCTAACATGGCGGCAGGCAAGAGCATGTACAGGGGAACTCCCCTTTATAAAACCATCAGATCTCATGAGACTTATTCACTGTCATGGGAACAGCACAGAAAAGACCTGCCCCCCCATGATTCAATTACCTCCTACCAGGTCCCTCCCATGACATGTGGGAATTATGGGAGCTACAATTCAAGAAGATATGTGGGTGAGCACACAACCAAACCATATCAGTTGCAATTTCAGAAATCCATAGCAGGTCAATTAATTGTTTTAAAACTTTCTCTCTTGAATTACTTGTCTTTATTCAACAGCCTCAAGATAATCTTAGCTCCTCATTTGATTTAATTTGTTATGCAAAAAATGGCACCAAGTCCTCTTATGGCTGTTTTAATCAGTTGCTTGTTGAAATTTTATAAAATAGCCAATTGAGCTCCACATTGTATTTTTTGTATGATTAATTTGAAGTGATTGTATTGGCCATAGTAGTTATGAATGCAAGGAAATAATAATCTTATCTCATTTATGTTACTGAGCTGGGTATATATAACTTTATGCTCATCAGAGCAATGGACAAATTGGACTCATTGAACTGCAACTTACATTTTCATGTTCATTCCATTGTATTACATTGGCACATCAAAGGAATTTTGCAAAATAAAAATAATGAAACAACTTATATTTTGGTAGTGGCTACTAGATTTATATATACAGATAAATATAAACTCCTATTTGATAATATAGTTAGGAACCAGTTTTTTTGTACAGTGATTGAGAACATGGGTTTGAAGTCTTACGGACGTGATTTTTTTTCTTGGCTTTATCACGTATTAACTGTGGAACCTTGGGAAAATTACTGAGCCTCTATGAACCTCGCTTTCATCATCTACACCATGGTGATAATAATGCCTTTAGCTTAGAGTTGTCATGTAGAATAAGCAAGATAAAGGATAGGCCTGGTATACCTAAATGCTCAAAAAGCATGTCCTATAAAAATAACCATTTATATCCAAAAATTAGCCGGGCATGGTGGCACGTGCCTGTAATCCCAGCTATTCGGGAGGCTGAGGCAGGAGAATTGCTTGAACTCAGGAGGCGGAGATTGCAGTGAGCCGAGAGCTGCCACTGCACTCCAGCCTGGGCGATAAGAACAAGACTCCATCTCCAAAAAATAAAAATAAGATATAACCATTCTTACAACTGTTTTAACACAAAAGTGATAACAAAGGACCTTGCTGACACAGTTATTTTCATTTTTATACCTTACCTTTAACTCAGTGTACTATTAATCATTCTGTTGGGAAAATAATTATGTAAAATGGCAGTGCTAAGAGGGTCTTTATATAGAATTCTGTGTGCCCTGGAGGCATTTGTGATAATGTCTAGGACGGACTAAGCCTGAAGGTTACTGTTAGGCTATGATTTGGCTGATGTCATATACCACAATGCCTAATTAGGGAGCCCCACTGAAAGTGATCGTTTTCTCTTTGGTGTGGCCCTTCCATTTAAGGGTTGAATGTTATGGTTACATTAATGAAACTAGACAAAAAAAAAAAGAAGACGGGAAATTTCCTACACTTTCTGAAACACAGCTCATAGACACCCTTAGAAAGGAAGCCTGGATCCTTTACAAGAGTGGGGCATTTGCAGCTGCTCTAATGTATATCTCCCCAGAAATTAACAAGTACTGTTATTTTCTGCACTTAAATAATAACTTACAAAATAGGTTTATTCATTCAACTTTCTCTTATCAATACTTCCAAATTGCTAGCATTATATTTTCTCATCTTCTTGTTTTGAACATGACTGTGACCTCCTACACACTAGCTAACCTCACTTTTACAGCCAAAGATTCTAAGGAGGTGCTGCAGCCCTTTGCCTAACACAACATACCAGGCACTAGGCAAAGCTGTGTTCTGACTTCCTGATGGTCCAGTCTTTAGCAGCGTGGGTGGGGGAGGGCAGGGCCTACACTGCTGGGTAACTGGAGAGCAAGTGCATCAAAAGGGTGCCCACAGACGTTGCCTCCCTTTTATGTAACTTCTATTCTTGCTTTCACACTGCTTTTTCAGACAGCTTTTTGTCACAGCTTTAACAATTACCTCATCATCACAGTATTTAGAATTTTTTGACGAGATACTGTGTTTGAATACTGTTTTCAGAAGTAAGGTGGGGCACAACTCTTCTCCTCTCCTCCACCCCTGCTGCTTCCCAACAGAATACAGAAGAGGCTTTGTAGGACTTCCAATAGAAGAAGCTCGATTAGAGCTCCTTGAGTTGCTGAATTAAATTGCAATCAATTCAATGGAACCAAATGGAATCATGAAGTAATGAATCCCCTGTCATGAGAATCATGTCAGCGGTACTTGTATGATATGATGACAGGACTTGGCTTGATCAGATGGTTTAAGGTTAATCCCGTACCTTCCATTCACATGGTTATGTGACCTTGGGCAAGTCATTTCACCTCTGTGCACTGCATTTGTCCTCATCTTTAAAATCGGGCAGAAGGTAGCAGGCTGGAGTATATAATCCCCATGGCCTTTTCTCTGTCAGGAGCCTGTATAGGCGATGAGTGTATCCACTCATTACTGGACAGGCAACTCACAAGTATTCCATTGAGAATGAACAAGCAGCATTAGCTTTGCATGTGAATGATGGCACATTTATTATCAGATTTATTTCATGTATTACTTGTCCTTCCCCTCCCTGTCTTCCAACAGATATAGTAGATCTCAGTCAGTTTTAATGCTTTCGGCCTCTGCTGCACCTGTAGTAACTGTCTGCCAGAGGCAGCCCTTTTTCAAAGTCCCTATCTTACTATAAGTAACCAGAATTTCTAAAGATGGAAAGGTTGCCCCTGTCAACTCTGTTTCACTGTTTCTCCATTTCTTGAAAGGAGCAATGAAAGGGAGAGGGTATCCCATGTTGAATAAGTAAGTGTCTGCCTTCATTCCAGCCTTGTCATGACTCCAGTAAGCTCATTTCATCACAAATTTATGACTCCTAAAATCAATATTGACTGTGAATGTTGGGGGGGAGGACAATTTTGAGGGCACATCTGAAGTACCAGTGAACCCATAGGAATTCCCTTCAGTTAGGTGAAAAATGATCAAGAAACAAAAGCTAAAGGAGGAGTCAAGGACTACAGCATCAAGGTGCTGAACTCAGTGTTAAACCTGAGTCCTTAGTGCTTACCAACTTTGAAGTCCTAGATGGAGGAAAGACTTGGTCTGTTTGTGGTAACAGCAGGTGCTTTCCAAGGTACAGACTGTCTGAGTCATTATTGTACAGGCAAGATTCTCTCAAGATGATCTTTTTCACTTTCAAGTTTTCAACGTGCCATTTTGTAGGTTCCTTTTTAGACTCTCAGTATTTTGCTTTTGATGTTGTTGGTCAGCTTGGAATTTGTGATAACATTAATAACCGTATAACAGGGATAAATAATCTTTCATCTTGCAGAGGTGGGGGTGGCGGGTTCATGGCAACTTATCAAATTGTCTCCTGGATTGCTATGGCTTTAGTGAGAACTACGTGGATAAATCTATGTTAAACAACAGCAGCATAAAATAGTGGAAGACACACTGGATTGTTTAGCCAAAAACCCAGGGGCTAGTCTCCACCACCTCTGACTAGCCATAAAACTTCAGACAAATCATGCAACCTTTTGAAGTCTCGCTTCTTTTTCATCTTAAAAAATGAAAGTAATTTTATCTTATTTACCTACTTCAGAAGATTGTTGTAAGCAACAAATGATACCACGAGGGGGATAATAGATGTAGAGGATGTGAAAGGATTTTGTAACCTGGCAAGGACTCTAAATTTCCAATGAATTATTTCTATTAGCAATGGTCTTAGTAGCAGTAATAGTAGAAGATATTCTTAATGTCATCCTCATATATAAATTCCCTCATTCCCCTTTGTTTTCATATGTCACCAGGACGCTGTTCTTAAAGTTTTGAATCAAGGGGTAAATATCTTTACTTTCAGGATTTAGGAGATCTCTCTCATGGAGTTAGATTATCATTTATAAAGAACTGAAACTGAGGATCTTAAAAATGCTAATTGTAAAGCTTATCATTACAGAGTAGATGTCAGATGCTGCCCTGAAACTTTATAGCATCCTGATAAGGTGTCATGCTTTCCTTTTCAGCATAGATTGCAAAATGAAGGGTAAAACATTTAGAAATTAATAAAGCATATTTATAAAAAATATACCTGGCCATGAGCAGTGGCTCATGCCTGTAATCCCAGCACTTTGGGAGGCTGAGGCTGGCTGATCACGAGGTCAGGAGATCAAGACCATCCTGGCTAACATGGTGAAATCCTGACTCTATTAATAATATAAAAAAATTAGCCAGGTGTGGTGGCATGCACCTGTAGTCCCAGCACTCGGGAGGCTGAGGCAGGAGAACCGCTTGAACCCGGGAGGTGAGGGTTGCAGTGAGCCAAGATCGCGCCATTACACTCCAACCTGGGTGACAGAGTGAGACTCTGTCTCAAAAACAAACAAACAAATATATATGTGTGTGTGTGTATACATATATATGTGTATACACACACACACATACACACATATATATACACCTAAGTGTCAGACTAGATAATTTCAAGATTAGTGTGATCATAATAAATTTTTGTTTACCAAATACTCTGTGCCTAGAGCTTCTCAGATAACCAATTAAAAGCACACTAAGTATTACTAATTGCATTATTTAAATAGGCATATTATTTTAGGTTTAGAAGGTCCCTCTTCATGATAATGCATTTTCATGAAGAAAGATCTTAAAACTGATTCTAAGGATCTTCAAATAACACGTCATAGTGTAGTATATGTTGGTGAGTTTATTTATCTTGAGTTGGGAGCTTTTACAGATTCCAGCTATATGTCTTCACCACAAATCTTGTTTTTTTGTGCTCATGGCATGAGTGAGAATAAATGGAAGTTGTGGAGTCTGTGAAGGCCACTGGAGGGAGATTTCCCAGTCTCCTAATATATCAGTGCCTCTTCCTGTCTGTTTCTGATGGGGTCCTACAGCACGTCAACATCCTTAGGTAAAGAAAAGCTTCCTAAGAGTGAGCAGCAGTCACTGAAAGTAAATTAATGAAACCCTGCATCTGCTGATCTATTTGACAAGAAGGAATTCAGGCTGCCAACATTTAGAAACCACTAGAAGTAATCTCCATTGGAAACCAGGCTTCGACTTTCTGCCCTGGGCTGCCCAAAGTATTGCAGTAGAAAATGCGAAAGTAAGTTGAACTTTGAATTATAATTTCAATGACTGTCTAGCGAAATGGATTCATGCTCTGGCACTGCACCTTTGAGGCTGTGGGTTCGTTCACATAAGATAAAATCTGTCTGGCCTGACAGTTGAAAAGGTCGCAAGAACACTTGATGTCTGATGGTCTCAGTGTATAGCCAAATCTTGATTAAAATAGAAGACTTAGAAACAATTATGTTTTTTTTTTTCCAAAATAATCTTTTCAAACAGAGCCATTTCTACATGTTTTGGCTTTAAGTTTATTGACTTAGCCAAGTATAGATTGTATTTTCACTACCATTTAGCAATAACCTCATACTTAACATGAAGCTCTTACATAGTGGAGATACTTTGGCCTTGGGGCCAACACGTTATTTTTGAAAATGACATCTAATTGTCATTGTAGTATCTTTGATATTAAAAATTGAACTATCTACATTTTAATGCTTCCACTTTAACTCTAGAGCACGTTGCCTGTCATCTGTTTTCATTATGAAAATACTTGCAGGAATGGCTTAGCATTTTTACTTCTGTAGATCATGCAGGCTCTGTACCTGTGAAATGTGTAGGTTTTAATTTTAGATTAGAGACATCTACTAACTAGAGATTAACACAAGTTGAATCTTTCTAATTAATCTACTTTTGGGCCACAGATTGATAGACTTAACAGACACGAGTCACCTTAAAGACTGGATTCTAAGCCAACCCGCTTGTTTTACATCTGGGAAAACTGTGACCTGCCCAAAGTCATACAGTTTGTCACTGAACCAATAGAGTTTCTTCAAGACAGTCAGTTCAAGTATATTAAACAGTATCTCATGAAGTACTAAAGGAGTCCTAAGAGCGGGGACAAAGTGTTACATATAGATGTCCACCATACTCAGAGAAACTCTATTCAGATTAATCTACCACATTTTCTGTTCTCAGCCAATTACATTTGACTATGCCAAAAATAAGGTACTTTCAGGAAACTACTTTCTGTCTTTTCCAAATGCTAAAGTCACTCTCTATCTGAATTTTTTCTCTTATTCAAAGTTAAGGTCCTGTCTTACTCCCTTGCTTGACGACCCAGATCCATGGACAGTTTTTGCTTTTGTAACTTTCTGTTGAAGTTATTGTCAGAGTCATGCATCTGGCTTTTTAAAATAGGCTCACCACATAAACTGGCATTTCCAGGATAGCCGTGATTTCAATTCATTCTCCCCATAAATTGGTATTCTAGAAATTCCCATATTTGGCCATGTAAATCATGTAATGCAAGCTGCCTTTGGTACCCACTGAAAGAAAACTTTTTTCTGCCAATGTGCCTCATTTAGGGATCAATAAAAGATATCTGCTAACATGCACTGTAATTCCTTACTTTAGATATGCAAGTCTTGTCTACTCATCTATAGTATATGCTCCCTGTCTTAGTGTGTCTTGTGCTTCTATAACAGAATACCTGAGACTGGGTAATTTATAATGAACAGAAATGTATTGGCTCACAGTTTTAGAAATTGAGAAGTCCAATGTCAAGATGTCAGCATCTGCCACAGGCCTTCTGTCTGCATTATAACATGGTGGAAGGCATCACATGGAAGCATTTGGAGGTTGGGGAGAGACAGAGCGAGAGAGAGAGAAGCAGAAACAAAAGAGTGTCAAACTTGTCACTTTATCAGGAACCTATTCCCATGATAATGACATTAATTTATTCATGAGGGAAGAGCCCCCATAGCCTAATCAACCCTAAGGGCCCCACCTCTGAATACTGTTACAATGGCAATTAAAATTCAACACGAGGTTTTGAAAGGACAAACATCCAAGCCATTGCACTCCCTGTGGACAGCCATTGTTTATCATGTGCTGCCTTTCACATCACGCTCAGCTCAGTGTACTGTGCATACTGAGGGTGCAATGCATATTTGTCATTTGGGATTATTTCTTTTACATGAACAGATTTTCCAAACCCCAAATGTAGACGTACTGCAACACACTGATTCTGATCAAGAGTAGGTCTGGTTAGTTCATTAAGAGTTTATTTTATCAGTAATGTGGTGTGCTTGTACCTGAAATTATAAATGCCTGCCAGGTCTCTGTATCCTGCATACTTCCACAACTCAGAAATAATCAATACTTTGTTTTCTTGTGGATGCAAGACAAGTTAGGATCACTGGTGCTGGGTATATGCTGTCCACGTTAATTGGCATAGACCTTTAGGCTTCATAAACCATGGTACACCATGTATCACTCCTTCTTTGTTCTTCAGCATAAAATTCAATGGGCTTGAGACGCTCCACAGAGCTGGCCCACACTTAATGTCACAGACCCTTTATGACACACACTATGTCTATTTCAGGGGTTTTTGCAGAGTGATTTTCTGGAAAAGTGCCATGCCCTTCCATGAGCCAAGAATTTCAGAATGTCCCACAAATGGTGGACAGACGGGACTTTGGGGCCTCTCTCCAACTAACAGAAGATACTAAGTAAGGTCCAGGGGAAGTTTAAGAAACAAACTTCCTGTGTTTGTTCTATTGATTTTCCTACCAACAAGAAGTGTAACAAATTGTGATGTTTCCAAACGAAAAGCATCAGGAATAAGCTCCCATTTTATTGAGTGGTTTCCTGGACACACATGCAGATGCATTTTGGAAGAGGCTGGGTATAGCTAGAGACAGGTAACAAAGCCAGGTCACTTAACAAAGCAGGAAAGATAAGGGCCACGGTTGCAAATCATTATTTATAATCAAACGCAATGGTAATTTTGCCAACACTCCCTTCTCAAATATAAGACCATCATCATGGTAATCAAACTATTACTCTGACAGTTTACTTACCAGGAGACCAATCTGAGATTGATGACCTGAAAATGGAGGTTGTCTTTCAATTCATTTGAAATGCAAACCAAGTAGACAACCTATACCTACTGTGGCATATTTTTAAAGCAAAATCAGGCACCTACATTGACCTCCTATTTACATTTCTTTGAGAAGAAAAGAAAATCACATAAAAGCTATCAAGAAACACATTTCACAGCAGGCAAATTAATTGGTTTTACAGTATTTGAATGGAGGGTTTGTCAAATAAAACATGCCGTGACAGTTAATAGTGTCATTTAGAGCCAGAAAATTATTGGCTTATTTGTTATTGGATAAAAGGAAGGCAAACATTTTGTATTAGAAAGTTTTAATGTGTTTAAAATCCTCATTAGGGATTAATGGACATGCTTGCTTAGCACAGCGCCTCATTAATTTGAGGCTAAACAGTTACTTCTGTGTTTCAATCTCAGTGTTGTTTCTTAACTTTTTTTTATTTCTCTTTAATTAGATCTTGCATTTGAGTTTGCTCTCTATACCATTGGAGATGTAGATTTAATTAATGAGATTTATAAATCTAATGAAAGTGAGTTATTCTTAGCTATCGTTTCATTTTAGTGAGCAGTTAAACCACATGTAAGTAGGCGCAGATCTAAGAGATTTCAGAAGTACAGAAAAAATGTGAACTTCCCTGAATATATTTAGCTGTGTCACTTGGCATTAATAGATAAAAGTGTTTTAATTAGAGTCATAAATAATAGGGGAGCTGGCGAGGATTCAGTTCCCATGCACATGGCTTGTTCTTTAGGATCATCACTGTCAAAGAAGAGCAATTGTAACTCTGTTTCTGTGGAATTTCAGTGTCATCCACTGGCAATTAAGACAATCCTAAGTGCAGAGTATAGAGAGTCAATAAGGTGCCAAGTTCGTTAGAGGTTAGTATGAAAGTGGAGCCACTTTCTATCAAGTGTATTCTGTTGTCACTTTTACTGAGGGCAGCTGTGGGTACAATTTATAAAGTCTATTCCATTTACATTGCCTTAAGGGGAATTTAGTTAAAGGAAAAACTGATAACTGAGTTTTTGGTTTTCAAACAGACGGTTAAATCATTAGCTATTTATCTGTAAGAAGACCATTGTAGTCTCTTTAGGGTGAGGGATTGTGAATGTCAAGGTAATACCTTTTTTTCTAAAAGATTTTCAAAAAATAAGAGCCAAGGGTACATATTTAAAAGATTTTTTTGTAAACGGGGTTATGGAACTTAGTTTAAGACCCTATAATATACCTGTGGCAATGCCTTCAGAAATAACCATAAAAAGCTGAACTCCCACTTTTTTTTCCCATGAGGAAGTCCTTGTATCTTAGACACTGTAAATGAGTTGAAGAACTTGTCAATCCAAGACATACAAAAGATAATCATATTTTAAAATACTACATGATAGCAATCATATATTAAATGTGTAAAATGCTTGCTTGAATACAAAATATTTCAATGATTAAAAATAGCTCTTCTTTAAACAATTCAGAAACTCCTTCTAACGTTCTAAAGGAATGATTTCTCTCAGGAGGATGTGAGTTAATAGAGTTCTCTTTGCTCCCAAAGAGACAGAGTAGCATTCAGTTAGGCCCAGAGGAGATCCTCAAGCCTTGGGGCTTATATTCGGCCCTGGGTTTAATTTCATCTGGCCTTCTGGATTCTGTTACAGGAGTCACTACTGTGGAGTCCTGGTCATTAGTCCTACTCCTGTGCTTTCTACTTATTGCGGTCAGAATGAAACCTCTTCTAGATTAGAACAGTTGGAGAACTGTGAACTGTGGTTAATTAATCAGTGTTGGAAAAAGCAGAAGCTAATGATGAGGAGCAGTGTCACCTTCATCCAAATCGTCAGAGCTACTTGGCCTCCAACTCCTTTCTTTCTCACCACCTCCCTATCCCTTCTATTATTCTTCCCTAGCAAGTCTATGATCCATGTTTCTATTTTCCAAGACAACTATTCCAACCCTTCCTTCTTCTTCCAATTTCCAATAAACACACCCCACTCTTAGCTGATGATCTTGCCACATACTTCATAAAGAAAAATAAGATACAACCAGACAAGTACCATCTCATCTTCTTATCTTTAATTTCTCCAACCCAGCTGCTTATGTACCTAGGCACTCTGCCTTCCATCCTGTTACAATGGAAGAAGCGTACAGAAGTGTCCATGTTCCTATTTCAGGCCAACCTCTTCAGTTGTGTCTTGATCCACTCACTCCTTCTCAAGGACTTTGCTTTTACAATCATCCACTTTCGCTTTTGCCACACTTTTCCCCTCTTCACTGAGTTCTATGCATCAAGTATACAAATATGTCTTAATATCATCCCTCTTATAAATATAAAACCAAACCAAAACCTTGACTCCACATCACCACTTCCTATTATTCCATTTCTCTACCCCCTTTCACAGTAGGAATTGTTTATTCACTCTCTCCACTTCTGCCCCTTCCACTCTCTCCTCAACACACAATCAGGTTTACATCCACACCAAGCTGCTGAAACAGCTATGACCAAGGATACAAATGACCTAGATGTTGCTAAAGCCTATTCTGCAGCCTCAACCTTATTAATGACCACTTTTTCCTGGAAGCACTTTTTCTTCTAGGCTATTGGGACCCCATGCTTGCTTCCATATACACTTTAAGAATTCATTTTTGGCTTTGGAATACATGACGTGTGATAGATAATATACCATGCTATGTGCAGTGTGGCCTACTGGCAAAGGGACTACTGCATATAGCAAAATACATAAAATAGGAAAGAATAAAGCAGAATGTTAATAAAATTGTAGAATCCAAAAGATGTGTGAAAGATCCCGTAACCTGGTGACCAGCCCAAAGTGAAGGTGTTTTTTGTTATTCTGTGGCAACATAGGAAATGTAAGATAATGATGTGTGTGTGTGTGCCAGCATGTTTGATGTTAGCATAAATTTAACTGTTCTGTATTTTGAACAAACTGGCCTGTATTCAGAGATTATGCCTTATTAACCTTTTGGAAGTTGTAATGTTCTTTTACAAAATAATAGTGCCAGTGGTTAATTTTGTTTTATAATGCTCTTATTGATAAAATAAAAAGTAATCTTATATGTATCCCTCATTATTTGTGTACTATTATGTGAAATACAAAACACTGGGTACTTGTAATATATTCCCATGCCTTCGCTGTATAGGCTGCTTAGGCTGCAGGCTGGTGAGTGAAGAAGCGGATTGTCCCAAATTACACAGCTAATTAGTGGTAGAGCTTGGAAACATAACTACTGCTTCCTGTCAGGTTTTTTCACTACTTTATAAGATTTGTTACCTGAAAGTGAGATCGCCGCTTTGCAATTGTTTACTTTCTCTGTATTATGAGATTATAGTATTAAGAGCATACTACAACTTTAAAAACTCTAACATTTACTCTTTAATTGACAGAATTCAAAGGTGAACTTGCCTCCTGATATATCTTTTTAATATATTTAGATAATGTATTAGTTCACTCCATTTTGTACATCTCTAGTTTTACAGTCTTCTCTTTTATTATGAGAGATTATTATGGGCCTGCACACAGACAGTCATTACCATTAACGGGAGTACACTAAGCAGGGGTTAAGTGGAATCTAGATTTTGATCCTAAATGGTCTTTGGTTGCAGTACTAGGACTTTGGGACAGAAGTGAGTATCCTGCAGGCCCTGAGGAGTTGGCTGCTTACCTGGGAATTTCAAAAGGAAAGGACTAGGGCCGGAAGATCCGTGGATTGTAGGGCAAGCACCAAAAGAAGAAAGAAGGTCAGGAAGAGCATAGGCAAGAGAGGGCAAGCAAGTGGGTTCAGAATCATGGAGACTGGAAAAGAGAAGTAGGAGACAGCTCGAGTCTGATCCCAGAATGATGGAATCATAGCAAGAAGCCTAGAGACTCTAAGTTGGAGATCTGTCCCTGTGGAACTGGGCTGGAAGACCCTACTCAGCCGAGGTATGAGTCTGGGTAGCTGCAGCAGCAGTAACCAGAATGGCCTCACTGACTAGCCCAGGGGACTTGAGACAGAGCATCCTTGAGGGAATGTGAGGCAGGCAGCAAGGTGCTTCCAGATAGGTTCTTGATTTCTAACAGTAATATTTCTAGATGTTTACCTTGTTTTCCTCTAAGACTGTAATATACCCTCATTCCCCCATCTCCTTTTATAGCTCACTCTTCTATAGAAACTAGTTATTAGAGCAAATAAATGAACAGTGAGCTAATGGCTATTCAGAGCCAACTGAGTTAAGTACTCTTCACTTGAAATTCCATCTGCCATTAGGTACTCTCAGCTGATGATGGGCCTTTCTGCATATGCATTCCACCGTTGCCCATACCTAATGTAATCACTGAAGAGGTGTCCTCATAATGAAGCATGTCACCCACCCCTCCTCCACCCTTCTCATCCTCACTCTCCCTTATCTCTGTTGTCATATCCACTCAAGTCCCATCTCCAACCTCCTTTTTCACCTTTAATGAGAGCCAGCAGATGGAGAAGCAGCCTGAGACACTTTACGCACTGGGACCCTGAATAGGATTTAGTAATTAGCAACATTCATAAGATGTCGTGGGAGCCGGTTTACAAGGCGACCAAACTATCTCCTCAGTGGTTCCAAGGCTCAGAGTGCTGACACCTTTCTAAAGACTTTTGAGAGAACTTAGCATACAAAGTGCTGATGGAGACTTAACATGCACCCCCTACTAGGCTAAGGTACTTTTACATACCTCACTTCATCTCAACCTCACAAAAATCCTAGACGTGGATTTTTTAAACTTTCTCTTACACAGGTAGGGATACAGAGGCTCAAAGAAGTTCAAGTGGCTTGCCCAGGGTCGTAAAGCAAGTTGAACTTCAGAGCTAGGATTGAAATCCAGTTCTATGGAGCCTCAAAGACCAGGCTCTTTCCACTGCCCCCTTGGAGCCCCTAGAAAATACAGTAAATTATCTCTTTCTCAAAGAAATAACAGTTCATGGTTACCTTTTGGTTTTATGTTCATGTATGATTCCAAACAAAGGGTCATTTCCTGTATTTGGCTTAAAAAGACATATGTTAAATTATTTTGATCTTCATGCCCTATATTTTGTTCTTTTTGTACTTTGTTGGTGCATATTAGCTTGTTTTACATGAAGTATTTTGACCAGGAGACTTACTTAAAAATTGGCCAGAAGCAGTATTTTAAAGCAAACACCAGCTCTTTGGATGCCCAGGATTTTTGCTGTATTAAAATGAAATTGGAAGATGAGCTGGTTAGCTGGACCATGTAACTGTTGTGAAATCGTTTTTGTTTTGATTAAAGTTATATTACCCGAGGACTTCTGTCTACAGCTTATGCAATATTAACTGTTCCCGTTTAATCATAGACTCATGAATACAAACTAGAATAGGGACGGTTAAGGTGAGGCAGGAAGCAAGGGACAGACAGATCCTAATGTGAACTGAGTTTGTAGTTTTCCAAATTCATTTTGGAAAACTGGGACTTCCTGGATAGAGACATCGGGGATTTCATAATGCATGCAAATAGGAACTTCAGAGGCTGCTGTCCTGTGGTTTTACAAATTACCAACGATGGGAATTACAAACTTTAAAAAGATCGAAAACTCATTTGGTAGTACAATATCATAACCTGGGTTTTTATTTTATTAGTCATTCTGTGTCAGGGGACTTCTGTGTACCACAAATCAATCATGGGGATAAATGGGGAAGTTTGTTAATGAAAGTACAAATGGAATTAGTTTGGAAGTCGCCATCAGTGTCTGTTGTGGATATTGGTTAACTGGGCCCAGTTATTTAATTTGCAATTAAATTTTCGGTTTTTAAGTTTTACTTTGAGAAAGTGTTTGTCTAGGTGGAATATACCTAGACTAGTGGATTATGATTGCCAGGTATTGTGGGACCACCCTCAGGATGATTTTATGGGAAAAAAAAATGACCTCTCTTCTCTCACAATCCCTTAGTAATAATATACTCAGAGGTATGCATTGAGCTCCTCTGGATTAACCATGTGATGATCATTATTCTATTAATGTTTTACATTAATCTCCATGTTTTCTATTAGTGATGGCTGCTGCTGATGTCTCTCAATGCCACAATCAGGGTGTTTTTGATATCTTGTATTACCCTAATCGCTAAGAAGTATGCTCCGATTAAACCATCCTATGCAATTCATTTATTGTTGCTGCAGTTAATTGAATATTTGATGATTTAAAGGAACTCTGATTATTTCATAAGATATGTATTTATCACCAGGCAGATAATTTGTACGTGATCTCTGTGGCTACATGGAGTGGCAGCCTGCACTGTTAGATGCAGAGAGGGTAGGCACTTGTGAGGGTTCTCGGTAAACTCACCACCTGCCCGACGTGCACCTCCCTTCCCTGGCCCTCAGAGGACCACATCCGTGCCCAGCACAAGAGGGTCGTCTGGGGCCAGGAGTGAGAGCACAGCCTCCCTTGTGTGTCGTGCAGCTTGCTTTCTGCTCCAGGAGGAGGGGGCGGAGAGGGGGAATGAGAAAGGACGCTGCAGCTCTGAGTGGCTAACTTGGCGCTTTGTGGACTATCTGAATACTCAAGAGTGGATTTAAAGAGAGGAGAAGGTGCCTCCGGAATTAAGCAGCAGCTTGGCAACTCAACGGGCAGCAGTTCTAATCCCAGTGCCACCACTAGTTCTCTTCCTCAGTCTCTGTCTTTCACACCTGTCCGAGTAACTCCTCCAGAATTACTGCAAAGACGTGTGGGTGTCTGTGAGAGAGAAAGAGAAAGAGAGTGCAAGAGAATAGAATTTGGGGCTGAGCCCCAGCCTTAGCTCAGCTTTCTTCCAGTGTGCAGAGTGACCCTGGTGCATCTCCGCAGGGGACTCAGTGACTGAAGTGGCCTCAGGTGGCCCCATCACTTCTCAGCCATGTCGAATCCTTGGCCTCTCACTCCCATATGGAGCGAGGACTACAGTGGGGACCTCAACGGCTGGGAGCTTCTGTCTGACATGGCAGTGTCGGTGAATCCGGTAGGTACCCTTTCCCTGGCACTTAAATCAGACCTACTATTTGGTCTTGTCTGTTTCCCTGTAAATGTTGTTTCCTCAATTTGCGTGGAGTCTTGAAGGCAGAAATGGTGTTGTCTTCAGTGTCTTTAAATCCTCCCTCTTGGCACCATCCTGAGCACAGTGTGAGCTCAATCAGGATTTGTTGTCTAAAGAAATAAATGGGAGAGCTGATGAATAGGCGGACAGGCGAATGAATGCGATCCTATTACCCTTGTCATGACTACCTTACAATGTATGTCCCAGTGGGTTTCTAATTGTTTGTTTTCCTATCCCATCTAGACATTTAACTCTGAGAGAAAGAACCCGAGATTCAGAGTGATTTGTATTACCAACTCTCCATGTTTTGCACTGTGCTAGGCACGTAGGAAATATTTGCTGGTTAATTAAAAAACAGTTGCAGGAAGGAAAAGCACTTGCGGTTCAAATGTGGTTGTCTTACGGAGAAAACAGCTGTGGGCCTGGGCTAGATGAATTTGTGGAACTAGTGACTTTGTGAGAATGTTGGATTTCAGTGTTTTCTAAAGAAAAATATCTAAACACTGAGTGTGAATGCATATTTATTTGACTGCTCTTGCGTTTAGAGTTCTTCTCTGTCTGTCCTGAGTGCTGCCGACTCCAATAGTCAGTCATTATTAAATGTGATGCAAAGCTCCAGAGTCCACAACTTTTTCTCTTTTGACAGCATTTCCTCCCATAAAGAAGTGGATATTTATATTTCGAAGAGGGGAGATGATATTTTCAGTTGGCAAGAGTGAGTCAAATCTTAGTTTGAAAAGATGAGAAGACAGGACTTAAGAAAAGTAAGGAGAACAACAGGACAAGGGGTAATAACTTAATTCATTGTATTGGGCTTTGCGGATTACAAAGTACAGTCACATCACTTATTTCACAGGATGCTCACAGGAGCCCTGTGAGATTTAAAAAGGATTGGTATTACTATTATTCTTTCCTTTTCTTTTACATTTGGAAAAACTGGAACTCAGAAAGGTACAGTTATTAAGTCCTATTCCCAAGTGGTAGGGCCAGGACTCCCTCCCAACCCTTTTGACTCATCAGCAGGTGCTCTTGCTGTGTCTGCATATCACTCATATATTTTCACTTTGATTTAAAAATTAACGCTGATGTGTTTGTGTGGGAAAAGGGGAACAAAGACCTTTTCATGAGACTGGGCCATACATTTTTGGCCTAGGCTGCACACTCTAATACAATGCAACAATGATATTGAAGATTTAAGCCTTTCTTATAATCCTTTGACCTTTGTATTTGGGGAATGTATTTGTTAGAAGTTCAAGAACTCTCTTGGAAAATACAGTTGCTGGAGCACTGAGCAATGGAATGAGATTGTCTTTGCAGTTGAGAATTGCCAGTTTAACTGTATAATCATATAAACATGTTAGACCAGCATCTTCCAGTGTATATTCTGCAAACATTCATTTTGTGAAATAGCAGTAGTTATTAACTGGAAAATAAAACAAACAAATAAAAAAACAACTAAAACTAAAAACCCAAGACTTAAGGGCCAGGGAAGTTGGGAATGTACTTTATTAAAAATTTTAGACAGGTGTCTCACACCTTTTTATTTGCATCATGGATCTCCAAAGAGGGATACAATATGGGTTACAACATTTCCCATACTTCTTTGGACACAAAACCTTTTATTTTGCATAACTGCTGTCCATGGGATGGTCACCTTTTTAGTACTTCCCCACAGCTTATAGTTGTACATTAACTATGTGATTCTTCATATTCACCTTCCTATTGAGCCTGTAAACTCCATGAGTGAGGAAATTGTGTCTCCTTTTTCTTCCCGTTGTAACTCTGCCTAGCACCAAGTAGCACAGTCCTTGACTCTCCAAAATTATTTGTTGAATGAATGAATGAATTGTGCTACACCAAATCACCAGTGGTTCTCTATCTGAAGCCTGTATTTTAGATTCTTTACAAGGTATGCCCAGCCAACTTAAGTATTTTCTTCTGCTGTTTCTTCTACCTAGTATTAGAGTATTATTGTTATTGGGAGGATGGCTGTATAAATTTGTCATCCAAACTGGAGGACATTTTTGAGAGAGAAAGGGAATAGAATACTATCAATAATTACACAGATAACAAGTGTAACCTGGGGTTGTACTGGGCCATCTAGAATTGATAGCCCTTCATTATTGGTGACTGTCTCAGTCTCTCTCTCCTATTTGGGATTTTAGGCCTCTTGGAGTGGGGACTTTTACATGTAGAAGGTCTTCAGTAAATACTGGTTGTAATGAATGCGTGTACAGAAGTGACTATAATGCTGTTTGAAGATTTGCTGTATTGTTTAACTTGTAGTTTTGTCAGGTGAGGAAATCTAGTGCCATATTCTATTCTTCATTTCCCCAAGTATAGTTGAGTCCATACTTCAGTCTGTTGGGGAGTTAATAATTGTCCTTGCAAGAGGCCTGGGCAATGTAGATATAATGGCAGTGCTCTCTTAACAGGACTGGGCTTTCATCTTTCAAGGCAGTGAATGAGAGACCCACTGTTCTTACCAGAGCAGGCAGGAAGCAAATGTGATCAGACTGCAATCCTGGAGAGGGTGAAGGTGTGAAGGGGAAATAGGAATGTTTGGGGGATGCCTAAAACCTGCACAGATGACGTGGTGAGCAGCAGACATTTTTCTAGATGGTTGCCTGACTCTCAAGTTCCTGATGGTGCACTGTCTTGCAACTGGTATCTTATTTTGTTATCTCACTCCTTGCTTTCACTGATTATGAAGCACCTGCAGGAAAGAGCTGTGGGCTTGACATGGAGTAAACCCTCAGTACCTTTCTGCTAGTGACTTGAATCTTGATTCATTTGGAAGGTGTCACACTGGGAAAAATGGATCATGGGATTCACTGAGTATACTTCTGAGACTTCTTGTAACTGCCAAGGCAAGCATGCAATTTACACAGGCCGTTATCCTTAGTGTTTTGTAAGCACCTAGTTGGACTCCCAAGTTCAAAAAGAACTCAATTTAATCACAAAGTGTTTTATATAGGCCTCATATTTTTAATGAATAATATACAAAAGTATGTCAGAGGGTCAAAGATGCCTTAAAGATCATGAGATCAAGCTCTCTTTGGATAGATGAGCAAAGAGAAGCCCCCGGGGGACAGGGGAGGGGTCAGTGCCTGAAAGCAAATCAGTGACAGAACAAGGAGTCACTTTCTTTCTGCACCATGCACTGCGATCTTACCACTTCATTAAAGTAAAACAAAATTAGTCATTTGCAGAGATATTCTTTTGTATTTAATAGGAAAAAATTGATAGCTAGATTTTCTTGCTTTACAGTTTGTCCTACAGAGTAAACTATTGTACAAGAAGAATAAATAGATTGTACCTAATGTTTTCTATTTATTTTGTTTCAGGTAAGTCTTCCCAGTGATCCAAGCTGTGTTGAAGAAATCTTGCGGGTGAGTTTAAACCTTTATGTTTGTGCCTTTTAATAATGAAGCAATCTATCTGCTTAAGCTGTTTAAAGTAATTACTGTTCTGTTTCAAGGAGTTTCATGATGGGGAATCCTGACATTCTACTTCAAGACCCTTCTGCTTATTCCAGTGGCCTCATTTCTTACCTGTCTTCTTTCCATTTTGTAATCAAGCTAGTTTTCTAATATCACTAAGCTTCTGCCCTATCCATTCCTACATCCTTCTCAGACACTCACCACCTTCTTTAGGAAACTTTCCCTGTTCAAGCACCATACCCTAAACCTTTGCCTTTTACCTTTCTGGGACCTCAACTCAGTCTCACTGCTGCCGCCCACTACGTGAAACATGGTTATCAACATTGATTGTGGCCTATAATGAGAGGAAGAGATGCGGGAGTGGGAGAGGAGGAGGAGATGAGAGACTTGAAAATGATGGCATGTTGTGGGAAGTGTTACTTATGGAAGTGAGTGTATGTGTGTGAATGCCTTGGGGGCAGAACAAAGTTGAAAGAGTGGCTATAACCTCTCCTGAAGTAAACAATTAAACCAGAAGAAGAAACCAAATTTAAGTGAGAAAAACATATCTGTCTACTGTCTCTGGCCATTGACATCATAAGGCAGTATGGAATCTCAAGAATAGGAGTCATGGTAATGAGCTCCTGTACTGGCTCTACCATTTGTCACTTCTATGACCTTGGACAGATTACTTTATCTCTCTGAATTTCCTTTCCTTGTCTGTAAGAGAGGACAATAATACCTGCCCTAACTCCCTTTTAGGCTACCAAGTGGTGTATAAATCCTTGTTATTTTAATAAATGATGACCAGTGTAGTCATGTAAAAACCATGAAGGCTTTCTATCTGGGAAAGAAAATAATCTGTGTGCCAGTGAAAATTCTGCATCCCCTTTCCTCAGTTACCAAAGTCACTCCAACTCCCTCTTGATCCCCCTCTCCCAGTAAATGCCTTCTCAGCAGCCCAGTGTTTGAAGCAAGCCCTGAGAAAATGCAGCCAAAGAAATAGTCAAGAGCCAAAAGCTGTTTACCATTGAATTGGCTTGCCACCCAGAGTATACCTGATGTGCACATTCGTGCACCTGTTTCAGCCCACGAATATTGTTCTTGACTATTAAAGAGATGAGTCAGTCATATCACTTTGATCAGTGATAAGACTATATAGATTAGGGCAGGGGTTTCCAATCCCAAGGCAATGGACTGGTACCATGTGTTCCTCATGAGAATGTAATGCCTTGATGATCTCAGGTGAAACAGTTTTATCCAAAACCATCTCCCCACCCCTACTCCCACTCCCTACCCCCTCATCTATGGAAAAATTGTCTTTCATGAAACCAGTGCCTGGTGCTAAAAAGGTTGGGGACTGCTGGATTAGGGCTATGCTGACTACTTTGGTAAGACAAGAACCCAGCAACCCCTCAGTCATCTGTCTCAGTCATCTATCTCAGGGGCCCGACGTTTTGGGTGGAGACGAGGCAGCTGTTATGAGTGCCACAAAAGGAATGCACACTGGGAACTCAGCTGCTTGCTCCTTTCCCATTGGGAAAATACATTCAATCCTTGCTCACTTGTCAACAGCCTTCCTTAACAGAAGGTAGTAACACTGAAAGAAATGTCTTACTCTGCTCTACATAGTAACCTTGTTATTCCTTTCTTCTCCGAGTCACAAGCATAAATAAACTCAGTGGCCTTTTTCTTAACTCCCAAAGGAATGCCACACATACCTAAAAATCTCTACCTAATTTGTCACAGTTGAAATCACCTACTTAAAAGCAACCCGGCCCTGGTGCCTAGGTAGTTATGTGACTAAATGCAGGAAGGAGGGTGAACACCTGGCAGAGGCTGGCGACACCAGTCTCCTAAAGGAGCCACTTAGAGAAACAACAGAATTTCACTTACACATGGAAAGAAAAGAAGCAGGTTTCCTTAATAGGCTCACAAAAGATAACATGCTTTGAGAAAGTAACAAAAGTCCTTCTGTTATTCTTGAAAGAGAATCTAGAGAAATGTCTCTTTTTTTGAAGGGCTATAGATTCTATAGAATTCTTTTTTTTTTTTTCTTCCCAACAACGCTGTTAATGAGTGGGCTTTCTTTTATTAAAGAATGAATGTTTCATTCCCCATGCTTCGAATAAAAATAAGCTTTCTGAAATTTGCGTCCCCAATTTTATGACTAATTGTTAAATTTTTATAGACCACCTTGCTTGTCACAATAGAGCATGCTTGTTGGGCTTTTTGTCTTAATTACACATTCATGTTCCTTTTGGTTTGAGGGCCTTAGAGGCCTGTGGTGGGTTCCGCAGTAAATTTGTCACCTCATTCCCCATAAACCCCCTTCTTAGGGAAAAGTACATTTGCTCTTTCTCCCTACCTCTACTGGCCATGTTCACTGCTTTTCAAACTAAGCAGAGGCCCAAACAAGGTCATCTCTGCTCACTAAGGGGAGCTATGTAGAGGAAGGAGCACTAGCCCCAGAGTGGAGGAGCTGGCTTCCGGTTGCTCATGAGATTCCCTTATTTCCTAGCTGTGTTGCTTTTCAGTGTCTTCATCTAGAAGCATGAGCTAGTTATTACCCCCTCCATCTCTCTACCCACCTCCGAAGAAGGAAAATTTAAATTATGCACATTGTTTGCATCTGCACCATGAAAATCTGAGTCCATTTGTTCTCCCATCTTTCCCACTTCCCTGATCCCCCTTTTCTCCCTCCACCACCTGGCAAGCAAACATATGCAAACTCCATGTCAGACTTCATCTCACATGGAGACAGACTTCTTTTATTAACCAAATGCAACACAACCAGCCTTTCCCCACTCTCAGCCCCTCAATCCTCCAGGCTATGGAAATGGTTTCACCTTATGCGTTTTGTTATGGCCCCCTTTCTCAAAATGCTGTCCAAATTCAAGCCAGTTGGCTTCTCTTGAAAGCCCCTCTCACCATTTGTCTGACAATGTTCTCAGCACCCCTTCAGACCAGTGGGTCCACTTTTCTTTCTTTGCCCCCCTGGGCAAAGTGCTATAATATGCTGGAACCCACCTTGTCTGGTCTTCCAGCAACTTTCTTCTTGCCCTCATGCCCTCTTAGATGCAATCAGATTACAACAGGCTAACTTGACCTGATGTGTCAACCTTATTTTCCTATAGCAGGTGACGGCTTTTCAAAGCACTTGAATGTCATTGTCTTATTTGGTCATAAGGAATAAGGTAGTTTCTTATTATTTCATGAAATCGAGGTCCAGAGAGGTTAAATGACCTGCAATCCAGGGTGGGGCTGGTATGTGGCAGAAGTAAAATAGTATCTGGCCTTTATTTTCTAAATCTAGTGATCTTTGCACTACACCCAACTCTCAATCACCCTGTCACAAATCTAGAGTGAGAATCTCTGAATATTAAACAAAATTGCTTCAGATAGTAGCTGACTTTTCCAGCAACTTTAAGAAAACCAACATAATTTAAACAGATCTTAGAAATTAATTCTTCCTTTTTGTCATTCTTTAATATTTTTGAATCTAATTTCAAATAATAATAAAACAATAGCAAATTTGCTTCTAATAATAAAAGAACTGATAATAGTAATGTGTTGTCTATTGCATGCCAGGCACAGTACGTAAGCACATTATGTCTTTGAACCTTTACAACAACCCTCAAAAACTGTGTTATTAGTCATGCTTTACAGAATGGTAAAGAGTGAAAGTCAGAGAGGTGAAGTAATTTGCCTCAGGTCACAGTTCTCCAAATCTCTGACAAGAGTCATGCTATACGTTCTTCTGGTCCTGTTGGCTTATCTGAATCCATTCTTACTTAGCAGCTTCCAGTCTACTTTATGATTAACATTATAGTGGATTCAACCACCAATTCATTTCAGCTTCTGTTGTTTCCTCAATTTGTACAAATTCAGTTATGCCAGAATAATTTAAGTAGTTTTTTGAACAAACTAGAATTCATTGGCCTACAACACCTTTCCACCAAACTGATCTTCTCCCACAAAATGATCCATACAAATTCAGATGTCTTTGCTCCTTTTCAAGCATATTATTGCTTATTATGAATTTTACAAATCAGAAACTTAAAAGCAGCAATCTGTGCAATGCATCCCAGCTTTTACACTTGCTTCCGTCAGCATGCTATTTACTCTTTAGAGTCAAGCTACCCTCACGTGTAAATGGAAATAAAAAATAATAACAACTCTGGCCACAGTGATGGCATTTTGCAGTAACATTCATCGATCATGTGAGGGATTCCTAGGCAGCTGATCTGTAGTAATATGGGTACCAGCAGCGGCTTCTTTTCTGAGCTCTATGGGGTTTTATGGATCCTAGAGTAATCATTTCTGGAAGAGTTAAGCCAAGGAGAGCAGCATGCTCTAAATGCTACTAGCTAAGGATGGATGCTCAATGATTATTTGTTCTGCAGTAGTATGATTTATTTGTTCATAGCAAGAATTTACTTTAAAAAATCAACAAACTATCAAATCCTTTCTGGAATCAAAAATGCAGATAGAGCATTTCTTTTAGATTTGATGCTGAACAGATTGTCTCTCCTAGCAAAGTACCTTCTGTAGTTGATAATTTCATAGGCAAACATCTGTAAGGGTAATTCAGTGTTTGTGAGGGATGCTGAATTTGCTAGCTAGGATTTAGGGAACTTGATTTGATAAACTGTATCTTCTTACAGATTTCTTCCTGCCATATGGATCAGGTTGGTAAACACCTACTTGGCCACCTCTTTTTGATTACAGTATGATCTGTGTTTACAGCATTCTAAATTATGGCAATTCTACTTATTAGGCTTGTGTTTTGGTTAAAAGTTTTAGCATGGAAAAATTTACCAAATATTTACAAGGCAGTGCTTGTTATTTTATTTTTAGTTTTTAACAAGGAAACAAATGAAAAAACCCATCTTGCAAGTAAGAAAAAAATGGATCAGGGAACAAAACTGGACAGATAATTATGTCTGAAAGGAAATTTTATTATATTGTCATGACTATGCAGCATAATCAAGCACCTTTCAGTAGAATTTCTTTTATAAATTTAACCAATAATTAGGCAATTGATTTTATATCCTGTCAATACATTAATGTATAAATAATATTCAACTTGGATTCATGCAAAGATTTTCTATATAGCTGTCTTAAATAAGAATCATTCTGGAATATTTCAGAAAACATGTAACTTATTTGGATATGGACTTTTAAAATTATAGTTTCTTGAAATAGTAATATAGTGTTCCACCCAGGAAAGACAATTCCTAAATATAATTTAGACTATAATTAATGTTAACATTGATGGAGTCAAATAAATGAACTAATGATTGTGCCTTTTGCTAATCTGATGACTAGTTCTTACCTAATGGCACTGGGAAATATGTAAATTTGTCAGCAGGTGAAAATGCCCTTGACTGGGTAAATTATGTGCAGTATTACCTTTTCTGAAGCTAATTCAAAGCACTAATGGACTTAATACGTAGCATGCATATGTGAGGTGAGCTATTCATGGAACCAAATTAGCTCATAAGAGATATTATCCATTATATGCCTCCTAGTAATCATTTCGTCTTTTGTCAAACACAAACCAACCCAGAAGAAAGATGCTTAATTTAATTATAACATCTGTTATGTGAACAATGCAGGTAAGCCATCCAGTGTGCTTCCAAATGCACTTAGAACCTGTCAAGCAGTTTAAATATTTTTATGTGAAATCTAGGGGTTCGCAGCTAGTATACGAGGCGAATTTTAAATGATTTTACAGACGTCATTGGGAAAGTGAGTAATATGAGTAATGAGGTGACTGGGCCAGTGAATCATGGGAACCTGTCAAACATGGGGAGATGTCAGGGAAGAGATGATGTCAAATAGCAGTAACTTAGCAACCCAGCATTTAGCTGTCCAGCGAATGAGCAAGAGTAGCCCCTTTAAAATAGCTGAGTAAATATATCAGTTCCTATATATCTTAGGTATGCTATAAAAATAAGTTTGTTCTCTATCAACCTGTTTCTTTTTGGGAATATGGTGATTTATGATTTTCTATTGAATTGGATGAAAGCAGGTGAGAATTTAGGCCATGTGTAGAATTTACACCTGTTTTCTGTATTTTGGGTGTACGGAGAGAGTAATGAAACAACACATTAGTTTGCCAAAAAGCATTCTAAGCTTTTCTGAAAGAAGTAATAGCTTCCAACTGTTGTCTGAGAACGAGCATTTTTGTCCTAGCTTTGCTAGTGGTATTGGGCTGGGGGAAGGAGAAGTAATGCAAGGAAGTTAACCATTCCACCTGCGTCTGTGTAAAGGT
Organism: Colobus angolensis palliatus; assembly: GCF_000951035.1. NCBI lineage: Eukaryota > Metazoa > Chordata > Mammalia > Primates > Cercopithecidae > Colobus > Colobus angolensis. Next base: position 11,137,024 of record NW_012122376.1, read on the forward strand.
GAAACTCATGTCTCTGCAAAACACCTTGGGAAAGTAGCCTCTTGGAATCAATTTGGTAGGCATCTCCCAGTTTTGAAATGAAAGAAAGAAGGAAAGAATAAAACAAGGCTGGTGCCTTCTCTCATTTGTCACCAGAAGCATTCAGGAGAATGAGAAAAATAAATTTAAACTCCATAATTGATGTAAACAAAGGGGATCCATAAGCCTGACTCACAATTTATTTTGTGAAGGTCAAACAGGGAAGAAGCCCATAAGTGATTCCCATGGTCTTGGATTTTTGGCATGGCAGATGAAAGAAACACTGATTTTCAGAATAAGTGGAACATGGTGAAAAGCAAAAACAATATTAGAATAATAAGAATGGATATTAAAGTTGGAGATTAGAGCTTCCATGGACCAAGTTTGGGACACAGTCTTGAGAAGTAGGGAAGGCAGGACGGAGTGAGAAATTACATAAATGATACATATTTGTAGAAGTCACTTTGTTAGTGAGGCAAGGTGGATGAATGAGATGCTGCTTTTCTAGTAGCCTGCAGGGCTGATGTCTGTTGATAACAGAGAAGTAAAGGCTGAACACATTTGGGCACACAGCCTTGTATTCCGAAGAGAATTCCTGCTAGTCTGGAATTCAGCCACAGCCCTGACTGGTCCTGGAAGAACTCTTGACATGAAAAAAAAAAAAAAGTAATAAAAAAGGAATCACCACAAGATCTATGTAAAAAAAAATACACAAAAAGCATGTGAGAAAAGTGTACCAGAAAAACACATTGTTATGGAAAAATTAAAACTGTGACCAACATAGTGGCATGAAACTATGAAGCAATTTTCTCTCAAAAGACAAGAACAAAATCAGTGATACTATTAAAGATGCTATTTAACTTAAAGATGCTATTAAAAAGTAGATAAATCAAGAGGTGTGAATTAATGAATTATGAACAGAAAATCATTATAATTAATTAATTCAAGATCCTTTTCCTAAATAAAACAATACTACAATAAAATAGATACTTGGTTACTTAACATCATCAAGAAGAAAAGGAAAACACTAATACATAAAACAAGAACTATTAAACAGAAATAATCTCAGATGCAGAGGAAACTAAGAGAATAATGAGTAGCAATTTTCTCAGCTCTGTACAAATAAATATAAACAGGTGGATGAAATGGATGGTTTTTCTAGTGAAATGTAATTGGCAGAGATTAACTCCAGAAAAGACAGAAAATCTAAACAGGCTTATTGCCATTAATAAAATGAAGACTCTCCCCACCCCTTAACAAAAGTGTCACTCCCAGATGGGATTTCATGAGGAAATTAAACTAAACTTTCACAAAATATCACAGTATAACTTTTACACAACATAGAACAAAAAGAAAAAATTGCAAAGTACTTTTTAGAAAAGTCAACCTAGCTCTTATTTTGATACTAAAATCTGACAAAAGTAGAACACAGAAAATTACATAATAATATCATTTACGATTATTATTGCAAAGCCCCTTAATGAAATACCAACAAACAGAATCAGACAGCACTGTAAAGGATATACAATATCACCAAATGGGTTTTATTCCAGGAGTATGAAACTGGTTCAGTATTACAAAATCCATTTGTATAATGCCTTTTGCTAATAGAATAAAAAAAGAAAAATTACACAGTCATCTTCATATAGATGATAAAAGACACTTGACAAAACTGAACACACTTTTTTTTTTTT
>NW_012122376.1:11138785-11171481 GCF_000951035.1 Colobus angolensis palliatus
TAAGCCCAGTGTGTGATGTTCCCCTTCCCGAGTCCAAGTGATCTCATTGTTCAGTTCCCACCTATGAGTGAGAACATGCGGTGTTTGGAAACAACAAGTGTTGGAGAGGATGTGGAGAAATAGGAACACTTTTACACTGTTGGTGGGATTGTAAACTAGTTCAACCATTATAGGCCCCGATGTGTGATGTTCCCCTTCCCGAGTCCAAGTGATCTCATTGTTCAGTTCCCACCTATGAGTGAGAACATGCGGTGTTTGGAAACAACAGGTGCTGGAGAGGATGTGGAGAAATAGGAACACTTTTACACTGTTGGTGGGACTGTAAACTATGAACACACATTCTTGATAAAATAGAAATAAGTGGAAACATCTTTAATGTGATAGCATATATCCACCTTAACCCAAAGGCTAGTATCACATTTCATGGAGAAACTCTCAAAGCATTCTTATTATAGTCAAGAAAAAGACTAGATGTTCTTTATACCACTATCATTTTATATTTTTCTGGAGGTTAGCCAAGACAATTAAATATGTAAAGAATAAGAGCCATTAAAGTGAGAGATAATGCTTAAAATGGTTATTATTTGTACATTATACATATATTGTTTTCCTGGAAACCAGAAGCAAATTAACTAAAAACAGTATCATGAATAATACACAAATTCAGCAAAGTTGCTGTGTGCAAAATAAATGTGTGGCGATAAATAGTCTTTATATATAAAGCAATCAACTATAAGATGTAATGGGCAAAAAACATCCATTTATACCTTATGAATTGATGCAACAAGAAATGTGTCAGAGCTATATAAACAAACTGAGTCACTATGAGAGATGCCAAAGAATACTTAAATAAAAAGGCACACAATTCCTGAATAGGAAGACAATGTCACAGACATTTATGTTATCCCTAAGTTAATCTTGGATCCTTACCTCAAGCCATACAAAAACATCATTTCTAGATTTATTAAAGATTAAAAACAAAAACATAAAATATTAGAGATGTATATGGGAGATTTTAATTCACTTTTCATTATCAGGTCAAGTCTCAGAATTAGATGGCAGAGATAAGAAGCTGTCGGGGAAAAGTTCAGAGGTTAGAGGAGATTGGAGAATGAGAGAGTAATTGAAAGAGAGAGAAGTCTCTCACTCTAATGGAATATAGTAAGATTATGAGGCAATATTAAGGCTCTAGGTAATATTGAAGATATTATATTTATACAGGTTCCAATCTGTAGATTGTATAATTTCCTCCAGTAGTGCTTATTTCATTACCCAGAGACCACTGGCTAATGGGTCGATGACAGCCTGGAGGCCTTAGAGAGGTTGAAAATTGCCCTGAATCATATATTCGTATGGTTATGAAGCAGTTGACACAGAATTGGAACTCATGTTGGCCTGAATCCAAAGTACACACTAATAGTGTTACCACTTACCTAGCATTTTTTTTGTACCTGGTACTGTTAGAAGAATTTCACATATAGTAACTGATATAATCACTGTATCAATGCCAAGAAGCAAGTACTATTATCATCCCCTTGTTAGATAATGACGTGGAAGTACTCTGAGCTTAAGTGACTTTCTAAGTTCAACAGCTAACCAGAGGCAGAGTCAAAATTTCAAACCAGGCAGTTTTTGGTGATTATGAATAATGTGGGTATTAATACTTGTGTACAGATTTTTGCATGAATACATGTTTTCATTTATCTTTGGAATATACCTAGGAGTGGGATTGTGGAGTCATGCACTTAGAGTATATTTAAATTTATAAAATCCATACTAAATTGCTTTTAGAGTGGCTGTACCATTTTGTATTTACACCAGCCAAGTATGAAAGACCACTTACTCAGCATGTACTTATTTCCCATTCGTATATCTTTTTTGATGAAGTGTCTGTTCAAATCATTTACTCATTTACTAAATCAGGTTGTCTGTTACTTTATAAATGAATCTCGAGAGTTTTCATTATTTCTGGACATAAGTCATTTGTCAGATATGTGATTTGCAAATATTTTCTCTTGGGCTGTGGCTTGTCTTTTCATTCTCTTGGTGATATCCTTCTAAGAACAAAATTTCTTAATTTTGATGCAATCCAATTTGTCTTTGTTTCATGTTATGGGTTATTATTTTGTTGTCAAGTCTAAGAACTTTTGGGTTAATTCAAGGTCAAAAACATTATATCCCATGTTTTATTCTTTTTTTTTTCTTTTTTTTATTTATTTTTATTATACTTTAAGTTCTAGGGTACATGTGCATAACGTGCAGGTTTGTTACATATGTATACTTGTGCCATGTTGGTGTGCTGCACCCATCAACTCGTCAGCACCCATCAATTCATCATTTATATCATGTATAACTCCCCAATGCAATCCTTCCCCCTCCCCCCTCCCCATGATAGGCCCCAGTGTGTGATGTTCCCCTTCCCGAGTCCAAGTGATCTCGTTGTTCAGTTCCCACCTATGAGTAAGAACATGCGGTGTTTGGTTTTCTCTTCTTGTGATAGTTTGCTAAGAATGATGGTTTCCAGCTGCATCCATGTCCCTACAAAGGACGCAAACTCATCCTTTTTTATGGCTGCATAGTATTCCATGGTGTATATGTGCCACATTTTCTTAATTCTAAGAGTTTTATTTAAGTCTTCATTTTGGATTAATTTTGACATGTGATGTGAGGTATAGGTTGAGATTTACATTGCTCATTGTGTTCCAGCACCATTTATTGAAAAGATTATATTTAATCTTTCTCCATTGAATTGCTTTTGCATTTTTGTAAAAAGTCAATTGACCATATTTGTGTGGGTCTATTTCTGGACTCTCCAGTCTCTTCTACTTGTCTATGTCCTTGACCTTTCACCAATACGATAATGTCTTAATTTCTGTAGATACTGTAAGTCTGAAAATAACATAATGTGAATCTTCCAACTTTGTTCTTTTCCTAACATGGTTTAGCTATTCTAGTTCCTTTTCCTTTCCATATGAATTTTGGATATATCATTTATGTTTATAAAGAATTCTGCTTGAATGTTGGTTACTATTGCCTTACTTCTATAAATCAATTTTGAGGGAATTAATACCTTTACTGTGTTGCATCTTTCATCTCATGGATGTGGTCAATGTTCCTCTCCATTTATTTAGGTTGGCTATTCTATTTTTATGGGGACACTGGTAATCTATAATTCCACTTTAGAGAATTCATGCTATGAGAAAAATCCAAGCTCCTAGAAAAACTATGTGAACAAAATTATTCATTACATGATTCTTTGTCATAGCAAAAATGCTACTATATATCTAACAATAGGAGAATAGTTAAGCAAACTCAGATTTATACATTCAAAATTATAATCAACCATTAAAAAGATGGCGTTGCTGATGATGTACAACATGAGGAAAAACTATGAGATAATGTTAAGTGAAATAACCAGAATATAACATTTTATGTTCTTAAGTATTATATCTGTATAAAAATATGACTAAAAAGAAACTGAAGGAAAATATTTTGAAATGATAGTTCTTATTTTGTTAGAGTTAGAATTATGGGTGAATTTCTTCTTTTTTATATTTTCTCAATTTCTATAATTTATATTACTTTCATAAAAATATTTAAGAAGCAATTTACTCATGTAACAAACATGCATGTTTACTCCCTGAACTTAAATAAAAATGAAAAAACAATTTAAGAGATATGTTGCTGAACTAAAATGCACTTATCAAAGAGTATCCAGGATAGTGGGTAGTTTCCAAACTAGAATGTCTAAAGAGATAAACAGTAGAAAATTGAACTAGAAGAGGGAGCAAGCTGTGGCTGCCTGAGAGACTACCCTGTGGAAGAAAGAGGCTCAGAGGCTGCATTTGAGATAGAAGGCCTCAAATGGTGGAATCCAACTTTTGAGGGGCACTTATAGAGGGATAAGTATTAGGGCAATAAAAGCAAGAATGTTCTGGGGTTTGGGGCATCATGGTTAAGACAGTAGAGCTCGGCTCTTCTCACTTGCTGAGTGTTTTTGGGTAAATTAACATTTTTGTACCTCATTCACAAAAGTGTGATAATATGCCCTAATTCTCAGAATTATAGGGACAATTAAATTACATGATGCATATGAAACCTCTAGAATAGTGCTTGGAGCACTCAATTAGATCTTTCCTTTCTCCCCTGTTCTAATTGGTAGATCTGTCCAAGAATAGAAGGAGGTGAGGTCTTTGTCACAGAAAGTGTTCAAATAGAGGCACTGTGCTCCCCCAGTACCTAGAGGATAAACTTCCAAACCCAGATCTTGGCAGTCAGAGTCCTTCCTTTATGTCACCACCCATGCCTACCTCACAAATTGCCAGTTCTTCCAACTGTGTGCCCTTTTCCACATCCATTGCAGACTTCTCCCCCTTTATCAAATGTGCCATCTCCTCCTCTGCCTCTGTGTGTTGCCTCCTCCCTCTACCTGCAATCTCATCCATTCCTGTCTGGTGACCTCCTATTTACACCATGTAAGATCCACCACAGAGATCGTAGATATTAATGAATTAATTTCTCTATCTGTCTTCTAAGTCCCCATAGCAATTTTTATATACCTACACTTGCCTGTGTATGTGTGTATGTTGGGGAGTTGCCTCTTACAGCAGAATGTGAGGTCCACTAGGGCATAGTCTGTGTGGAAATCCTTACTCTGTCTGTTTGGCCAATTACAGAAGGCACCCCCACATACATGCACACAAAGGTGACAAGTGTAGGTGCATAAAAAGTGCATAGATTAAATGCAGTGTGTTTATTAAATGACTTAAATTTGTAGAGGAGTGGTTAGAGAAAATGACCTCATAGTGTTATTTCCACCCAAGGTACAATAATGATTTGATTTTCCATGAAAAGTATATTACAAGTTAATAAGCAGATAATAGTGCTTACTGAGTAGAATAATTATACAAATATTAGGCATTTTAATGACTCCATTTCTTATTTCTCCAAATGATATATTATCACCATTGTGTGCTTTTTTCATTGCCAATTTCTTTTTAAGAAGGGCAAACTGCCAAATGCAACTCCAATCATTTAGATGTGTCTGGATTCTTGGAAACTTGACTACCCTATGTTCTCCTACAAATGGACCTTGAAAGCTTCCTTGGAGGTTGTAGCAGGGAAGCCCAGCTGCTCCTATACCTTTGACCTAAGAAGGGTTCTTCTCTATAGAGAAGCAGTGGTAAGAGGGAGAAATGACACCCATCTAGCCAGCCAGTCAGTTGAATCAATCCACGTTCAGTGGGGTAACAGATGTCGCAGCCAGATAGTCATCACATCCTCAATTGACAATTATTATTTAATATATATAGTCCATTTTTAATATTGTTCCTCAAAATACAATAATGCTGGCATTATCAATTTAAACAAGGTACTGAATAAAGGCAGGGCCCCATATGCTACTACAATGGGAGAGATTTTCAAATCTGTCAAATAATGTTTTGGCACCATTCACTGTGCTTATTATCACTGTGATCACAAGAAAAGAGCTTCCATAAGATGTGTTTTCTTCTCTAGAGTGATTCCTCCAGGGGGTGTGTGTGTGTGTGTGTGTGTGTGTGTGGCTGATAACCTGTATGTTGATAACCTGTATGTTGCTTCCATTAAACACTCCTTTCCCCAAAGCCTCTTATTGGAATGACACACTAACATGAACAGACTCATCCTGCTCTTTTCCTGGCAACATGTTAACTGGAAATTACAGAATCATAAAATAAATAACTAAGGCCAGTCTAAAACTAAGGTGTAAAAACAGCATCCTGGCTGTCTGGGCCTCTGATTATTTTCTATTCAACTCCCTTAGTACTTCTCAGGACCTGTTGGGTTTACAGGACACCTGAAAAACTAGTCCATACTCCAGCTTTGCAGCCTCCTCGCTGCTCTTTAATCCTGGAGCCCCCAGCACATCCTCACACCCCTAGTGCTTTTGATGCAAAAGTGAATGGCAGTTCTGACACCTGGAGAATCCACCCCGATATTGTTAGAGCCTGGTCTGCTTCTGTCCTATGTTACAGAGTGGAGACCATGCAGCATTGGCCTTTGAAAGAACTGGGATTAAGATGAAAACAATGTGCCAGTGATATTGGACTGGACATCAAAGGACCTCAGAGCTAATTCTGACCCTGCCACTACCTTATTCTGTGACCTTTGGCTAGTCTCTTAACCATTGTGTGCTTCAGGTTCTCCATCTGTAAAGTGTTGAATTTTTTCCACTCTCCAGTACAGAAACACCAACCACATGTGGCTGGCTATTTGAATTTAAATTAATTACATTTTAATAAAATAAAAGTTCAGTTCCTCATCCATTTCAAGTTCTCATTAGCGACATGTGGCCAGTGTTTGCCATATTAGACAACACAAAACTCAACATTTCCATCACTGTAGAAAGATACAGTGAACCGAACTGCCCCAGATATCTCTTCAGATTTGCTCTAGGTTTTTATTCTGAGTTTTACTATCAAATAAAACCAAATATTGTTTTACCGTCTGGACTGTGTATTCTAGACTGTGTTTAGAGTATATCTGACTAATTTATTTCCTCCTGAGTCTTATATACAATACATTAATCAAATTCAACTCTAGTTCTGAGCAGTGCCCCTACTATATAAGACAGAACAAAAAATAAGGCTGAGTAGATAGAAAGAGATAAAGCAAGTATTCCCACAAAAGAGAGAAGACGAGAGAAGTTTCAGGCATACACCTAGTTTGTTGGGCAATGCAGAGACCCATGTACTCCTAATTCAGGCCTCAGGCAAAGCGTCTTTCCCTGTGTTTGATAAGATTAATAATGCTTTCATCCCTAGGCTCTGGAAATAAGAGGGTACCTCAGGCCCTTGAATGGCCCTTTTAGGAGAGAAATGGTACTATAAAAACCCAGGACTTGATTCATATTTGCTTCCTCTCTCTCTCTTCCTCTCTCACTCTCTCTTTCCTGCACTCTTCAACGTTTCCATCTCTTTAGACATCCACCTAAAGTGCATCATTAAAGAAAGTACCACAGCAGCACTTGGACAACTCCAGTGACTTTAATTGTCCCAGTTCCTCATAAAGGGAAGTTGCTTACCTACACCTTGCTGTAGTACAGGGGCTTGAGATCTGGATTATTAACATTAAAATGGACTGAGTCGTCAGAAAAGCCATTCATTGTACAAACTTTCAGTTATGTAGGGTAAATAAGTTCTGAAGATGTACTGTATTATATACTCAAAATTTACTGAAAGAGTAGATCTTAAATGTTCTCGTAACATTTAAGCAACAAATAAATGTAGCTATGTGAGTTGGTGGATATATTAATTAGCTTCATTGTGGCAATCATGTTACAATGTATGTATACATCAAAACCTCATGTTGTATACCATAAATATATATTAATAATTTCTTTTGTCAGTTATACCTCCATAAAGCTGGAGAATAAAAAGCTATTAATTAGAATGCATTCTGGTGACAAGGGAAATTTAATAAATTTGTGCCTCTCCTTAGAGATCGGCTTATTTTTACTGACTTGCCATTTGGGTTTTGTGACCGTCACACTTGCCATTGGTTTGTATGTGGCATGAGTAAGGGCAGTGGTTTGAAAACAATTATAAGTTGGGTTCTGTGGTTCATGCATGTAATCCCAGCACTTTGGGAGGCTGAGGTGGGAGGATTGCTTGAGAACAGGAGTTCAAGACCAGCCTGGGGCAACAAAATGAGACTCATATGTCTATAAAAATAAATTAATTAGCTAGGTGTGTTGGTGCACACCTGTAGTCTCAGCTACATGGGGAGGCTGAGGTAGGAGGATTGCTTGAGCCCAGGAGTTGGAGGCTGCAGTGAGCCATGATCACAACATCGCACACCACTCACTCTGAGGTGACAGAGTGAGACCTCATCTCTAAAACCACACACATACCCACTTACACACACACACACACACACACACACACACACACAAAATGATGATAATGTACTTCTTATAACCACCAAATTATAATGGACATCCAGAAAGGTGAGGGAGCCTTGTTCCTGCTACACGATTGGAGTGTTCCCTTTTAGAAAACCTATGGAGCATGGTGGTGCCCAAAGCCTAGAGCTCAAAGCCAGACACCTGGGCAGCGGTTCTTGAACTGCATGACATTGTCTCCAAAACTCAGTTATCTGACCTATGAAATGAGAACAAGAAAAACCACTTCTCTGTATTATTGAGTGGATTAAATTTGGTAACATAAATGAAACAGTGAATTCTAACCCCCAAATACATACAAGCTCCTATTGGATTGTTATTATGACTCTTCTTGTTATTCATAAATTCCAAATATTTTCAAAGTGTAACTTTGAATTTCATATTTCAACCCTTCACAGACTCTCTATCTGATTTGGCCAAGGAGCGATTGCCCCTGTGATTTTCTTGAATATTAAATAAGTAAGCTCCTTTCATGTCTTTAATAGAGTGTTTGTTTTTTTTTCATTTTTGACCACTCCATAGTTCATAAGGCACGTTGCAGCTTTTCAAATTGTCAAATTTGTTTAATTAGCCCAGAGACCCTGCCAGGTTGGTTTTTGTCAGCTGTATAGCAGTCTCTGTGGGTGGCTTGCAAATCTCTGACCAGGGTTTTGGGGTTTTTTTAAATCATTTTACACATTTCTTTCCTTCTTTAATACGAATGAAGGAGAGACTAGATGAGCAGGAGGCAGTGGTGGGGGTGGGAGGAGGAGGGCAATGTGCTGCGGCACTGGTTGGCAAACTGGCTTTTGGACAAGAGTTACAAATTGATTACAAGTAACAGTTGGAATCCCAGGCCTGAGACATCCAGGTTTATGTGTGTGTTGCAGGTGGGGTAGAGTTCTCCTTGAGATATGTATTTACTTCGAGACCAATGTTTCATTTGCACCGAAACCTTTCTGGGTATAAGGGTTTGACATTGTTCCCTTTGAATCCTCCATTTGGTGCTTTGATAAATTTATAGCCAGGAGTAAAAGTATTGATCTGGTTACCCCAAAAGATGTTTTAGGCCAAAAACGATAGAGGTTTAAAGAGGATTTAGAGACATCCATGGGCAGTGGATTCTCAGACGGTTATTAGGGAAGCTTGCAAGGGGTGGGAGGTGGGGGTAGTTGGAATGCACCCCTTCCTTATGGTGAGTAAATGTTTTGAAGTACAAATGTGAATCCCTAAAAAAGTCAATGGGAAACTATTAATAAAATAAACTTTTATAAACTTTTATACTTCAAATGGTAACTGGTAATTGTTATTACCTTACTCTCATTCCAGTTATCAATACTCTACCTACCGAGAGTAACACCAGACCCTGTACCGGGACCTAGTCTAGCTTCCTGGCTGTTAGATACCTTGCAAGGAGTAGACGCTCAATAAATGTTTTCTGAATGAATGAAATTAAATACAGATTATTAAAAATGGTGCTGGAGAAGAAGCCAATGAAAGTGTGTGAGTTTTATCAAGTTGGTTATATAAGATTGTTACCTTTTAATTAAAGAAAAAGACTTGGTGGTGAAATTCAATAATCAGATTGGATTGATTTTTAACAAATGCTTAGTATAAAATATCAGGTATGAATCACTAGCTACTTGTAGCTTACACTGGCAAGTTGCTGTTTATACCAAGGCAGAGAGGGACCTGCTTTCCTGGGTTTAACGCAGGATTGAAGCTTTATAGCATGCCTTTGGGGCCACATTTTTGTACATACTGCTGGCCCCCAGTGTTCATACAGAGTTTAGAAAGTTCTGCTTTTTCATCAGTCAAATATCCTTTTAGAAAAAAATATGCCTCTCACTTGTGCTGTGTTTTTGCCACTGTTAATATGGAATACAGATGCTATTTATTTTCCGTTATTTGGAGGAATTTTAGAGAAAAACGAATCTGGGGAAAGGAGTGACTGTCCAGGCATTCAGAAATACTCAACCTATTAGGGGTTTGGAATACTTGGAGGGGGCTTTCTGAATCAATTTCACTGTGACTTAGTAATGGTTTTGATGTTGTTAAATTCAGGCTACTGCAAGGAATTTGATACCTCTGTTGGTTTATTTTTATTTTTATTGAGGGGTGTCTGTGGATGGGGGGTGGGAGAGAGGGCCTGGTGTTCAGTAGTTAGACTGTCATCTTGTGATAGATTTGTTAGTTAATTTCATGTGAATGGGACAAACCAGTTCTCTTTCATCCCCCTGGCACTGTGATTCTAAGATTGAAATAGCTGCTTCAGAGGAAAGACAATTCCATGCAAATCATATTGGATGGAGTTTCAGCTATATTAGCGACCTGGTACCTTATTTTTACTGAGCTCAGGAATAATGAGAGACCAAAGCTATAGCCAAGTTCTTCACTGGAGGCTTCTTTCCATGAAAATAGATATTACTTCTTTATTCCCCAGCAATTGAGCCTTTGTCCCTTCTAAAAGCAGTTGTCATGAACTCCTCATTACCATTTTTCTTAACGTGGTAAGTGTAAACTACAAGAAAGCTATCATGTTTGAAAAGCTACAGCAGCCCTTAGAAATGGAATACTAACATGCCTTGTGTAATTCTTTGAAAAGCCTTAGACTGAGGATTGTGTGAAATGTATCCTTCTGTCCCCCTTTGCCTATAGTTGTCATTCTCTAGTACCTTTCACTTATAGCATAAGCTGGTTTTCTAAAGGACTGCTGTGTTGCTGCATCGACACCGTATCTCTCCAACAATGTGAAATCAACAAATCCCTTTAGCAATTTCTGAAACATATAATAAATTGTGCATTATTCTCTAAAAAAAAATTAACTTTGATGGGCTTATTTTATTTCTACTTCGAATGGTAACTGGTAATTGTTATTACCTTACTCTCATTCCAGTTATCAATACTCTACCTACCGAGAGTAACACCAGACCCTGTACCGGGACCTAGTCTAGCTTCCTGGCTGTTAGATACCTTGCAAGGAGTAGACGCTCAATAAATGTTTTCTGAATGAATGAAATCAAATACAGATTATTAGAAATGGTGCTGGAGAAGAAGCCAATGAAAGTGTGTGAGTTTTATCAAGTTGGTTTGCCTGAGTTTGTGCTAAAGGAGCAAATTGGAAGGTAACCATTAAGAAACATCTCATGCTCTGAGGATATAGCATGTCATTCCGTCTTGTGAAGTGACTCTGAAAGAAAGAAAGAAAGAAAAACATGGCTGTAGTGTTATGAAAGCCTGGTGAATTATCTCAAATCAGTATATTTTAAGTGATGGTCATTGGAAACAGAAGAGCTGGAAATTCAACAGTGCAGTTAAAAATCACCTTTGAAAAGAGTTCCAATGATCTGATGTCAAAATCAGCTTAAGAATGTAAGAAACAATTTCAAGGGCTAGAAATGTTAAGAACTGGCCCTCAAGAAACCGCAGAATCCTCAGATACCTGAACTGGACCACTTAACAAAAGCCCTCTACCTTGATTCCCTTTTTGCTACTGCTCTTTGCAGAACAGTTTCTCAGTGGCCAGTTCTTACATTTCTAACCTTTGAAATTGTGTTAATTCTGCCTGTACCAAACAAGGCAAACAATTCACTGTTGTTCAGTCTGATAACATTTCCTAGTGGGGTGTTCAGTCTTCTATTCTGACGGGTTCAACCTAATTTAGACAAAGACGAAGGCCTTAATAAAGATTAAAATTTACAAGGCAATCGTGTTTAGGGAGTCAAATACCATTAGTTAGATAGCTGTGGCCTCAGGTTGCTGCTGCTGAAACCTTTTGCTGAACTAAAAAGGTCTGGTTGAATTCTGCCCGGTATATCACTATAGTGCCCCGTTCCTACCTTTGGAGACCTTTCTTTGCAGTGTCTGAATGTAGAATGCCCGAGGAGTAACGGGGCCAAAAAAAATTGCATGAATAGTCCCTGCACAGGGTCATATATGTTTCCTGTCGTATTCAGTGGGTGAAATGGAACTGATTGCATCTGGTAATGGCAAGAAGATGGCTTGATTGATTTCCTGATTGAGTACACAGTGGAGATTCAGAATACTGATCACTATACTTCCCAATTGTACATTATAATTAGGGCTCTTTTTCAATGGAGCCCTTGGTTGGGTCTGCCAGGATGAAGGCAGCCAATGTGAGCTGAACTTTTTGCATGTACAGTCCTGGGTCCGAAGGAGAATATTTATAGATTCCCTTAAACAAATGCCAGCACTAAAGAGTTTGAATAAAGAATTCAATTATTTATTTGAAGAAACATCGCTAGGGTTTTTATACCATGCCATTGAAATCATAAATTAGTGTTAGAAACTTTTAAAAGAATTGCATTTTGCGTTGACCCATTGTTATGCCATGGCCGAGAAGTTATGTTTAATGTAACAGTTGATTTTACACTTCATCTCTATGAGCACTTGCATGGAAATCAGAGGAGCAATCTCAGGAGACTGTCTTAACAGCATTCCAAACAGAAGAATATTCATTCAATTGAATGGAACAGAGTTTTGACCACTAGAGAAGCTTGGCAGGAATGGTTAGTGATCAAGCCCAGGAAACTCTATGGTTCCACTGTCGTTAGATTTTCTAAGAGCTCAGCAAACAATCAGACAAATTGGGCTGTTAGCTGTCTCACTGTGAGACAATAGGCTCCCCCTCAGCGTGTTCCCCCCACCCCATCCCTGGGAGAATGATAAATTTCCTTAGCCAGTTTAGTCAGCCGTGTTTACATGTCATGTAAAACAACTGCTCCAGATTCAGTTTTGCATCTTCTCATATATATCTTTGACTTTACAGAAGTGAAGTGTATGATTATCTGGTTAGGTAAAGCAGTACAGTTGCTTCACAACACCCACTCCGCCACCTTTTAGGAATCCCTTTTCACTTCTCTAGGCAGAGGACATTTCCTCTTCAGAGATGAACTGCTCACTGCCTTCTAAGGCAGTAGGCTCCATGATCGGAAAGCTCACATGATTGGAAATTTTCTTAGTTTGAGCTAAAATTGGTCCTCTGATAACTTTACCCATACAGCCAGTCCTAACCTCTTGGTTCATAAAGTAGGTCTCAAATGTCTTTCATATGAAAGACTTTCATGGATTTAAAGACACTCCTCACTCTCCCTTTTCTGTGGACTAAACTTGCCCTGTTTCTTTAATGTGTGTGTATACATGAGATGAGCTTTCCAAGCTCTTACCCTTCTGGTAGCTGTCCCTTAGAGATACTGCAGTATTCCCATGCCCCCACTGAGATGGGACATCCAGGAAAGAGCTCTGAGAGGACCCTGAGAGGAAAAAGATCAGTAACTCTTCCCACATGCCCTACTTCCCTCCAGGGGGAATTTCATTTGGAATAGCCAAGCTCCCTGATCCTCAGCAAAGGGCCCCTGTCCTTCTGAAGCCTGCCTGAGGGGCTCTAGTAGGAGAAGCAGGCAAGTTCCTGTGTCTGTTGAGGCTGCACAGCAGCCTGGCTACATTCTGATGCACCATACTGGGAGCAGCAGCCTGTGCAGATCACATCCAGCTCCCCGAATCCTTTTACAAATGGCTGTGTGGCCCCCTCCATGGACCCATCTTAACCCTCCTCCTGCTATTGTTGTCCATTTCCTATTAACAGCCCCACTGCTGCTGCAGATAAGGGTGCTAATGCCCCTGCCTGGCTCTGCTCTCCTATCAGGGAGGAGCAGAGCATCCTACAGGCCGGTTAGCAATTGATAGCAGACTGAGGGCCAAGGAAGGATTTGTTTGCTGCTCTCCTGAACCCTAGCCCCAGGGCAGCCCTTTCTAGGCATCCTAAGGGCCCTTGTGCCTTATTCCCTTGCAACCTGGTGCTTAGCTGCTTCATTCCCTCATTTCTGGCTCCTCACAGAACTGTCAAGAATCATGGATGCAAAGGGTCTAAATCATTCATTCAAACAAATTAGGTCTTTCTGGTAAGTCATTAACACCTCCTCCACACACGCACACACATATATGTTTTTGTAAATGCATAAGGACCTTTAGATAAATAAACAGATTCAGCAGTGTAATAAGAAGACCTCACTCACATAAATGTTTTCAGGTTTAATTTAGTTTTGGAGAAGGAAAATGCTGATGTTTCTTCATCCTTAGTCTGTCATGGCTTGTAAAGCTACTCAGTGGGATGCCTTTTGGGAGTACACAATCTGTAAAGCAAAACTAAAAAATAAAAGAAAGAAAGAAAAGAAAAACTGAAGGAAGGAGGGAAGAAGGAAGGAAGCAAGGAAGGGAGGGCCCTTCCAATGGAAGTCAGACACCAAGATTAGTTACCATGACTCAGTTACCATGACTCGTTTATCCTTTACTTCTGATTTCCTATGAAAATATTGATAAACTTGAACCCGATTTTGCAGATGTATTCTTCTATTCAACCATATTTTTATTTGAGCCACTCAGCTGTTCACGCTTCTTCTTAATCATGAGAATTTTTGAATACTTCCAAAATTGCATTTATTACGTTCTTGGTATTTTAGTAGAGGGAAGGGAGAAAGGTGTATGCAAGCTCCATCTTGAGTCTTGGGCAGATCCCAAGCTGCCTGGTTGCTAAGCCAAGGCATGCAGGCTCATACTGACAATGCCATAGCCACACCTGCGGGGCTGGTAGCAATGAAGTTTGAACATGTACAACACTATATGGTTTCCAAAGCCCTTACACACTTATTCATTTGCTTTCCCTTATGTCAAGCCTGTGAGGTAGGCAGAACAGGTAGAATCAGAGATGAACAGTATTGCTAACTGGGAGAACTAGAGGCCATCCAAGTCAAAGCCCACATGTTATAAGCAGGAAAGCTGAGGCCCAGAATGGACAAGCAACTTGACCAGGGCCACCCACATAGCTTTTGGCAGAGCTAGGCTTGAATTAAGTTCTCCCTATCTTAATACTTAGCCCAAGTTGCTTTTGGGGCTCTCTCTGAGTATCACAACAACAATGAAATATGTGAACTATCATCATCATTAGCATTCATTAAGGTGGTCATTTGAAAAATCACCCTAATCATCTCTTCAGTTTGAGCTCTTTTGCAGTAAGTATCTTAATATTTATGCTTAACCTAAACACACCATTTGGACAGCTACTATGTGCCAGGTATAATGATAGCCTATAAAAGGGATACACACACACTCACACACACATAACACACATGTGTGCTCACAAACACTGCTCCTCTCACTTCAATTATTGAAGCCTTTTCCAAATGCCTAGCACAGTGACTTTCCCCACCACCTTGTTCTCTGCACCTTTGCTCATTCCCCTCTTAAGGTGATTCACATGTCAGGCAGTGAACACTTCAAAAAGAGGTCCTTGACTTAAAAAAGAGGTCCTTGACTTTATCCTTTCCATGTCCCAGTGACTGGCTTATAATGGCTACACACACCTGTAATCCCAGCACTTCGGGAGGCCGAGGCAGACAGATCACAAAGTCAGGAGTTTGAGACTAGCCTGACCAACATGGTGAAACCCTGTGTCTACTAAAAAATACAAAAATTAGCCAAGCAGGGTGGCACGCACCTGTAGTCCCAGCTACTCGGGAGGCCGAGGCAGGAGAATCGCTGGAACACGGGAGGCGCAGGTTGCATTGAGCCAAGATGGCGCCACTGCACTCCAACCTGGGCGACAAAGCGAGACTCCATCTCAAAAAAAAAAAAAAAAATTAGTAGAACAAATGCAAAGAATCCACCAAACAGATCTGCCATTTGCTGTGTGACCTTGGACAAGTCACTTTACCTCTTTGTGCTTCGATTTCTTGTCTGTGAAAAGGGTGTGAGGCTAATCCCTGCCTGTTTAGTTTCTGGTACAAAAAGACCAACCAGTTACTTATTACACACTAGGCAGGAGAGATACAAAGGTGAATAAGGTAAGGCTTGTGACAACATACTAGTTACTTGAGACAACAGCTATTCAGGTAGCTGTGTGTTAGATGAGTACAGGATCCATTTGAGATTAGCAAAGCCTGGAACACAGACTGTCTTTTGCTCTTCAGCCTGTGGCATACCCAGCTTTTTTGTCTAAATTGGGCAAAGCAAGGATACCTACAAGTGGTTTTGGATTTGTTTTGACTCCTAGCCATGACCTATTGTATGGATAATATGGTGGAAAATTTAGCCTTTTGTGATTTTGTGGGGTTTGACTTTGGAGTCTTCATATCACATTAATATAGTGTCTTCCTATTATTAGAAGTTATGTAGAATGCTCTATCACTTATGAAATCTATTCTTTGCTAAATACTAAAAGATAAAACAGTATTCCTTAGACTTTTCTTCATTATCTATGTTAGTCAATCTTACAAAGGGACACATATTTGTTATAGTGGAAAGTGTGCACTCTTGTACCAGTAATCAACCTTCACTTGCTACTAAATGTAAGGCTGTGTATAAGTGACCTCACCTCTTGGAACCCCCATTACCTCAGTTGCCCATTGGGAATATGAATCCCTGCTTGCTTTCTCTCTCTCTCTCTGTCTCTCTCTCTCTCTAAAAGTATCATAGGATCCCAAACATAAATCCGTGCTTCTTTGTGGAAGTTCAGACCAGTCTCCGATGTGTGTGTGTGTGTGTGTGTGACTTATTTTTGTTAAAACAGAAGTGATTCTTGGTGTTGTATACAGGTACTCATCATTGGGTCTTGTTATAAAAGCTGTGGCAGCATTTTGGGAGCAGGGGTTCATCCCTACTTCATGACTGGGTGAAGGATTAGTAAAGTTGGGTAAGAATGCATAGGTGTCTTATCTTAGGAATAGCAAGAACATAAAATAGATTAATATCCTTCAAGTGTTAATGAAAAGGATAACAATGGAATATCTGCTGTGAGCATGCCACACTTTACAAGTCTAACTCATTTTGAGAAGTGAAAGAGCTTGCTTGCTCCAGAGTCCTTTGCAGAAGGTTTTCTTTCAGGAAATTATATTCCTTTCAACTACATCCTGCCTACTGTAATCAAACGCATCAGCGGTAACACGGACTCAGTGTGCTGTTTCATGAAATTTCACATTTTCAAATACAGTTTGAAATCAGTTGTAATAGTAAATGCAGAAGTTTGCGCAGTTCCATGTGGATTGGCTAACAGGGTGGTGCACTCCACTGGTAGTTCAAGATAATCAGATTCTGCCTCAGAGTAAACACAGAAAACCTAGGGGAAATGGTACACCTTTGAGAAGTGACTTGATTCTTCCCGGTGTCTGAAACACCTTTTAATAAACCCAGAGACACACCTCTAAAATCAGTGGTGAAAGGGGATAAAACCAAGCCTCTAATCAATTTAGGCATACCCAGTAGTTGCTGAAAACAGACAACACTCCTTTTCCTGGAAGAGACTTACTGCTGTTTTATTGACTCTGGCTAAATGTGAACTATATTTTATTTATTTTGAAAAAAAATTATTTTAATTGACAAAAATTGTATATACTTATGGGGTAAAACATGATGTTTTGATATGTATATACATCGTGGAATGATTACATCAAGTTAATTTACATATCCATCACCTCACATACTTTTTTTTTTTTTTTTTGAGACAGAGTCTCGCTCTGTCACCAGAATGGAGTGCAGTGGCACAATCTCAGTACACAGCAACCTCCGCCTCCCAGGTTCAAGCAATCCTCCTGCCTCAGCCTCCCAAGTAGCTGAGACTATAGGCACATGCCACCACGCCCAACTAATTTTTGTATTTTCAGTAGACACGGGGTTTCACCATGTTGGCCAGGATGGTCTTGATCTCTTGACCTCGTGATCTGCCCACCTCAGCCTCCCAAAGTGTTGGAATTACAGGCATGAGCCTCCTCACCCAGTCCACCTCACATACTTTTTTATGGTGAGAACAATTTAAACTCTGGCTTAGCAATTTTCAAGTATACAGTACATTATTACTATAAATAACTGTAGTCACCATGTTATGCAACTGATCTTCAGAACTTGCTCCTTCAAACTGAAACTTTGTACCCTTATACCAACATCTCCCCCATCCCAAGCTATATATTTTAAATGATCTGACTGTTTTGGAGACCAGCTTTAATCAGGAAAAACCATCTAAATTGTGAAAGAGATTATTGAGTATTTTTAAAACTGAGAGTAATTAGAATTCAGCTTTAAACTGTTGTCACATGTATTTACTTTGCGGCCAGTTTTGTTGAATACATGAGTAGGATTTGTCATGAATTTTATCAACTGGATACAAATGCACAACTCAAAAACACTTGGAAGTAGTCTATCTCTTAAGTAGGTTAAGCATCTCCTCTAAATTGTGTATGCATTTTTAATGTACTTACCTCCTCCTTTTTAAATAGTGCTATGTAAAATTCAATCTTTGTCAGAATAATACTTACAAATTCTGCTTCAGCAGTGCCACTGTGAATGAATCTGTGAAGTATCTCCTTGCATTACAGCTCTTCATACATCAAAGACTCTTTTTGAACTGAGTAATTATAGAAGGAAAAAAACCTTGTTTTAGTGCTACCTGAGAGTTCTTATTAATATTACCTTTGAAATGACTAATTATGTTACTTATAAAAACTGGAAAAAAAACAGGTATTATGTAACTTACTCATTAAAAAAGACTTTAATAAATTTCGTTCCCCTCCATCCCTCCCCAAATCCCTACTTTCTTTCTATCATGACGTTTTTTAATGCTTAATGTTTATATAAGAAAATGATGACTCCAACACATACTGACTCCCTCCTGCTTCACAAAACTTATCATCTTTCTGTTGCTGGGATTTTGAGCATGTGATTCAATTATCCTTGCTCTTAGCATAAAGCATGTTGGCCACATGCCCTAAGACTCAAGTAAGATGTGAACAGCACCTCTTTCAAACTGAGTATTTGAAAGAGCTGAGAGGGTGCCCCTGCTGATAACAGAGGGTGGGAGCCTAAGGGGCTTTTCCTGTTTTGAGACTTGAACTCACGAATACACTGTCTATGTGTATGGCTGTGTGGAACTGAGCTAGCAATCACATAGTAACCTCTATGAATGAGGAAGAATTCCCCTCAGTGGCTTCATCTTTGCATGGGAAAATCCACAGTATGTGCATCACGGGTCACTATCTGTTGGGCTGTATCAAGAGAAGATGAGTATCAGAAGGTGGTGACAGTACTGTCCTCCCTTGAGCTGACAGATCGCACCTGCAACAGGATACCATGAGTTAGAAGAGCCCCAGGCAATCTGGAGTTCCTCCTGGAAGCACCAAAGATAGTGACAGAGTACAGAAATTGAGCGTTAGAAGAAAAGTTGAAGGTTCCCAATGAATGAATGAACAAGCTGAGAATGTTTCAACCTGGAGAGGAGACCACGCCAGGGGATAGGATTACTATCTTCCAACAGCTGAAGTTCTGTCATTCAAAAGAAGGAGGAGATGCACTCTGTGCAGCTCCAAACTACAATATATAGGTAGAACTTCCTGGGGAACAAGTTTTTAACTCACAAGAAAAGGAAAAATAGCCTGATCAGGCTGTCTCAACATGGAGCAGGCTGCTTCAAGCAGTAGCAAGCTCTCTGTCACTGGCAGTGTGCAAGCATCTGCTGGATGGTCCAAATGACTTTAAATTCACCTTAAATATTAGGTCAATTAAGTTAGTATTTATAAAGGACCTACCCTGTTTAGTGCCAAGAAAGGGCTTGATTTTTTGTGTGCCCTGAAATAAAGTTGCTTTATTTTTCCTCATTAGGAGATGGCCCATTCCTGGCCTACTCCTCTCACTTCCATGCATACTGCTGGACACTCTGAGCAGAACACATTTTCCATCCCAGGACAAGTCAGTTCTCTTCCTTCCTGCATTTTTTCTTTGTCTGATTTTAATTATACCAATCTTCCAGTTGGATTCTCAGTGACAAAAGTGGCCTTGGTCTTCTAGTGCCATAAAATCTCGACTCTCTCTCTCTTGCCCCTCAGAATAGCAATATAAAAATAATTTTTATTGAAAGTGAGTCTTTAAGACAAAATACACACAGATACCGGCATGCATATCTTACTCCATAGGGTGTTGCCACTGTCCAAGTCACTGTGTCTAGAACAGATGAGACAGAGATTGAGTAAGAAATATTCAATCCCTTAAGAAATATCAAATAGATGACGGAACAGCAACGTTCAAGATTTGAAAGTTACAAAACCTATACTCTTTAATGAACTGATTTTCATTTTTATCACAGTTCATGCCTGAGGTGGCAACATTTAGAGGATGATTAAAACTCTGACAGGTGAAGAAGGGGCCAAGAGAAGAATACCGCATGCAGAAGACTAGCGTGAGCAAGGTCATGAGAGATGAGGGACCATGCTGTAATGCATGGTGATATAAGGTCTTAAGCGGTAGGATTAAAGTTTGTGTGATGGGGAGTGGAAAGAGAGGAAATCTGGGCAAATAGGTGCATCTTTGGAAAATGCCTCGGATACCACCTCAAAGAGTTTGGATTTTATTTGTAGAAGGAGAAAGACCCAAAGGAGAAACCCTTAGAGTTTAGGGTCATGATTTTGGCAGTAACACTGGTCTAAACTTTGCTTAATGATCTTCCTTCACTTATGAAAGAGGTCAGAACTAAATGAACAGCTAACCTCACTGTCCCAGTATGGGTGTGTGCTATTCATTTTTGCATTCTCACCTACCCTCTTTAGGCTCCTGTTATCCTTCCCCCTGGCATCTCCAGCAAAGGGAGTTATCCATCCAGCTCAGCTCCAACACTTGTACAGAAATTGCAGTGTTTTCAGCTGAGTTCTCCAATTTTGGAGATAATTTGGGCAAGTTGCAATTTTGACATTTGCAAGTGTATACAATAGAACTGTTGTTTAAATGGGCTTTTGTAGTAAGTGCACAATTTGGAATCAGGCACAGTTTGCATTTTCTGCCAATTATCTGTGCTACCATCAACCCCAAGACAAAGGTAGAAGTGAGTGGGCTAAAATGGTGAAAGCAAGAAGTCTACCCAGCCACTCCTGTTTCATTTGATTCCTGCCAAAATGTTGGTTTGAAAGAAAAGTACATTTTAAATAACAACCAACACATACAATGGCACCATGTGCCTCACGTCATTCTAAGCACTTAATATATAGTAAAGAATTTAATCCCCACTACAACCCAAAGAGATTTTTAATTTTACTACCCCAATTTACAGAGGAGGAAACCTGGTAGTTAAGTAATGTGCTCAGGATTATCCAGTTAGTAAATGAAGGAACCAGTATTTAGATCCAGGTGTTCCTGGCACCAGCGGTCATACTCTCTCTCTGTATGTCTTTTATCACACAGGCTTACTGATGCCCCAGTTCAAATTGTGTCTTCCAAAACATGGCCATCCCTATATGTAACAAAGGTGATTTCCCTTTCCTCAGTGCTTCCACTAGAACTAGGGGGCAGCATCCTTTCAGAAAGCATCAGTTTCTTACATCCATGACAGAGCTTGCCCAGAGGAAAGAGTGCTGCCTTAAGAGCTGCATTCCCAGCTGCTTTTAATCCTGGCACTGCCATTTGCTTGCTGTGTGGTCCTGTTCAAGTTCCTCTAAGCCTCTGTTTCCCCATGTGTATTGGGGCGTGGTGTGTGTGTGTGTGTGTGTGTACACTATATAATTCCAATGGATTTTTTTAGGTCAAATAGTTGATGATTCTGTAAGCTTACTAAAACAAATACGGTTGAAAATTTTCAACTTAACTTATTTATCAATTTCAAATTGAAAATGCCGTGTTTTCTCATAGACGATGAAAAACCTCACAAGGAAGGGAGTTAAGTGCATGCCAAGTAGAATTGAGAGAGTAATAATATCCTCAGGAGAAGTTTAATAAAGTTTTCCTGGAGGTAAACATCCTCTGGAACAGTGGTGGGCAAACTATGGCCCATAGGTTTTTACGTCTTTAAAGAGTTAACGTTTTCAAAAGAAAATTAATATATCGTTATGAATAATATTCACATGAGTGTGGAATTCAAATGTCAGTGTCTATAAATCAAGCTTTCTTGGAATCCAGTCACACCCACTTATTTACGCATTGTCCATGACTGCTTTCACACCACAATGGCAGAGTCTAATAATTATGACAGAGATGGTATGTCTCCCAGTGCCTCAAACATCTACTCTCTGGCCCTTTGCAGGAAAGATTAG
Source organism: Colobus angolensis palliatus (assembly GCF_000951035.1). NCBI lineage: Eukaryota > Metazoa > Chordata > Mammalia > Primates > Cercopithecidae > Colobus > Colobus angolensis. The sequence goes on from NW_012122376.1 coordinate 11,160,782, forward strand.
CTGACCGTTGCTCTAGAATCTAGATCCTTTAGGAACTTCTGATTTTAGGATTATTGTCAAGGCTATTGCTTAAAAGAACCTCATAAGTTTGTGAAAACAACTTGGCATCAGTATATTCTACTGCAAAAATTACATATATGACATGTCTATGAAAGAAACTCATAAAGCAAAATCAGGCATTTAAAATAAATTTGTATTATTTGTTGTGCATTAACAATTACTGTGAGAACTGTGCAGATTATTTCTACAACCAAGCTATTTCCAATTGCGGTTGGATATGTATGTAAAGTAACTTTGGTGATATACAAAGGTGTTTCATTTATTTTGATTTGATTTCTAGTTTAAGAAATGTGAAATCCAATGCATAATAATCAAAACATCATATGTACCTCATAAACATATACACCTACTGTGTACCAAAAAAAGTAAAAATTAAAAAATAAAGTAAAAAGAAATGTGAAATTCAGTTTAACATTAAAAATTGCATCCAGAATAAGTATCAGTTACTCCAATTCAGTGAATAACATAATGTTCCAGTTTGCTGTATACATTGTTGCACTGATGCTCTGGAAGAACTGATTGTTTAGGTGTAAAGTCCAAAATATCTGGATGAAGGTTAAAAATTCAGGCATAAGACTAGTACAAAGACTGACTACGTGTTTTACTCTCTGATCAGATATTTGGCTTAACTGACTTTGGAACTTGACATTTAATTTCCTGGAGGTATACAAGCCCAAACTCATCCTGTACCTTTGTAATGAAATCCCTTAAATAGTAACAGATAAAAATACTTGTATGTAGTTACGGAGATATAAATGGTTAACAAGTCATTTATTTGACACTCCGGAAAATGAGATGTTCTGGATAATTAAAATTATTGGATAACTGAAGGTTATTATTCTATAGGAATCATGCAATATAAATTATTTTGAAGTGTAATTAATATTTTCCTGACTTCTTTTAAAGATTATGTCGAGCATGTTTTAGTCTTTCTTGATAACTTATATATTGTTGTGAGTGTAAATTATTGTAGTATGTGTAATATTATACTATGCTGCAATTATGTTCTCGGAGTCTATTAAGACAGGTGGGAATGCTTGCCTCTATATTAAATGACTGTAGATTCTTGTGCTTTTTAAGTTCAGACTTTTCTGTGTCATTTTTGTGGGCTCCTTTGCTATTGGTTTTCGCCTGTCAATTTTCTCAGTGCCAGTGCCTCTAGAAATATTTCCCCTTCCTTGCTATCTGTGATTTGAAAATGAGTGGGAATCATTTGAGTCCTTTGTCAAAAGACAGTTCTCTATCAGGGAGAGCACAGAAGCCTCTTAGCAGCAAACTATGGGCTTTGCAACAGACAGTTCTTTCTCTAAGAGGCCTTTTCTGCCTCTTGTTGAGTTTGTGGTAGTCTTCTGGAGTGGTGATCTTGCCAGAAGACAAATCTCTGGAGCAACAGAATCATACTAAATACATTGGAAATTTCACTTTTGATTAAAGCAAAGTGTTATAGTTTTTGCTTATTTTTTATACAAGATAAAGAATGCTGTGAGCCTAGTTTTCATCTACAGAGGGTCAATATTAGGCTTAATAAATAGATTACTTGGAACAATGATTGATATAACTAATTCTTGTATTTACTTGAATTCATTGTCTCCACTTTTGGAATGCCTGTATTGCGGTTTGTACCATTTATCTTCCATCCACACAGTGCCATGTGTGCCCTGAACGTTACTGTAATGATTTTGCCTTCACGTTTTGTCAGTATTCACACAGGTGTGCCACACTCCCAGCAAGGCAGCATGTGCAAATCTGAATTTCTCAAAACAGTGAATGAATTGTGTATAATGTGACTTTCAAATCAAATTTAAATTCCTTTAAATAACACAGTCCGCTAACATTTCACATTGCTTCCTACACTTCGACAGACTTGCAATGCAGTTTTAAGAACACTTCTTATATACAAAATGAGGTACATCTGTGCACATGTGTCATGGAAAGTTGGATCTGTTTCTATAAAAGGGAAAAACTGAGCAGATCTATTAATGATGCTCTTGTTTACAGTTTTACAAAAAAACATGATCATCTGTTTGAACCAACTCCTCTTTATTCTTTTAGAGGCATCGTTTTCCAGCTAAGTGAGAAATTATATACTTCAATTTCACACATGGGTCATTTGTTCCCATGTTACACACATTTCCAAATAGATACCAGTCTTACTTATAATTTTGATTAAATGGCAGTTATGATCATGTTGCAGCAGGTTTGGCTGGCAAATGTTTATCCTTCAAATAGAGCTATAGACAAAAGCCTAATTAATGGAATTGTTAACAGCAGTTTCCTATTTGCAAACATTAGTCAACTACATCTTCAGCAATAATTAACATGCCTCTTATTCTCCTTGTGTCATCTAACTAATGTTTGTGTCATATATATTCTTCCTTGTAGGAATCGCAACATCTGACCCCAGGATTCACCTTACAAAGTAAGTGGTTTTGAAAAATCCTTCTTAGTCCAAACATCCATGTTCTCTGTTCCCTAATTTTTTTCCTTTTTCCTACTTAAAATCATTAAAACATGAAAGAAGAACAATAACAAAAAGCTTTTTTAATTGTTAAGTTTTAGCTCTCAGAAATAAGTGAGAAGATGTAAAGTTTGTCTTTCTGTACCTGGCCTTTCTCACTTAACATAATGACTTCCAGTCCCATTATATATCTAATTGGTTCCTTTTTTTTTTTTTTTTTCATCTGTTACTTATCTCAAGAAGGTAACTCGGGGGACTGCATGTTTGGAGATCAATTTAATTCAGAATAATCATTTGACAGTAGAAACATGAACAGTAATTGTTTATATATTTTCTTTTCAGAGTGGAATGACCCAACCACCAGAGCTTCTACAAAGTCAGTATCTTTCAAATCGTGAGTAGTTGGATTTCCAAATTAGGCCTTTTTGGGGATATTTGGCAAGGAAACAGTGTCTCAATGCTGATCTAATCATGTTCTCTCCTCTGCTCCTTGAAACTATGAATCTTGACTCATAATAATACGTAGTTTGGTTGGGGTGTGGGGAGAATCAGATTTCCCATTGTCTTAGTCTGCTTGGGCTGCTGTAACAAATACTATAACCAACATGGCTTGTAAACAACAGAAATTTATTTCCCATAGTTTGGGAGACTCAGAAGTTCGAGATGAAAGCACAGCATAAAGGGCATCTTGTGAGGGACCATTTCTTCATAGAAAGCTGTTTTCTTACTCTAATCCCACATGGTAGAAGGGGTGAGGGGTCTCTCTCAGGCCTCTTCTTATAATGGCACTAATCCCATTCATGAGGGCTCAACTCTCATGTCATGATCCCCTCCCCAAATACCCATATCCTAATTCTATCACTTTGGGGGTGAGGATTTTAGCATATTAATTTTGGAGTGATACAAACAGATTATAGGACCCATAATAAGTAAGTAACAGTAAAAGTTAATGAGATCACCATTAGGCTCTCTAAGTTTGTAAATACAGACCAGGTCAATACCTGGGATATGAAAACAACTGTGATTTCAGTGAAAAAGGAAAACTCTAGATGGCTTGTTTCCCACATTTTAACTAGTTGTTCAAACGCTGTATAATATCAGCTAAAGACATTATTGTACACAATATTCAGTCACCACTGACTGGGATGGACGAGGGAATCTAAGCAGCCATGATTGGACATGAAATGTTGAGTGGATTGCTATGGCCAGTCAGCCCAAGACCTCACTATTTGCAGGTCATCAGGCTCCTGTATATTAAAGACAAACAAGGGCATCCAGGAAGAGCTGGAATAAGATATTACATGACAGTAGGTTGAAGTTCAGAAGCCAGGGCCCTGCAATTCACTCAGCACTGTCTTCATTTTTTATTAATGCTAACTGAAGGAGGAGTTTGGAGAAACCAATTTCCTCAGATTAACTATTGTAGATTTTCTAATATCCATTTGTCCAAGAGAGTATCAAGGGAGTATTATTTCTCTCACAACTTCTTTTGTACCTAATAATAGAAAATGGAAGTCAATTTTTTTGTGTAATAGGCACATACTTAGACTTTTTCAAAATGAAATAATTCATGACATTCAAGTGGCCTAATGGCACCCTTGAAGTGAATTGCTCACCTTTTGGAAGATCATGAATAATTGCATAAAACAACTGGGAATGACTCCCAAATAGACTGAGGATTTGAGAAAGTAAGTGGCATTTCTACATTCTTGGTGCAGGGCACTAGCAAAGCCCCAAAGGCCTGACCCCATCACTGGTTCATTTATTTGCTTTTCTAGACTGATCTGGGCCTTCTAATACAAAGTTCAATTTCAACAACCAAGAATTCTCAATTTTAAGAAGCAAGAAAAAACAAGAGAAGGGGATAATAGAACCATAATCCCGATTTAAGGACCAAATTATATGAAAACACAAAGATCAAAGTCATCTTTGCTGCTGTATATTTTAGCTTTTCCATTAATCACATTTTGAACTGCCCTCCCCCTTGTTATTCTAGGATATAATAGATCTAATCCTCCCTGCCTTCACACTTGTCTCACTTCATCCCCATTAAAAAGTCAGTAAGATTCACACACACACACACACACACACACACTCACACGCACTTAGAAAATCAACACAAGTTTCCAAACTTGGAAAAAATATAAAAATATATTTTCCTGTGTAAAATTACTTACTCCTAAAGCAAGAGTATTAGGCTCCCACTGTGAAATATGCTGCTTGCTATATATACCATAGAATGCAATGTTTCAGTAGTTTGTAACTAACAGAAATAAACTTGTCAATTGTGGTTTATAGTTAGAGGCTACATTTCCAGAGAACAGCACTTCACAGCACAGTAATATATAGTGTAGTCAATACAACTAAAATACTCTATAGGAAGCATCAGTAAAACTAGAAGACACTGAGTGCATTTTATGAATGAGCTCCTCTCTTTTTGTCTGTTTAATCTGAAGTCCAAGCACTGTCCATCAGATTTTAGCTGGAATAAGTTTCCTTCTTACGGTAGGGTATGGGTTTAACATAGGACAGATCAGAATTGCAATAAAGTTATTTTTATTTTTAGCTTCCAAATTATTGGCTTAGCCATTACTATCATTCTCCCACATTTAACTAAGGTGTGCTTTTTAAGCCACGTCCTAGGATTTTCCATTTGGCAGGGCAATCCTCCAGGTGATTAAAATCGTTCTGAGTGTAAACAGACTGCTAATGTCTGCACCTTGGTGAGAAGCAGCCTGTAAGTCAGCCATGATACAGGAAAGACCCAAGGCCAGAAAGTGTCCTAAGCACACTCCTGACACTTAGTGCAGTAAAGAGAGATTAGAGTCTTGTAAAACAGAATCTCTTAATTACTGGGACACTTCATTACTTTTCCTCATCTTGGCCTGTTTTCCCTGGTTGACAAAACGCAGATCTTCCATTGAAGTATGCATTGTTTATAAGGATTATACACATGGGCACCAGGTCTGAAAACATTGGCCACAGTGTGCCTGAGTATAAACTTGGAACTAGCCAGTCTCCCTCTTTCTTTTTGACAATTACTGCTGTCTCTGACCCTGACCCCAACAATATGACTGGCTTTTTGGAAAACTGGCTATTTTCCTTCTCAGTGTACTCCATTGGCATACAGTGCTTTTTATCAGTGTCCATTCATGCCATGACATCCTACCTGCTTCAGCTGGAACTCTGAATGCTTATGAGGCAAGAGTACTGAATTGGGGAAGTTTGGAGACCTAGGTTTAATCCCCTCCTTTGTGTCAGTTGTGGTATTGTGGGGGAAAGCACTGACCTAGTATACAGAAGATATGAGGTTAAATCACAGGAGAATTTATTTTTATTTTAAACTATACAGACAGAGTCCCTTAAAGGGAATTAAACAAATTAATGAGTATATGTGTCTACCCATGCAGCTACACCAACAAACACTTGTCAGTGTTCAAATTTAAGCAGTTATACTTTTTAGTAATTAAATCTAGCAACATAAAAATACATTTAACTTTAATCATCAATACTTTCTGGAGGAGAAAAATTGGTCTCCCACCCCTCAGCCTCTGTGATTCTGAGCTATGTTACAGTCTTGGAACAGGCCCCACCTAGGTCTTCTAAATCAAACGGTGTTTCTAATCTCCCCCAAAAATGTCTCTGTCCCAAAAAACAGGGTGAAGCATGGGCATAAGAAGGTGAAATTGTGGTTTTCAGGCTGTGGAATTGTATGTTTACACAGTAATATCATGTCTGTCTATTCTGTCTCAAAGAGATCTGTTTATTTCAATGACAGAATTCAGGGTCTGAATGGACTCACCAGACATTGTGTCACTTTGTAGTTTTTCTTTTTCTTCCCCCCCTCCCCCGTCCCCTCCCCTGCCCTGTCGCTCCCCAAGACAGAGTCTCACTCTGTCCCCCAGGCTGGAGTGCAGTGGCACCATCTCGGCTCACTGCAAGCTCCGCCTCCCGGGTTCACGCCATTCTCCTGCCTCAGCCTCCTGAGTAGCTGGGACTACAGGTGCCCACCACCTGTAGTTTCTTAATGAAGTTATTAAAGAGCAATGAGGAAGAAAACAGAACCAAACCGAAGAACTTGGATTTTCTTTGTTCAGTTGGATTGATTCATCCAGTGGATTATAACATCTTGCCACTTACCTGTCAGTTCAATGGCCTTCCCAAATGCATGACCTTGTTGGTCTTTTATGGGCCATCATAGATAGGAACAGATAAGATGCATTAAGTTGCCCCAAAAAGGATTTTCAGGCAGGTTCCATGAACTCAAGGGTGTACATCCAGTTAGTTCTTAACTTGTTTTGTGAGTACTGTTGAGGAGATGGCAGCTCCAAATATCAAGCTCCTTTGTAAAACTTGGTTGTTAGCATTTGGACTTTGTCCAGGTGGAAACCATCCATACCCCCATTTAACTGAGCAGCTCCTGTGTTTTAAAACATGCTGTCGAGAATGCCTGGATAGTTTCCATAAAATCTTAATATAGCCATAATGCTGGATTAGTTTTTTTTTTAATAAAACCAGTTTGCCAACTTATGGTATTAACTATATGTTTTAAAACATCCCAACTCTGGAGTCAGAGAGTTGATGGAAGGTCTTATGGAGACAGATTGGTTGAGGCCAGCCTGAGTTTACATGTGGGTGGTTGTTATGCATGTCACATGAAGACATCCTTGATTGTAGCACTAGTTAGGAAGAAAGGGCACTACACTATCACAGGAATGACAGACACAAACAATAATTATTGTGCTGTTGAGAACAAGTGTCAGGTGCTTTTATGTACATTGCCTTATTAAACTTGCCAGGCATCGTGGAGGTGCTCCAAATTATTCCCATCTTACAGATGAGCAAAGCAAAGCTAGAATAATAGTCCTTCCTCCTGAAGTGTACACAGTCCAGTAGGAAGACAGACTGGTCATGCCCACTTATTCTGAATGGATATTTTGGCTACAAACATACAGAAGAGCCCTCTGAGTCACAATGCTCCTTAGTAAGAAAGTTTGAATGCAGGCCAAGGGCGCAGTGAGTTCAAAGCTCCCTCTCATCCTGCTGAGTTGCCCTTCCTCACAGGATTTGATAAGTTCAGGGATTTAGTATACCAAAGTTTTCCTTTTGTACCTGGACACAACATTCCTACAACCTGGTGGGATGTAGTCCCACAAGAAATTATACTGCTCTGTTTTTGATGACACAAAACTGGGTCAAAATTGTTTTATGTAACTAAAATGTCATTATTTCTAAAGTTTTCTGTAAGTGCTATGAAAATTTCATTACCAAAGAGAATAGAAAGACTGTGAAAATGTTTTCCAGATTGCTATAACCAATACAGGAATTACATTATTTTTTAGATCAATTTTGAAAATATTTTTACTAAAAATCAATTGATATTCATTACAACCCTGGCCATCCTTTTACTAAAGCTTTCATCATTGAAAATGTTTCCTTCGAGATTTTAATTTGAAATTTAAGAACTGCAATGCATTACTGCAGAGCAATAACCCACTTTCTAGCAATTTCATATATTCTTCCCCATGTAGATGTTTGATCTGCTACTTGGATGCAATTTTGGTAGCAAAGTGACTGTGTAATGGGGCAAGGAATAAATGACTGTTATTTTCTTAATCAGATTAATTGTTAATCAGAATACATGATTTGGTACTTAGAATTTAAAAATACCACAGCCGGGCATGGTGGCTCACGCCTGTAATCCCAGCACCTTGGGAGGCCAAGGTGGGCGGATCACGAAGTCAGGAGATCGAGACCATCCTGGTTAACACGGTGAAACCCTGTCTCTATAAAAAATACAAAAAATTAGCCGGACATGGTGGTGGGAGCCTGTACTCTCTACTACTCAGGAGGCTGAGGCAGGAGAATGGCATGAACCCCAGAAGCAGAGCTTGCAGTGAGCCGAGATCGCACCACTGCACTCCAGCCTGGGCGACAGAACGAGACTCCGTCTCAAAAAAAAAAAAAAAAAAAATACTGCTAATCAGTTTGCGACTCATAATAGCCAAACTAACTCTCCTGATAAGCTGGTAATCTTGGTAACTTTACTAGTTGCAGACATTCTGGGTTTTAAATCAAGAAGTATACCAACTCTTGCTTTTAACTTGTCTTGTATGGCCTGCATCTCTGAGCTTGCCAACTTTTCCTAAGGACTTAATATATTTTTGGAAGTTCTCCACTGCATCAGGGGCAACCACCTGGGAGCAGAGAAAACAAAATTTGGCAGCCTGTTCAAGCTGTGAATTAAAGGTAATTCACAGTTTGAAATGAATCAGTGTGAGGTCCTTGAGAAGAGTAATCAGACATCAAGAGGATTTTATGTTGAGAACTGTATATTGGCTAATGTGACAACAAGCAATATTGGCATTTGGAATGTTTGCATCAAGAAGCACTGAAGCTGCCGGGGCTTAATGGGTACCAAGATCTAAAATGGGGGCTCCCTTCAAAGAGAGCTGTAGATTTACATTTCTATCACAAAAGCTGGAAACAAAGATGGATTGGCTCAGCCATCATAGTTGAAAGATTAGATCTGATTTTTGTGGTGGTGTTCATGGACCTAAGTCTATCATAGGATTTGTATATCTCAGAAGGCTTTTGAGACACCTCTGTAATTGAAAGCAAATGTCTCTCTCTCTCCCTCTCCCCCACTCCCTGCCCCCCTCTCTCTTTCTCTCTAGGTAAAGGCAACCATCTCTTCCTTTCTACTAGATTTCATTTTTTTTTTCCAACAAATATGCATTCAGTACCTACCATATGTAAGGCTCTGGGCTATACCCTGGTAACTCAAGGTAAAACACTGCACATCACTGTCTCAAGGAACTCATGGTCTAGTGAAGATAAGACTTGCAACCGACAATGCCAGCAACCCAACGAACTCATACTAATTGAGTGCCTACTATGTGCCAGGCACTTCCCATGTACTTTTTCTCCTTACAAGCAATCCCATGGGGTTCATCATCATTATACTGTACAGAAGTAGAAACGCAACTCAGAGACATTGAGTGAGTTGCTCAAAGTGGCATAGTAACAAAGAGGGAGGCAGAACAGGACTGACTCCAGAACATATGCTCTTAACATTAAAGCCATCCTATGAGTCATTTGGAGGTGGCCTTACTGATTTTCAGTCAGGTATGATCTTGCCCAGGCATTAGGACAAAATCAACTAACCACAATGCAAGCCAAAATGGCTATGCCATCTTGGTTTAAAACAGGGTAAGTATTAGATCTAAATATTATAACTGAGTTAGGTCTTGCATATACTACACATGCTGACATGGGCACTGAAGACAGATCTGTCCTCAACTCAGGGCCTGCACCCAGATTGTGTCACCAGGACTCTAGAATGTTCCCTTCAGTGAGGCTGAAGGATCTATTCCTGCAAGGAACTTAGACCATCACAAAAATGAAATTCATGTAAGATTGATTTTGGTGGCATGTCCCTTCAGAAATGTCCATCGTGCCACATTAAAGAGAAGAGAAAACTGATATTTGGGTCTATTTTTATAAGAGACTCATCCATCGCCTTTCATGCTTACCAACTTGTTTGATAATTAGAAAGTGGCTTTGTATCCTCATGGTGAAATAATTTTCAAAAATATCCCCATCTGTTATCAACCACAGTGGCATATTTCCAAATTCTTCTCAGCATTTTTAAACAGTAATTGGGAGTGAAGCAAATAATGCTGGTGGAAGGCACTGAAATTAATAAGCAAGGGACCAAAGTTAAAAAAAAATTCAGTTATATAATTGAATGTAATGTTGTGATAACACATCCATGCACACACACATGCATACATATGCTTTGTATCCCAGAACAGTAGGTCACTCTAATGTTGTTTGATCTAATGAGATGCACACATACACACATGCACACTCTTTTTTCAGTTTTTACATTGTAAAGTGCTATGATCACGGATATTTTTCTTTTTTCTTTTTCTTTTTTTTTTTTTTGAGATGGAGTCTCGCTCGGTCGCCCAGGCTGGAGTGCAGTGGCGCGATTTCAGCTCACTGCAAGCTCCGCCTCCCGGGTTCATGCCATTCTCCTGCCTGAGCCTCCCGAGTAGCTGGGACTACAGGTGCCCGCCACCATGCCCGGATAATTTTTTGTATTTTTAGTAGAGACAGGGTTTCACCGTGTTAGCCAGGATGGTCTCGATCTCCTGACCTCGTGATCCACCCGCCT
>NW_012122376.1:11171531-11183120 GCF_000951035.1 Colobus angolensis palliatus
GTTTCACCGTGTTAGCCAGGATGGTCTCGATCTCCTGACCTCGTGATCCACCCGCCTCAGCCTCCCAAAGTGTTGGGATTACAGGCGTGAGCCACCACGCTCAGCCAGAGATATTTTTCATGTGCACAGTGAATGATAATTTTAACACACTTTGACACAATACATTAGCCCATGTGAGTGGCACAGCATTCCTGTTAGACAGCCAATTGAAAAGAACTCAGGCATAGGGAGGGGAAGAGATTTTCCTAAAATCCCCCACCTAGGGAGTGGCAGGGCTGGGACTAGAAGCCAGGATTCTGCATTCTCAGAATATGCTGCCTTGTCCCCAGATTCCCCAGATGGCTGCAGGGCCAGAACTCATCAGAGCCCTGACAAGTCTTCCAAGCCCAGATGAAGGACATGTAACAGCAGTGTAGACAAGCTCCATATATCATTCTTAGAATTTATAAACAAACAAACAAAATCCAACTGAGACTGGAGTAGAGGAGAAGAAATATCTGCTTCTGAACTATTCATTTTGTTTTTCCATCCTATCAAGCATCTCACAAACAGCCAGATCCTTTACCACAATTACATTATTGGGAATGTTAGGTTTAAATGGTCTGCTCTTGACACCTTCTCAGAGTTGCTAAAAGCCTTCCATTTTACACTGATGAGTAGGGAGCAGTGTTGGCAGAATACCACAGATGCACGCACAATTACAGCTGTAAAATCAGTTGAAGAATCTGACAAATGCCTTTATTTGTGGTTCATCCACCCACTTTAACAATGAAGACCAAAAAAGGAAAAGGTCTCAAAGCTATTTGACTGACATCTACGAATATGCTGCCAAGACTGGGACAGGGTAGGTGGGATGGAGTAGATGGGGTTGGGGTAGGTCTTCTGAAAACCAAAAGAATAAAATTTATTTTCTTTGCTACCCTGTGGGTTTTTGACACTGAAGATCTACAGTACGACCCCATAGTACACTGCCTTGCCCTTGCCAAAGGTTCTAGGGTCCCTGAGAGAGCAATAAGTGAGAGAAAAGTATCCAGAGAAGAGTAGAAGCTAACGATTTAGCAACCTATAACTCTGACAGCTCCATTGCCTAATTTCTGGAGTTACTTGTTTTGGCATAAGAAGCCCACTTTATAAAAATTCCAGATGGAGATCTCAATTTTGTAACTACATAGAATATTTCTTTTTTTTCTTTTTTTCTTTTAACTTTTAGGTTTGGGGGTACATGTGACGCGGGGATTTGTTATACATATTGTTTCATCAATAAGGTATAAAGCCCAGTACTCAATAGTTATCTTTTCTGCTCCCCTCCCTCCTCACACCCTTTCCGCTCAAGTAGATCCCAGTATCTGTTGCTCATTCTGTGTGTTCATAAGTTCTTAACATTTAGCTTCCACTTGTAGGTGAGAACATGCAGTATTTGGTTTTCTGTTCCTGCGCTAGTTTGCTAAGGATAATAGCCTCCAGCTCCATCCATGTTTCTGCAGAAGACATGATCTCATTCTTTTATATGGCTGCATAGCATTCCATGAGATATATGTGCCACATTTTCTTTATACAATCTGTCTTTGATGGGCATTTAGGTTGATTCCATGACTTTGGTATTGTGAATAGTGCTGCAATGAACATATGTGTGCATGTGTCTTTATGGTACAATGATTTATATTCCTCTGGGTATATAACCAGTAATGAGATTACTGGGTCGAATGGTAGTTCTGCTTTTAGCTCTTTGAGGAATCGCCATACTGCTTTCCACAATGGTTGAACTAACTTACACTCCCACCAGCAGTGTATAAGTGTTCCCTTTTCTCCATAACCTCACCAGCAGCTGGTTTTTTTTGTTTGTTTGTTTTGACTTTTTAATAATAGCCATTCTAACTGGTGTGAGTACATAGAATATTTTTATACTTTTCAAAAGAAAAATCTTTTAAAGTACCTATTGCTCATAATATCTGGAAATTGTCTAGGCCATCCAAAAATTGAAAGGGTCGTTCTAGGTTTCTCCAAAATAATTTTTGTATATCATATGGTATAGAAAGAAAGGAAGAAAACAATCTGGATGTGAGCAGTATTCTTGGGTAATTGCAACCACCACTTTTGGCACCTGCTATATACCTGGCACCCTGGCAAATATTTTATAAGCATCAGCTATTTCATGCTCACAGCAACCTTGTGAGATGGATATCGCTATCTCCATCGCCATCGTCGCCACTATCATCACTTCCAGGATTGTCCTCTCAAGGGCTCAGAGACAATGCCAAACACCTGTGGCTGCACAGCCAATGCCAGTAGTCACATTAGAAGTCAGGCCTGCCTGGTGCTCTTTCCACTGTGCAATTTCACTGGTTCACCTGTTTAATCACCTTCTAGCCTCATAATGTCTCTGAGAAGTTGATAAGATTAAACTGATTTTATGGAGAAGGAAATTTCATCCCAGAACAATTAAATGACTTGCTCAAGGCCACACAGCTAGTTGTTGAGGGAGGTGAAGTTTCACTCCAGGATTCTTGGATTACAAAATTCAAACCTTTTTTTACCTTTTTTAATACCCTATTTGCCTCACCCACATAGGGTTTCAATTGAACTGTTATTAATTATTAAATACAAAGGAAAAATAACAAAATAATCTTAATAATGCTACTCCTTTCTAGTTCTTTGGCATTAGTGTTTTCTACACATACTGTTATATAACACATAATATATATTGGTATATTGTTAAATCTTTTAGATTTGGTCTTTACTCAGTTTCTGGAGCAAGGAGACAGGGGAGGGAGCCAGTGTTGTCCTAGAGAGGGCACAGATGTGGGGCATCTATTTCCGAGTGGCTGAAATTCCAGAGCTCTCACTCCCCTGTCATGTGACTTGATGAATTTGTTTGGTGCTTTTCTGAGCCTTTGTTTCTTCATATAATAAAACAGAGATGATATATTACTCAGACTCTGTAGTGAATTGTGTTGTCAACAGATGAGTTCACGAATGAGCTTTGCACTCACCTACTCTCATTGGTTCTCTTTCCATGTTAGAAGTGAGGAAAGTCATGCCCAGGTGACCTAAGTGAGGCATCCCAGCTCACACAGGTAATAGTGTTGCCAAAGCTCAGTCCTGTTTCTTGACTCCTAGTTGAGTGCTATTTTTGCTAATCTTGGCCGTTATTTTTCAAAAGTGTTTTGTCAATGCAGTTTGAATCAAAAAATCAACTGCCAGTGCTGTCAGAGAGCAATAGATTTAAAATCAATAACTATGTCTGCCACTCCTCTCCTAATTAGGTATCCCCAGCATGTTTCTGGATGTTTCACACTGCTGAGAAGAGTGACTGCATTTTTCCACTCAATTATACCCAAGGAAACATTGTTCAATTTAGTAATAGTTTTAGTGCTTGTAGAAGAATTTGAAAACTAGAAAAATCTCATACATTTTATAATCTCACTGTCTTAGAGATTGGGATTTGGGACTAGGTCTACCCTTTATCTTCATGCTTTTATGCAGCTCTTTAAATTTTTGATATTGAAGAGGGCCTGAAACTGGTGACCTGTGTTGCCCTTCACTACTGGATTAAAATTTCAGGTTGCTACTATGGTAACCGTACCTTGAAAATTAGATCCTGACAGAGTCACTAAGAAATGTAAAAGTGCACTGGTGCCATGAACTTTGAAGAAAGGTTGCATACAACTGTCAGCGACAGCCTCTTAATTGAAATAATCTGCCTTTCCCATCTGCTAGAAAGAGTTTGTGTGTCTTGGGGAGGAGGGACAAAAAGATTATATCTTGATGGATTTTTAACACAAAAATGGCTGTAGTTCGAAGCAAAGCTGTTTTCTGCATGAAATTTAAATCAACTTCAGCTCAATTTATGCTATTCAGAAAGAACTGTGATACTCAGTATTCACGGTGGCAAGAAGCCAAGATGCACAGTAAAGATACAACGATACTGAGAGAAGATACTGCTGGGGATCTATCCCAGAAAAACCCCAGTGGCCCCAGGGTCCAAATAACAACCTCTTTTAAACCACAGATTTCTCTGCCCAGGCCTCTGGGAAGTTGGGGAATGCAGAGCAGCCGCATGACAGACTTTCAGATCAAGAGGGCCAGCAGTCACTGATTTGCTTAGTGGCATAAAAGCTGAAATCATATTGACGCTCCCAGAGCCAGGGAAATGAAGCAAGCAACATAAGGTCTCTTGGCTTTCAGGAACACGAGGGTGAATGGCACTTGCAATTTCAGGAATTCCTTTGTGCATGTCTTTCCCAAGGCAAGCACATCACGGGGTGTCTGACTTTATAATTAGTAGTGGCTGTATCTGTGGTTCCATAACAAGATTTTTGTTGTTGTTGTTATTGGGCCTTTTTATTTTCTTTATTTTTTTCAACATTCTCATAAAAGGATTTTGATTTGTACTTCTAATGCTACGCATAGAAAATGACTCTTTAACTCTCTGAAGGGCAAAATTTCAGACAAGAAGTGATGTTCTCACTCTGAGAATATTGGTATTTTGCACACAACAGATATCAAATATCAAACCTGTTGGACAATATCAAGTAGTTGGGACTGAGGGATATGGAGCCATAGGAATTCTCACCACCTAGTGGTGGGAGAGTACCTTGAGGGGTAGTTCTATCTGAAGACTTCAGTTAGAATCGCCTCTCACTTCATTTAAGAGTCTTTTCATTTTGGTTTGGTCAGCATGGGTACTGAGGGGACTGTGATAGTGATGATTGAATTGTGATATACCTCTAAACTCAAGGAATGCCCATGAAAGCCCTACAAACAAATATCACCAGTCTTCTACCTTTGAGGACTGTGGAACCACAGGTAGCAGGATGTTTGACTCTCCTGACATAATAGTTTCACAAATCTATTTACCTGAGTGGAAGTGGTGGTATCCACTCCCCTATTTCTTCAGCAGTCGGTACAGGAAGAACCTACTAAACAACAGATAACCAGAAAATATTCTTGAGTGTAAAGTGAAAGAATGATCCAGAAAGTGTCACTTGCTCTGAAGTATTACTATTTTTTGATATATTTTACTCTTATATTTGTTAATCCAGATTTTAAAAGTAGTATCGTAAGAAGAAATATAAATGCATGCATGTGTGCATATGTATGTGGCTGGAAAGCAAATACAATGCAGAACTTGAAGTGGACAGGCTCTGTAGCTGGAATGGCTGGGTTCAAATCCCAGCTCCACCATCTTTTAGCCATGTGATCTTGGTCAAGTTACTTAACCTCTCTATCACTCAGTTTCCTCATCTGTAAAATGGTGGGTAGTAATAGCACCTACATGATACGATTAAATGATTGAAGTGCTTATCACAGTGCCTGGTACATAGGAATTTTTTGATAAACACTTTTATTAGTCATGCTCATGATTATTGCGGTCATCATCACTGAGTCTTTTGAATGAGTGCTGTTTGTACTACATTCCAATCTTCAGTCACTTGGGAAGCCTTTCACTCTATTCCCTGACTTGTCCTAGAGGCCTCCAGTTGGAGAAAGACCTCTCCAGAATGAGCAAACCTGGACTACATTGAACATTTCCTTGGCTCACCTGCCTACCCCAGTCCCAGAGGATAAAAACAAAGAATGGCTAGAATGTCTTAAATGTATACATATTTGGTATTAGGCACAGTCTTCTTGTTCTTGGAGCTTATCACAGCATCTTATCACAGTCACAATTGTACTCTGAATTCGTAGTTATTTCTAAAAATAAAAGCTAGGACTTAACTAAGTGCCAAACACTATGCTGAGTGTTTTATATCCACTAGCTAATTGACTATTTATAACCCAGTGAGATGTAAGCACTGCCATTACTCACATTTTATAAATGAAAAACTGAATTTCATGACTTGAAGCTAAATTTTTATAGCCAGTAACGATGGATTCATTACTTGAACTTATGTCTGGTTGACTCCAGTAAGAGACCCCTTAACCCTGGCCCTCTTGCCTACCCATGGACTCTCCAATCTCAGAGTCCACCTGGACTTGTTTGTCTTGGGAAATGGCAGCACCTCCTCAGAGGTAGCGGAGCCAATACAAGAATACCAGAGAGAGGAAACAATGGAGGACAGGAATTTGACCAGAGATATTCTCTGCTCCTGAGTCCCAAAACAGCCTCTCACATTTTGTAAAATCACCACTGGAATAATTTGCTGAGTCATACTTTTAAATTCTGTGGTTCACATATATATGAAAAACTACTTTTGAAATATATAACAAGCATGTTGTCAATTTTCTAATCAGGTGGAACAAATTATTTTCTTTATTCCCAGTTTTTGCATGCATAAAGGAATCTGTCTGAATAAGAAAACATGTCAATAAAATTTCACGGAATAGCCTCTGCCATTCTGTGAAATAAACATTCCATTCCCTTGCCTGGGCAAATCATTCCTGTTGCTGCATATCTACTTCTGTTTCCTTGGTCTAAAAAGACACTTCAGATTCTGCCTTTAATTATGATAAGGCTTTACTATTAACCCTTGAGAATAAAGCTTATTTTTGCTGGGAGGGAAGGTAAAATAACATTTAAATTGGTTTTAAAAATAGGAATGGAATCTCAGAAGACACACTAATGTAGAATACACTGTATATCAAAATATATAAGTGCATAGTTGTAACAGTGGCTTAGTAAACATATTGCTGAGTGAACTATGAAAAATAATTCACCAAGGTACTATTTCCCATACTCCTAAGCACTGAGTTAAGAGAGTAATGCCATAAAGTACATATGGACTGTTTAAAAATATTTGTGTGTTTTTTAAAGAATACTTTCTTCAGGCCCAATAGACTAATCATTTTTTCTTCTCTTGCTAAAAAAGTACACTGTAAGGAATTTAACTAAGTGGTATATTAAGTGAGGGTCTAAAATATTTGTAGAAGATAACAATTCTGAGCAAAGAAATATCTTTAGCAATTTGATTCTCAATGTGACATAAATCAACTTTATAAAATAGAATTAAAAGAAGTTCAGTTACAACTTTCCAATTTTTCATATAATTTAGCATTTCATACTCCTTGTATTCGCTACTGGCACTTTTGTTATAAAAGCCTGAAACTGCAGGTCAAATGAGTACTTACTTGGATATAAGTAATCTGATTTGTTTTTCAGAGAGAGATCTTTCTCTGAACAACATGATTTATCCAACTTAAGAGACTACCTCTGTGGAAGAGCAACTCTCTTGAAGACCATTCTTTACATAAGGTTTTGCTCAAAACTCCTAGAAACCTGTACGAAAATTATAGAATAATAGAAGGCGTTCCTAAGATTTCAGCCTTCCAATGCTCTTGCTTAAATTTTAGACCTCAACTAAAGTAACTTGACTTTTCAAATTATGTTTCAATTCAGGTTTGTTGTCTTTTTTTTTTCTTTTTTATTATACTTTAAGTTCTAAGGTACATGTGCACAACGTGCAGGTTTGTTACATAGGTATACATGTGCCATGTTGGTGTGCTGCACCCATGAACTCGTCATTTACATTAGATATATCTCTAATGCTATCCCTCCCCCCTCCCCCAACCCCACAACAGGCCTGGGTATATGATGTTCCCCTTCCTGTGTCCATCTTTTAATTCCATATTAAAAAGTTTGATGAGATTATGATGAGAAGGGGGGGAGATGATAAGGCAGTTCATTATGCACATCAAAGCATTTCAAAACATTTCTGGTTTAAAGCCATTAAATAATTTCCCAAATTTGAACCTGTGGTATAAAACACTTTTTTTAGTCTAATTCCAACAGTGTAAATGAGATACATGTGGAAAGATTTCAAAGCAACATTTCTTATAAATAGAATTTCAATAGCTTCGCCTTTTAAAAGGAAAGCAAGGGGTAAAGTGGATGAATCGTGACAGTCTCCCACAATGAGGAAACAGAGAAAATGCTCATTCACATGCCCACCCTATTATGGTGTAGTTTGGCTGTGTGATGGTTATTACTGAATGATTATAATACACAATTTTACGTGGGAGACAAAAAGAAAATCGTATATAGATGTTTTCCCACTTGAAGTAAACCTGTCACAAAAATTCTAGAATATATTTCCAAACAGATGAAAAGGTAGTTTTTCACCCTTAAAAAGAATCCTTCACTTTGAAAATGATTCATCGCAGGTTCCCTTTAAATAGTAAGCTCATCTCATACATTTACAATATGGTTTGATTTTCAAAACATCAGTTTACATGCACTTTCCAGTAACAAATCTATTGTGCTATGTGATGCTTACTCGTATAGGATAAAAAAGCAAAAGTGTTTTTTTCTAATTAATACACAACATTATAATGTACAATATACAAATATCAATACATTTTGTTCAAACTAATAAGTACTTGGAAATGGAGATGCAAGAAGACCCCATTTCATTGACAACAGTTATAGGGATTTATGTTAAAAAACTATAAAATAACACTGAAGTACATAAACAAGGTTTGAAAGAACTAGAAAGATATATATGTTCTCATAGCAGAAGTGTTATAGTGTTATTTCTCCCAAAATTAATTTATAATGCAATTCCAATTAGAATTCCTCAAAATGATTCTTTTTGGCATAAGACAAATTATTTTATAGTTCATACACTAAAAGGGTAAATGCTCAACCATAGTAAATGAAAAGAAAGAACAGTAGAAAAGATTTTCATTACTAGATATATGAAAAAACTATAACCCAGTTTAATAAAATCAATACATTATTAGCATGAAAATAGATACTAGATCGACAGAAGAGAAGAGACAATTCAATTTATCTACCTATATATGTATGTAATATATAACAATAGCATTATATTGATTCAAAGAGAAAAAAATTGATATGTAATGATGATACTGGCACTACTAGATTTCCATTTAGAAGAAAATAAAGGTAGTTTCCTATCACATTTAAATATATTAATGTAGGAAGAGGATGAGAAAAAATAACTAATGGTTACTGGGCTTAATATCTGGATGATTGAATAATCTGCAGTAAACCACCATGACAGGAGTTTACCTATGTAACAAACCCGCACTTGTACTCCTGAAATTAAAACAAAAGTTAAAAAAGATACAAATATAAAATATAAAACAACAATAACGAAAATACCTTTAGTAAAAATTCTTGGAACTCTATTTCTACAATCTAGGGGAGAGGACCTTTCTTAATTCAGTCAGAAATCCAGAAGTTCTAAAAGATGAATAACTATAAACAACTGAAATATAACATTTTCATTAAAAAAGATGCCATGTTTCTATATACAAATGGGATTTTCCTACATACAATGAAATGAAAGTTTGTATGAATAAAAATTAAGCTTGTATGAAGAATAAAATAAAAGCAGAAAAACAAATGTAGAAAAATATTTGTTTAAAAATTATTAAAATGTATAATTAAAAATTTAAATATTTAAAGATTAACAACACTGTATAGTACATCTGACATGCCAAGCAGTATTCTAAGCTCTTTACCTGTATTACGTCATTTTTTTTTTTTAATTCATCGATTTTTTTTTTTTTTAACTATATTTTAAGTTCTAGGGTACATGTGCACAATGTGCAGGTTTCATACATAGGTATACATGTGCCATGTTGGTTTGCTGCACCCATCAACTCATCATTTACGTTAGGTATTTCTCCTAATGCTATCCCATGCACTTTCCAGTAACAAATCTATTGTGCCAAGTGATGCTTACTTGTATAGGATAAAAAAGCCGAAGTATTTTTCTAAAAATTTGAGTCGATGGTTTATAGTTGCTCGTCTTTAATATTAACTATTTATAGTCCAGCAGATTTTGCTAACACAAGTTGAGATGGAGATGCCACTGGCTGCCTGAAAGCTAGTTCTGCAATGCTCATTCTTGATTATCAAAGTGCCGTATTTCAGCAGCAGTCGATCAAACACGACCTTGTTCTTGTTCTCATGGGAATCTAATCCTTGAGTCCCTTCTTTCCCCTTAAATTTGTCTGGTTCACAGACACATTCCATGAGCTGAAAATCTAACAATAAATTAATGAGAAAATTAGATCAGTTTGCATAACATTTGAAAAGGAATGTAACCTTTGTTTGCACAATATTCACAGTCAAGGTGGAATGGACAGATCAGTAACTGGAAGTGTGGTGTAGCACCTCACAGAACATGAATTCTCTAAAGAACCCTGGCAACCCATGTGAAAATGTTACCTGGAATCATCATTTTGAATAGAGCAAAATGCCGTTGGAAAAGAGGCTAGGGCTGAGCTGTGCAGCATCATTTGAGATCTGTGCATCCAGAAACTATAAGCACATCTTGAATACAGAAGACACACCTCCCTGCTTTCACTGTAATATTTTAAATAGTGTGCTGGCTGGCTTAGCTTTTTAAAACAAATGTGTTTAATGTTTGTCAGGGAGAGGGTGAAACCACACAGGAACATTTACAGCAATATGTAAATTGACATTATATGGATTTTCTACTCTCCTAAGAAACTTTATTGGGAAAGTCACTTTTTTTCTGCATAAAAATAGCAGCCCCTAAAATATATCTAAGCAGTTAACTTTTCCATGGAATTCAACTTTGAAGATTTTACATAAGGTAATTCCGAAATGGTTCTACAGAGTTAATCCTGGCTCTTTTATTTATAAAGCATTAATCTCAGACTTTTTAAAAAATGTGATTGTCTCAGATAATTTCTGAGAACAGATTGAGCTTCTAAGATTTAAAAAGAAAGGATCCAATTCTGTTTATTTGTGGCCACCAAGCAGGTCAGTGGGAGAATCATGTATGTGTCACTGAGTGATTATTTTGAGAAATTGAGTATACTGACTCTCATCTTCTAATTGAAAATTGGGTTGCTGCTGTACTTTTTAAAAAGTTTTATTAATATCGGACAACTTTCCTTGGAAGCTTTGGGCTATATGGTTTTATTTATGCCATGCAAATGATGTGAATACTTGAGGCAGATAAAATCAGAGGAAAAGAAAATAACCACTTTTCTGTCAATTATGTGTATGTGTGAGGCAAAATTATTTTACGTATGAAATATTTAGATTCTCTTTTTCTAAATCCTTTATCATGAAATAGTTACTATGAAATATTAATTGGTATTCAGCAAAAAAGGGAATTATATGATCCAACATATTTGGGAAACAGTGGGTTAAAAAAACTAACAAGTCTTTTCATTGTAGGAATTCTTTGAGCCTTTAATATGCAAATGCTCACTGTGTTTCTACAAGAGGGGTGTAGAATATGAAGTGTTTTTCAAACTAACTTGGCCATAGAATTTTTTTTTTTTCCCAGAATCTCTACCAACATGATGTGGAATAATTTGGGCCACTCCAGTCTAGATAACTACGCCATTATAGAGTTCTTTGTGCATATGTAGACTCAGCTTCAATATCTACCTGGAGTGTGGATGCTCATTATCTCTTATCTTGCCATCTTCACTCCACCTTTACTCCAGTTGCCCCGCCACATCTGAAAATACATTTTAAATCAAAAATATCCCTTATAGGCAGCTTAGTGAAATTACAGATAATTTGTGTTTCAAAATTATGGGGGCTTTATTTTTGTACTGATAACATGGAGGGTGTTCTGAAATTCCACCAACTTTCACCCAGATTTCTTTTGTGAGGAGCCTTTTGTCTGTTCCCCA
>NW_012122376.1:11183170-11202317 GCF_000951035.1 Colobus angolensis palliatus
CCCGCCCTCAGACCACCTGCAACTGTAAGTTGTCTGGGGTGGCTGACTGGGATCATCTTCCTTCACTGTGAAGAGAAAAGCTGGCTGAATAGAGACAAAAACACTGCATACTCACTGAACATTCTTGGGAGATAATTTGCTGCCATGTTTTATAAAGCTGGGGACTGGATGTGCTTAAGAGCTTTTTAATAAATATTGCCAAGAGAGATAATAGTCCTATTATCTGGGTGACTTTTGAGACCATTCTGAATGCTGGTGTTATTGAAAATGCAGTAATGAAGTCAACTCTCAGATCTAAGCATGTGGATCGTCCACTTCAGACTGTGTCTCCCCTAGCTGGCTTGCTGAGGCCACTCAGCCCAGCTCTGGGCCGCCTTCCCCTGCCCTCTGTGGGAATGTGTTTTGAGAATGCAAACACGCATAACATCAGACTGAGAAAAAATGCAATTAAGTAGATATGTTTTAAAAAATGATGGGAGGAGGTGATGCATTATACACAATCCAGAATCTAAAGGAAAGGACTTCCCATTTTGCCCTCATTTTCTGTGCACTGCTTGTCTCTATTAACACCAGTAATCCAGAGCTGATGTAGTCCCTCCTAAACAGCCAAATTATATTTTCAACAAGGCCAAGAATGTGTCCTTTATTTAAGCACTTTCTTGATAACTGATCTATTATGAGAAGCATTTACTACATAGTTAAACTGGCAAGAACTAGAATTT
This sequence comes from Colobus angolensis palliatus, assembly GCF_000951035.1. NCBI lineage: Eukaryota > Metazoa > Chordata > Mammalia > Primates > Cercopithecidae > Colobus > Colobus angolensis. The sequence goes on from NW_012122376.1 coordinate 11,183,893, forward strand.
CTGGTTTTCTGAGCTACACACTTAGAGCAAAGATGTTTCTGTGAACACAGTACTTCATTTAATTATCATTTTAATTACTTTATTGACTTAAACATTAGTATTGAACACATTTTACAATAATGAATATATAAGCAATTTATTATTTTCATTATTTTTTATCTCATTCACATTATCTGAAGCTTGATAGCAGATAATTAGTTGATTGAATATGAAAACACCCAAAATATTGTTGGGTAGCAGAGATGAGCTCCAATTAGTTGACTCTTTCTTCCCTCACCAATTACATATTATTTTTTATATTTGTTTCTGGTATGTACTCAATATTTATAATATGCATATTTGGAATTGGTACAGAGGGAGATGGTTCAGTGATTGTATTTGAACTATATTGTAACAGCTACCTTATAATATCTATGAAGACAAGTATTGAAATTTTTATTTCTGGAATTAACATTTTACTTTAGAGTTTCTCATTAATCATTACTTTTGTTTATTTTATGTATGGTGTTAGAGACATGTTTTTGAAAATATTTTTTCTCAGCAAACTGGGTAGGGTTAAATTTAGAACTTGACAATAGAAGATCTATCTACAGAAAATACCAAAGATGAAAATGCAAAATGCTGAGAGGCTGGTACAAAAATGCAGTTTACAAGACTGTACTCTCCTTGAGGTTGGAAGTTGCTGGAGAAAAGTGGCTGATGGTCTCACACCTCATCTAGCTAAACTCTCTTTCTGTTATCTTGGTTACCTGCACTGTGAAGTGGCCTTTCAACTTTATTTAATGTTTGCAAAATCTGGTTGATTGATTGCCTAGTCACTGAGGTTTGGGGAACCTCGGATTTAAACATTATCTAGGCAGTAGCAACATGTACTTTTTTAAGGGCATTTAAAGGAATACTAGTAAACTTCCGGTGGGTATTCCAAGTCCAGATTCATGGTTATTCTTTGAGGAAATACCAAGAGTAAATAGAACTACCTAGCTTATCTTGTAAAGTTGAGGTAATCATTTTGCAGGGATGCTTTTCACTGTTAGTTGAGCCTTCTCTTGCTGTTGCAATTTTATTTGTCCACAGGGAGAAAACAGGTAGGGTGGGAACAATGTTAGGAATCCAGGTAGCAGTGTGTGAAGAAATGTATATTTTCATGTACAAAGAAAAGATAAATTAAATTCTTAGAAGTCAGAAGATTCTCATGTTTGCTGTAAAATAAAATTCTGCTGACAAATCCACCTCAGGGGGACCTGGCTTTGGGGAGGAAGGTCCTTAATTTGCTTTTCTCCCCAAATTCTGATGAAAGCCAAGAGAAAAATCAATTAACCAGTGTCAAACCAGGGCTCAAAGATGCCCTGATGCAGCACTGTGTGTTCATTGGTAAGCCCCAGTGTACTGTGAGCAAGTCATCATCATTTGGTGCGTGGCTGATGAGAGATATTTAACTTAAAGAGAAGTGGCATAATCATTGAATTTGACTCTGCCAGTTGACTTACCCTGAAAGCCCAGAGTGCACTGGCTTCAAATGGTTAACTGACACAATTTTCAACAGAATGTTCTCCTCCAGCTGGTTGGAGATCCAACTTAGTGACTTGAGATTAGCTGAAAGGTGGAAAGGCTTCTCTGCCTCTCTAACTTATGTTTTAGCAATAGATAACTAGGAGTTTTGTTGTTGGTATGGTTAATATAGATCACAGGCATTTCTTTTGGGGAGGAGAGCCTTGCTATTTGAGGTGAAGCCCAATGGCTTGACTTTCCCCTAAATTCCACAAACACAACAATATAAACAGATTTTTTTCTTTTTCCCACGAACTCCATTCTAGTGTCCTAGAAACAGGTAGATTTATGCAGATTAATTTGGCATAGTACAGCAAATTGCTGCTGTGAGATATATCATAGAATTACTTCCTAACTCAGGCTAGCTAATGGCTGGAATGAAATAAAACATAAAAGTACATTTACATAGATTGTTTTATAAGTCAGATAAAGCTTTATGTTACCTAGCATTGGAACTGGACGTGTTTTTGCAAGCAGCATAAGGGTTGTTCATGTAATACTTTCATTATTTCCAGCAAATGTAAAACAAAATAAAAACAAGAACATTGAATTTAGCTGCCATTAACTGCCATTAACTGTAATTTTTCCTGACAAGCTCTCTCTCACCTGATGGTGAGTGAAATGCTGGGAAAAGTCGACTGAAAAATTGTATAAACGTTGATGAAATATGCCCTTGTATTTTAAGCATGGCCAGTTCAGACATTTAAAATCGAGCAATTTATAATGTGTTAGCAGCCAGAACTCCATCATATTTTAAATAAATTTATTTTTCTACTTCTTGTGAGACTCTAAGTCACTCTAAGAAGAGTCATGACATTTCACTGTACAAGGCAGGTCACAAATTGAATAATGTGAAATAACTTTATAAGAGAACTGAAGAAAATGATATGGCAATAATGTGCTTTACAGTAAAATTTGATAGCCCTCTAAAGATCAATGAGTGTGTTTGTTTACTTTGAAGTGAAAGGACAAAGGCTTCATAATGGAATTCAGAAAAATGCCTGAATTAAAGGCATCGTTGCCAGATAAAATGGCTTTCCTAGTCTGTGGTGAATTCAGAAAACCTACCACGTATTTTGCAGTAGAAAGAATAGCCTAGGTACTGTCTGTGATAATATGTCTTATAAAGCTGCCCTGGAATGAATGAAAGTCCTCTTGTGGCTACACAGAATAAAACAAGCTGCAAGTCACAAGGTTCTTGTCCTGTCCCAAACGTTGATTGAAAGGGCACTTTATAAAGGGAGAAAGAAACAGCGGGGGCACCCTCATTTGCATCACCAAACCCTAATGATGGAGGCGCTTTTATGGACACACTGTGTACACAGAATAGGTTCAATTAAAAAGAAGCCGTTTTACATTGGCCTTTACCCCACCAGGATTTTTTTTTTAAAAGACAAAACAAAGACCATTTATCTGGGTAACAATACATTACTTTTAAAAAGGAGGCAGAGTGTAGAACATAGAGTAGGCAAGAGGCATGGGTCTGCCATGGTTTTATCTTTGCCACTTCTTTTCTTAGCCAGTGCACTGTAGACATCATGAAAGCATATCTTTGTCAAAATAAGGTAAATATGAATGATGGTTAGAGTAGGCAGGAATCTTGTAGCTCACCCTGACTAGGAAGAGCAAGATTCAGAACTTCACTTGAGTTTAAAATGAAGTTCCATTAGCAGGGACCAAAATGAATTGCTGTCTGATAATTCTGGCCTCGATAAAATGAGTTGGGGATTTGAGTTCAATGCCTACGGACAGATGTTCCACAGACAAAAACGAGGCTCTTAATTGGCACTAATTAGCACCCTTGTTGGCAGGGAGAGATTGACAAGGTTATTTCTATGGCACTTCCCCTGCTGACTCCCATAGCTGTTCTTTCCAGGATAAGGGGAGACCAATGTAGGTAAACTTATGCTCTCAGCCTTCAAGGATTATTTGTGCCCCCAAACAAAGACAGTCTTCGCATTTCTAAGCTGTCAACTTAGTAAGATTCTTTGCCTAGGATATACATTGGCTTTTATTTTTAATTAAATAAAGTGTAATTAGTAGGAAACAATCAATACGGTAGAGTGACAAGCACTTTTATGTTGGTTTGTTTGTCCCTGCTTAAAGAAGCAGAAGCAAAAAGAAAAAAAGGAAGAAGCTGTATTAAGGATGAGAAAAACAATCTAAGCACATTATAGATGTTAACACTAGTAGAGAACATAGAAGGTGTTTTATACTGGCACAAATTCCTGCAACCTGCTGTGCAACACATCTTTTCAATGCTTTGTTTATAATCACCTTCATCTGTAAAATGGGAAAATGCCACCAGCCTCCTGAGAGGGCTAAAGTCTGTAAAGAACCTGGATGTCCTGGGGCATAAAGGTGTCTTATAAGCTATCTCTAAAATGAGTAGCATGATGAAGAAGCTGTGGCTGCATTCTAATATACATTAAGCAGAGCTATATGGTAGTATGCTTTAAGTTTCTACAAACGCTTCTCTCTCTATAATTGCAAACTTGAGAATTATGCAAAAGTAGTTATTTTGCATTTGTTCAATTTAGTGCTAATAAGGAATTCAAAGAATGGATTAAAGTCATTTTTAGTAACTTGACAGATTTTTGTATACTGTAGCATGGTGGTGTACATTGCTGAAGAGCTGGAGAGGCTCTTAAATCTAGACTAAACCCATTTATTTTTCTAGGAAGACCGAGAGATTAGATATCCAGAACTAGATTCAAAGAATGCTCATCAAGAAGACCCACATGTGGTAGAAATCATGTGTGGGGATGGGGCAGCTGGATGGCAGGTTCCTGAGAAGCAGAGCCTGACATAGGCATTCCTATGAATGAACTTTAAAGAAAAAGAAACCTGTAGGAAGTGAAGAGAACAAGTGGGATGATGGGCTTGGCTGCAGCTTGATTCCATGAGGAATCCTAGAGCATGAACCAAATCACAAAGTTGTCCCACATTGAGGCAAGATGGGGTCAGTCATTTGGCTGGATACTGGCTGAACACATTCCTGTCTCTTGGATAAGGGTTTCCCATCCAAGAGCAAAGTGACTTTCCTTCTGCCAAGGGCAAGTATCTGGAGAAGGGCCCACCTGGAGGTCCCTGGAGAAGGAGCCACAATAGCTAGAGCATCTGTGCACCAGTCTGGTAAAAGAGATGAGGGAAGGGCCATGCTACCAGCCTTCACTACAAGGCTAAGGTTGGTAGATCCAGGTAGCTTCCTATCTAAGCAAGGCCTTTTGTTTCCTGAGCAACTTTCAGAAGAGCACGGTGTTGACTGAGCAGAATAAAGCCCATCCTTAGATAGTGAAATTTTTAAAAAGTATCCTTTGATAATTAGCAACAGTATGCACATGGTTGAGCTAAGCAATATTTTATTTGATGTGAACAGTCCTTCTTGAAGTATAAGAAGACAACACAGATGTTAATTTGGCTTCTTATGTGTTCAGATACTGTGGAAGTAGAATTCCCAGTTCCTCAAGCAAAACATTCTCGTTCATACCTGTCCATACTTGCATATGCCTCCTGTGTCATGCCTCTGCCTGTGGTACTCTGGAATCCTTGTCTTCTAGTCATTTCTCAAGATTGCACACCAGCATAAATTCCTAGGGGAAGATTTCCTAGAACACAGGTCCACCCAAATGAAGAAGTCACTATAGAGGCTATGTAAATACTCCAAGTTCCAAAGACAAAGGGATTTCCAGTACTTCCTCAAGGCCATCTCTCATAGCTTAGATTTCCTGTCCACACCCTGGAACCTAAAGCCTAGGCTCCTCTCAGTTCACACACACTCTTTGCCCCCGAAGGCATTTTCCTTGTCACCAAGCACCTACTACAACCGAAGAGGGTACAGTCAGTCCCAAGCAGCCCTACCAGGTTTCTCTTACCTCCTCACCATGGATGCCTGGTATCCCTTCCTCATCGGCATTCTCTGATTCTGACACTGGATCCCATCCAAGAGCCATACACTGTGCTGGTACATCACAATGCCAACCACCCCTTTTACATACTCTTAAAACAACCACCTCCAGATGCCCCCAGCTCTTCTTCCCTCAAGGCCACAGAAATCTGCAGACTCCATGCATCCCAGTAGTGATTTTCAAAGACTGTGGCTTCTGTTGCCCTTGAAGGATCTAATTAGGGGAATTGCCTGGCCGAAGTTATGCTTTAGAATGATTACTGAGGCCATAGTGAGAGATCCTGAAGGCTTGAAATAAGGTAGGGATAGAGAAGAGAGGACAGACTGGAGAAGGGTATGATATCTGTGTTCCCAACAATGGATTTGAGTAACTGACAAGATGTGTGAAGTAAGAAAGAGGATAGAAGTTTTAAAATGATCAAGCTTGCTTGCTTGAAAATTTGGTAGGTGGTAATACAATAGAGATATCTTAGTCAATTTGTACTGCTATAACAAAATACCTAAGACCAGGTAGTTTTTAAAGAAGAGAAATTTATTTCTTCACAGTTCTGGAGGCTGGAAGTCCAAGACTAAGACACCAGCAGGTTCAGTCTTCTGGTGAGCACCCATTATCTGCTTCCAAGATAATGCCTTGTTGCTGCTTCCCTAGGAGGGATGAATGCTGTGTCCTCACATGGTAGTTAGAACAAAATGGCAAAAACGGCTTAACAAGTTCCCTCCAGCCTTTTATAAGGCACTAATCCCATATATGAGGGCAGAGCCCTCATGGCCTACTCCTAAAGGGTCCACCTTTTAATGCTGTTACACTGGGGATTAGGTTTCAACATGAATTTTGGAGGAGACACAAACATGCAAACCATGGCAGATGCAAAAGTAAAGCAGAAGAATTAACTTCGTACACAAGCTGCAACATGGATTAAACTCAAAAACATTATGCTAAGTGAAATATAATATGCTAAAGTCACATATTATATGAGTCCCTTCATATGAAATATCTAGAATAGGCAAATCAATAGAGACAGAAAGCAGATTAGAGGTTGTCCAGGGATGGAGGGTAGAGGGGATAGAGGGATTGGGAGAATGATAGTTAAAAGTTACAGGGTTTCATTCTGAAGTGGTGAAAATGTTCCTAAACTAGATAATGGTGATGGCTGCACAACACCGCAAAGATACTAAAGAGCATAGAATAGTCCTTTTTAAAATAATAAATTTTATATGTATTTTATTGCAAAATAAGTAGATAGATTAAAAATAAAACAAAATAAATGAAGGAATGCATACATATATACTTAAACCAGTAGGAGGGACATGCAAGAGATGGTGAGCTCAGTATTAACTTTCTTAGGCTTGAGGCATTTGTGGAACATTGTGGCAGAACTGGATTTAGGTGCCAGAAGCTCAAAAGAGTGTTATAGCTGTCAGGGCTGTAAATACATTGCCTCAGCCCACTCATTTTGGGGAGCTGGGAAGGTAGGAACTGGAGCAAAGCCCTATATTAGTTTCCTGGGGCTGCTGTAACAGAGTACCACAAGTTGGAGGCTTTAAGCAAAAGGAATGTCCTGTCTTCCTAACTTCCAGATGTTAGAAGTCCAATAACAAGGAGTTGGTTCCTTCTTAGGGTTGTAAGAGAAGGATCTGTTTCAGGCCTCCCTCCTTGGCTTGTAGACATCTGTCTTCTCTCTCCCTGAGTCTCTTCACATACTCATCCTTCTATGGGTGACTGTATCCAAATTTCCCCTTTTTATCAGGACACCAGTCATATCGGATTGGGGATCACCCTAAGGACCTCAAGACTTTATCTCCAAATAAGACCACATTCTGAAATACTGGTGGTTAGGGCTTCAACATACGAGTTTTAGGTAGGAATGCAATTCACTCCCTAACAAACCCATTTCCTGTATTTCCCTTTTCTGAATGGCAGCAATTGTAACGATCCTCCAGTTGCAGTAGTAATCAGCTGCACAGTTCTGTCCCATCCTAGGTAGTGGGAATTTGGGAGTACTTTCCCCAAAAACCACTCTAGAGCTTCCGTCCATTCTTCTCCACTCTCTCAGAATAACATGGACTTAGGGAGTTGACTCAAGAGTCATCTGCATGCAGTCATTTTCAAATAACATTGTTATTGCAATTACCAAGTTGAGAAAAGCCTGCTCAACAACTACTTGGGCAATTAATAAGGTAATGAAAAAAACAAACATTTACTTTTTTATGTGAAGACAAAATGTTTGTAGGAAGCAGCTCTCACATTCTTTGTAAGCAGCTCTGCTCTGCGGATTTCCTCAGCATCTTTGACCAAGCCTGGCTTGTGACCATCTTGTTTTCCTATGGTAGTTCATTCTCTGGTTTTGTGGTGGGACATTACGCCAAGAAAACTCGCTCAAGACCAAGAGACAGATCAGGCTGTTGTTCCACATTTTCTTTCCACTAAATCACAGTTTTCTTTCAAGGGAAGGTGGCTATTGTGAAGCTGTCAAACTAGCTGTTAAATGGGCTGAAGTGAAGGCTCCTATTAACAATAGCAGCTATCTCTGTCAGATTCAAGCTCTTCAGACAGTTACAAGGCAATTTGGCCCTGATAGGTGGGCTATTAAAAATAACAAAAGGCAAGAAGAATGAGAGAGGAACACCCTTTTTACTTCCTGGTCTCAAAACTAAGGGGGCAACTGAATATTTCACACTTGGACCTAGCCTACAGTTAGTGTGGCCTTCATAATCTCACAGGGACAAGGCATCCTCCCTCCCTGAATGTTTTCCTTTAGCCAGGTCTGGGAATGGAAGATGGCAGTGGGGAGACAGCAACAAGGTCTCTATCAAGTTCAAGGTGGCCAAAGAGCTCTGAATGCTGATCATGATTGGAAACAGTGTCACTGATGAGGACAGCATGTGTGCTGTGTGTGTGGCTGTGGGGGGCGGGAGGGTGGCGGCAGTGATGACGCCCTCTGCATGAGAAAGAGCAGTGTGGACAGTTTCACACTGTTATATCCAAGACTGTGAAGGTTAGACGACAGACAACCAGAAGAGAAATAAAGGGAAATTATCTCTCAGCTTAAGGGAGCCCCAACTTAAATTGGATTAGTGAGTTAACATTTGCCTTACTGTAGGAGTTATACACCAGTACAGGGCCCTGATAGGAGCCCGGCTACCTAACCCCTCATGTCATGGTTTGGAAAATCAATTAGCCAGTGAAGGACTGGGCCTTGCGTAAACTCAGTAGAGGAGAAACTGCTGCAACCCAGGCAGTCTGCACCTCTGACCAGCAAGAATGGACGCCTTTTTTTACGTTGAAATAGATTCAGAGTCCCATTTTACCTGTGCTTAATGAATTCGTATATGACATGATCCTTACCCCAGCTTATTCTGTAATCACTAAAATGTGAGCCTCCTTCCATCAGCCCTCACATCGTATTAGAGCAACTCATCCAAATTTGCAGCCCACATTAACCGCATGCCTGCCTGTGAGTTTTATTGGGAATGGGGGCAGGTGATTTGTACTGTTGAGAGGGACATTGCATAGACAGATTCCTTCTTTACTACCCTCAGGTTTAGAAATTCCAAAGTCAGGGAGGAGGAGAAGAGTCTTTGCCCACAGGATCTTGGCTTGGTCTCCACCCCATCCAGACAGCTGTCTTTTTAATATAATGCTTTGTCTCTCCTGGAAAAGACAAAACCCTTTTCCCTTGGTGAGGCTTCTGCTGGTCGTATCAATTGCAATTTTAATGTAGGGAAAAAATACAATGAGAAAGAGATTAGGCAGGAAAAAATAGCTCTTCTTCTCTGTGTTTTTCTTGGCAGATATGTCTAGGAATGCATTGGAGACCTTCTGCCATACTTTGTTACGCAGGACAGTAAGCAGAGTGGTTAGGGACATGGGTTTTGGAATCAGGCCACTGTGGATTGCTAGACCAGCTCTCCCGTCTTCTCTTGTCCAGCTGTGAGACTTTAAAAAAAAAAAATGACAGCTCTATTTAGATGCATATGACATAAAATTTACCATTGTAAAGTATACAATTCAGTGTTTTCTAGTATATTCACAGAGTTGTGAAACCATCACCACTATCGAATTCTAGAATATTTTCATCACCCCAAAAGAATCTCCGTAACATTAGTAGTCACTCCCCTTGCCCCATCCCCCCAAGCCCTGGCAACCAGTCTCTTTCTGTCTCTACAGATTTATCTGTTTTAGACATTTCATATGAAAGGAATCATGTGATATGTGGCCTTTGGTGACTAGTTTATTGCACTTGACATAATATTTTCAAGGCTTATTCATGTTGTACCATGTGTCAGTATTTTCTTTCTTTTCATAGCTGAATAATCATTCATTTCATGGATCTATCACATCATGTTTATCCATTCCATCAGTTCATTGACATTTGTGCTGTTTCTACTTTATGTCTATTCCCTTATAGTTAATGATGTTGAACATCTTTTCATCTGCTTATTGGCCATTTGTTTTTCTGTGTCTGTCAGTCTGGGCTGCTATAACAAGAATCCCATAGGCTGAGTGGCTTAAACAGCAAACATTTGTTTCTCACGTAAGTGGCAGTTGGGAAGTCCATGATCAGGGTGCCAGTATGGTTGGGTTCTGGTAAAAACCCTCATCCTGATATCCTCACATGGTAGAAAGAGAATGAAAGGAAGCAAGCTCTCTTGGGTCCCTTCTTAGAAGGTCACTAATCCCATCATGAGTATTCAACCGTTATGACCCAGTCACCTCCCAAAGACTCCACCTCCTAATACCATCACATTGGGGATTAGAGTTTCAACTCTATATGACTTTGAGGGAGGGGGACACAGAAACATTCAGTCCATAGTGGTATCTTCTGTGGAAAAACGTCTATTCAGATCCTTTGCTCACTCTTTAATTGGGTTACTCATCATTTTATTGCTGAGTTTCCAGGGTTCCTTATAAATTCTGGATACTAGATCCTTATCAGATATATGACCCACAAATATTTTCCCCCATTCTGTGTGTTTTCTTCTTAACTTTTTAAAGCCTGAATTTCCTCACTTGAACAGAGAAAATACAAGTACAACCTCCCAAATTTCGTGGAAAGAGTCAATGAAGTGATCCATTAGAACACTTAGAGAAGTGAATATCTGGCACACATTAAGCTTACCTCAATAAGTCTTAGTTATTATTAGCTAGTATTGGTTTACTTGGATTTATTGCGAGACAGAGGCAAGGTGTAAGCTCTCAAGTCATAATTGTACATCTGACAGGTGTGATGTGAAAGGTTCAAAGTGCTTTGATTAAACTAACATGTTTTTCCTAGAATGATTGGAGCAATTTTATTTGAGGGACTACACTTTTATTCTGAATAGATTTCCTAGTTCTAGATATTAAATGCTAAGTCTTGGCCAGTATTGAGTCTCCTATTCTCCACGTATCTATATTTATAGTTCTTTCTGATTCTATCCAGACAGCTAGTTACCTATTTATCAAGAATGTGAGTCTATGAATAACAAGATAGAAATAGCCAAGTTCTGGGGCAAGTATTCAGAATTGGCACCCTCTTACCTGAAGCCAAATCAGGAAAGAATAGAGCTCCAATTTCATAAGATGTTCATCCACTATATGTAAAACCTACCCCCTTGTCTCTCTGTTGTTGCTTAAACTACTTTCTTCAACCAGAGACCTGGTGATTTCCTCTATAGTGATTCTTTTAAGGCTACTTTTAAATACATTGATATAAGAGCCAGGCTCCAGTTTGCCTTAATATCAGTAATAGTGGAAGCAGTGGCATTTATCAAGAACTCACAGTGAACTCTTTTCACATGTTATTTCAGCTGATCTTTGCAACAGCTGTCCAAAGTTGTTATAAGTAGCCTTGTTTTAGAGAGAAAAAAAATGGCAACTCAGAGAGGTCAATTAGTTTGCCCAGATTTGTACAGTTAGTAAATGCAAGAGCGCAGGCTGCACCTGTAGTCTGTTCAGCTCCCAACTCTTTGCTATTTCCTTTACATATTGTTACCGCTAAGGAAATTGAATTACAGAGCCCTTGATTGTTAGACAACTGAGTTATTTCTGTGTTTCAGAATTAGAAAGCCAATCCTTTCTAATTCATTAATATAGGGTAATACAGAACAGTTTAGATAAGTATGTCATTTGCTGACAGTGGCCCTCCTTTTTCCTGAGAATCCTCCTCTCTGGTTCAGTTTGTCTTTATAAGTCAATGGCAGTGCTAAAATAACGGCCTTACATGTGTTCAGCAGGGTCACAGGATTAAGAAACACTCATGGTATATTGGTGAGCTACAGAGAATTCATTTGCTGTAAGTTGGAATTTGGAGAGAGATGGCCAAAATGACTCAACATGGTTGGCTTTCCACATCAATGTAATTGTGCCATGTGCTATAATTTATAGTGTAAACAAGTTTCTTGCAAAAGCTAAATATATCATGCAACCCATTTAATATGCACAGAAGGAGCCATTAAATTATTTCAGTCCCATTACTCAAAATGTTCAGAAAATTCCTCTGTATTAGAGCCAGTGCAGGATTGGCTCTACAGCCAAGTGCATCAACATAAATGTTGAATTCTCAGAAGGAAATGCATGCCTCATACTGTTACTTAGGGAAAATATATGCCCAGACATTGTGGAGCCCCTTCTAAAACAATTCTCATTTTGTTAAAACAATAAGATCAAATTTTCAATCAGGTTATAAAGCATCTCTGCATTTATAAAGCTTGCAGACAATTGTGAATACCAATAAAAAGGTGATGTGTTTTTAAAGGATTAATAATTTATGTACCATGGAAATGGAAACTGAGGTTTTTTATATCATTTTCTAATTTTGTCTACCTACGTGGAAAGAATGCCTTGTGGAAGCCATATGTGATGCCTTAAAACTGTTTAAATTGGAGTAATTATCAGAACAAATGGTGTCATTGGATGATATTAGTCTGTTTGTGTTCCTTCTGTCTACCCAATGAATCAACATTAATACATATTTTTAAAAACATTTGAAACATGGTCATCTGTGATTTCTTTTTCGTTTTAAAGTGTATGTTTAAAATTTGATCTAACCTTCCATACGTACTAAAACATTCCTTAGATTGAGAGCTTGCAGTTACATATTCCTTATGCGAAAAGGGAGTATCTTTCTCTACTTAGCTGTTAAACAGTTTGGATAAGGAATGGACATAAAATATTATCAAGTATACTTTTGGCCTCTGTTGAGGTGATCATCTGGTTTTCATCATTTTATTTGTTGATGATGTGCTATGTTCCATGAATAGACATTTCATTATCAAAATGTTTTAGCACTCCTGGAATGATACTAGATTAATATTGGATGATATATAGTTCAGTTGCATTTTAGGTAGATTTGAATTTTCAAGATTTGAAAAAGTTGATACAGTAATATTTAAAAGGTTCTCATTATTAAAAACATGATCTACTTCTGTTTCTGGCATGCAAAAGCTATTTGTGGCAAATATATATTTTCCTTCTTTGAATTTTTACTTTAACATGAGAACACATTTCTCTAGTTTGCTTTGTTTCCAAATAAAATGACATCTGATGTGTCAGGAAAATTCAAGCTGAACTATCTTGAGCCAATAATCACAGATGATAAAGATTGGGTGATTTCTATGTGCTAGGGGTTTGAAGTGAGATATTGCATTTAATAGTTACAGCAATTCTGTAAGACACTCAGAAGTTCAAGGGATTTGATCTGAGGTGACACAGGTAGTGAGAGTTTGAACTTGGGTCTATCTGACTGCAGTGCAGGCTCTATTGCTACACTGAGCTCTTCAGTGTACTCAGTAGCCACACACAAGTTAATTAGCTTTGCAAAGTGGAAAGTTACTGGTCTCTGAGGACTCTGAATATTGGCTGGTTCTTATGGATGTGTGTGCCCTTGGACCCAACATGTTACGTGATGAGCTCTGGCTAGCTTAGCTTACATGCATCACCCTTAGCAGAGAAACAAGTCCATTAGCTATTGTTCTGTTTATGGTAATGATACTACCAGCCTTTGTTAGAATTTCAATGTGGACAGCACATTCACGATGAGACATTAGTAAGTGAGAGTTATTATGTTCAGCAGGTCACCAGGATCTGAAACTCAGATCTTGTAAGGAGTAGTTATCAACTTACAAGGATGTCTGGTGGTGTAGGGGAGCAGTTTTACCACGGCACCCTGGAGAACCTGCAGGTATCCAAATAGGCCACATAAGCAGAGGTTTGAACCACAGCTAATGTGAGCCTTGGTGGAACACCCAGCGATCCTCCCAGAACAAGAGAGGACAAGAAGATTATGAGATGTACTTCAAGCCCATCTCCCACTCACCTCCCTATCTCCTTTGGAATGCTGTTATGAGACAGTTTCCCATCACCTACCAGGTTCTGTTGAGGAGTTTTCGTCCTGCCCTCCACATAATAGAACTGTAGCCTATACAACTGCTAAACTGAAGTCTAAAATTGACTCCTCAGCGACAGTGTGTCCTATAACTTGGTTTTGAGTCATCTGGCCTCCTTTGTTTGGTGTGTGGGACAAGAGTCGGGGGTCAGCTGGCACCTTCAGTAATTCTTCTTTTATTTTATTTCAAGCCTAGTTTAGTAAGTACTAAACTATCTGTATCTAAAAGTGGACCTGTATCTTTATTGGTTGAATTAGCCAGGCCTTGGCCTTGACCTTGACCTTGCCCTGTCTGTATGTGTATATAACAGGTGGTACTCATACTCATCTGCTGGAATGCTCACAGGGGTCCTGGGCTACATGTGCCCAAGAAGGTATATCCAGCTCTTCAGAGTTAAAACACTGTCAGTATGGATTAGAAAGCAATCTACCTCTTCCCCTAAAACGGAGTGTGGAGGGTGATTTTGATGCAGCCAAAAGAGCTGAGCATACAAATCAGGTGGGATTTTTATAAATAACTGAGCAAAAATGCTGTCAACATTGTAGTTGGGCCTACATTGTCAGACCTGAATATTTTGCTTAAATAATTTGAAATAAACTGTGAATTCTTTATGCATCAACATAAGGGAAATCTTATCTGCTGTGTCAATTCAGGTAAACAGGCCTTGTTGACAACCTTTCTCTGGAAATGGGTTTGAGAAATGGTTTAAAGCACTCCAAGCTAAAGTGTTCTGTTATCAGCAGCTGAAAATTTGCCATGCATCACATAGGACTAAGAATTGGTCCTTTCCCCCATTGAGTTTAATGTAAGACACAATGACTGTCAGCAGGTATGAGCTGTAGTGCACTTAACAGCAACTTAATATTTTGGTTGTTTTGGACAGTTTCCTTAGATAGATATTAATGGACCAACTCCATAAAGGAGTTATTTCCTTAATCATTTGACAGTTAGGAGCTGATGTGAAGAGATGAGTAATGAAGTACCCTTTGTGACTGTACTTTGGAGGTAACCACAGGAGTTTTTTATATCTAATCTGCTGTAGTTGTTCCAAGAAGCTGAAGGGAGACTGAGAGGGACAACTCCAAAAGGAATTCTGCCTTTCCTTATCACTTGAGAATGGAAGCTAACCAGTGACAGGTTTGTCTCTAAAGAGAAATGCTGAATTACTAGAGACACTCTTCTGCCTGATAGACAAAGGTCCTAACATAAGTCTTCACTCGGCATCTGAGCCTTATGAAAATATAGAGACATTCGATAGAAAGGCAGCCTAGTGTGAGGGAAGGCTTTGATGTCTGGTGGAATTCCTGATTTAAATTCAGTGTTCTCAGACAACCTTGAATGTTAGGATCATCAGTGTCCAAATTCAGTTGACTCCAATTCTGAAATGTCTCTAGAATCTGGTCTCCACTATTTTTACTGTCTCTGCCCTG
The DNA here is from genome assembly GCF_000951035.1 of Colobus angolensis palliatus. Lineage (NCBI taxonomy): Eukaryota > Metazoa > Chordata > Mammalia > Primates > Cercopithecidae > Colobus > Colobus angolensis. Next base: position 11,199,145 of record NW_012122376.1, read on the forward strand.
ACCCAGGCCACCAACCTGTGTTACCTGGAGTACTATGATGGCAGTCTAACTGGTTTCCTTGCTGTCTCCTTCTTTCAGTTAATCTATATTCTCTCCTTCCTGAAATCTCATCCACAAATACCAAGCCTACTATATGGTCTTGAATGAATTCCTATTGCTCCACTTGGATGACTTTCCATATCACCTACTATGACTCAAAGGAAATTCTTTCACGGTGACTTGTACCGCCCTACAAAGAGCAGAATATCAGCTATCGGGGTCCATGCTTGCAATTTTTTTAAAGATAAAAGATTCTGTGTTCTCCTTTGGAATTATCCCCACATTTGTTTTCAGGCCCAGGTTAATCTACTGAGTTATGGTCTTCTCTGGGGAAATTCACTCTTAGATGTTTAAACACACACTTCTAAAACATGATACAAGACTGTTTTGTTGTGTGTAACATTTTCTTGAAAGCCATCTGAATTCTGTTAGGCACTTTGTCATTTGCATGATAACTTGAGTTCCCACATTGGGAGGATATTATATAACCCAGAGAAATATACTAAGAAAATGAAAATCAAATCCAAAATGATGACAGTAGAGCAGAAAATTGGTATTGTGCTGAATTTATGTGACCAATTCTAAGGAATTCCAAGGTTGAAGAGGTGATGGTTTGATTCAAGTCAATAGTCATATACGTCAGTGTTCACACTATTAGCTTTGGCTTATGTATACAATATAGATATAAATTCATATGTACCACATATGTGCCCAGACAAAATGATAGTTACTCTACTCTTCTCCTACTGTTGTTTGAGAACTCAGCTCTCTAGGCTGTCAGACTATGTGGCACTTTCTGAATCTCTGAGATACATATTATTTTTATTCCCATTGCATAGAAGAGAAAACTGAGGATCAGAGAGGGTAAGAAAATTAAGCTCAGGTTCTCTTATGAAATCTTATGCAATATCCATGGAGCCACAACCATCTCCATAAAACAAGGAATCTTAACTGGATGAGTTGTTTTTAGGCTTTGTTCCTGCAAATCCCTGGGAGTTAACAAAACAAACTACTTTAATCTTATTTGAGGTTTCTCGTAAAGTTTCATTTGGCTACACAAGAAAAGATTTTTTGAGTTTAAGAGTTTGAAAATCATTGGCTTAAAGCAAGGGTCAGCAAATTTTATTTTGATAAAGACCTAGATAGTAAATATTTTAAGCCTTCATTTGGTAGCAACTACTCAACCTGGCCATTGTAGCTCAAAAGCAGCCATGGATGATATATAATGAATGGGAGTGGCTGTAGTCCAATAACACTTTATTTATGGATAATGAAATCTAAGTTCCATATAAATTTTTATGTGTTGTGAAATATTATTCTTCTTTTGATTTTTTTACACATTTAAAAATGAAAAACAAACAAAAAAAAACTGTTAGGGGGGCGGTTCCAAGATGGCTGAATAGGAAAGCTCCAGTCTACAGCTCCCAGCGTGAGTGAGGCAGAAGACAGGTGATTTCTGCATTTCCAACTGAGGTGCTGTTTTCATCTTACTGGGGCTTGTCGGACAGTGGGTGCAGCGCACTGAGCATGAGCCAAAGCAGGGAGAAGCATCGCCTCACCCGGAAAGTGCAAGGGGTCAGGGAATTCCCTTTCCTAGCCAAGCGAAGATGTAACAGATGGCACCTGGAAAATCGGGTCACTCCCACCCTAATACTGCGCTTTTCCAATGGTTTTAGCAAATGGCACACCAGGAGATTATATCCCACGCCTGGCTCAGAGGGTCCCACACCCACGGAGCCTCGCTCATTGCTAGCACAGTAGTCTAAGATCGAACTGCAAGGCAGCAGCGAGGCTGGGGGAGGGGCACCCACCATTGCTGAGGCTTGAGTAGGTAAACAAAGCGGCCATGAAGCTCCAACTGTGTGGAGTCCACTGCAGCTCAAGGAGGCCTGCCTGCCTCTGTAGACTCCACCTCTGGGGGTAGGGCATAGCCAAACAAAAGGCATCAGAAACCTCTGCAGACTTAAATGTCCCTGTCTGACAGATTTGAAGAGAGTAGTGGTTCTTCCAGAATGGAGTTTGAGATCTGAGAACAGACAGAATGCCTCCTCAAGTGGGTCCCTGACCCCGAGTAGCCTAACTAGGAGGCACCCTTCAGTAGGGGCAGACTGACTCCTCACATGGCTGGGTACCCCTCTGGGACGAAACTTCCAGAGAAACAATCAGGCAGCAACATTTTCTGTTCAGCAATATTCACTATTCTGCAGCCTCCGCTGCTGATACCCAGGCAAACAGGGTCTGGAGTGGACCTCCAGCAAACTCCAACAGACCTGCAGCTGAGGGTCCTGATTGTTAGAAGGAAAACTAACAAACAGAAAGGGCATCCACACCAGAACCCCATGTGTACGTCACCATCATCAAAGAACAAAGGTAGATAAAACCACAAAGATGGGGAAAAAACAGAGCAGAAAAGCTGATAATTCCTCTCCCCCTCCAAAGGAACGCAGCTCCTCACCAGCAATGGAACAAAGCTGGACAGAGAATGACTTTGATGAGTTGAGAGTAGAAGGCTTCAGACGATCAAACTTCTACGAGCTAAAGGAGGAAGTTCAAACCCATTGCAAAGAAGCTAAAAACCTTGAAAAAAGATTAGACAAATGGCTAACTAGAATAACCAGTGTAGAGAAGTCCTTAAATGACCCGATGGAGCTGAAAACCATGGCACGAGAACTACGTGATGAATACACAAGCTTCAGTAGCTGACTAGATCAACTGGAACAAAGGGTATCAGTGATTGAAAATCAAATGAATGAAATGAAGCAAGAAGAGAAGTTTAGAGAAAAAAGAGTAAAAAAAGACAAACAAAGCCTCCAAGAAATATAAGACTATGTGAAAAGACCAAATCTATGTCTGATTCGTGTACCTGAAAGTGATGGGGAGAATGGAACCAAGTTGGAAAACACTCTTCAGGATACTATCCAGGAGAACTTCCCCAACCTAGCAAGGCACACTAACATTCAAATTCAGGAAATACAGAGAACGCCACAAAGATATTCCTCGAGAAGAGCAACTCCAATACACATAATTGTCAGGTTCACCAAAGTTGAAATGAAGGAAAAAATGTTAAGGGCAGCCAGAGAGAAAGGTCGTGTTAACCACAAAGGGAAGCCCATCAGACTAACAGCAGATCTCTC
>NW_012122376.1:11206396-11219099 GCF_000951035.1 Colobus angolensis palliatus
CTAGAAATACCATTTGACCCAGCCATCCCATTACTGGGTATATACCCAAAGGATTATAAATCATGCTGCTATAAAGACACGTGCACACGTATATTGATTGAGGCACTATTCACAATAGCAAAGACTTGGAACCAACCCAAATGTCTATCAATAATAGACTAGATTAAGAAAATGTGGCACATAGACACCATGGAATACTATGCAGCCATAAAAAAGGATGAATTCATGTCCTTTGTAGGGACATGGGTGAAGCTGGAAATCATCATTCTCAGTAAACTGTCACAAGAACAAAAAACCAAACACCACATGTTCTCACACATAGGTGGGAATTGAACAATGAGAACACTTGGACACAGGAAGGGGAACATCATACACCAAGGCCTGTTGTGGGTGGAAGATGGGGGAGGGATAGCATTAGGAGATATACCTAATGTAAATGACTAGTTAATGGGTGCAGTACACCAACATGGCACATGTATACGTATGTAACAAACCTGCACGTTGTGCGCATGTACCCTAGAACTTAAAGTATTAAAAAAAAAAAAGAAAAAAAAACTATTCTAAAATCATAAGCAGTATAGAAACAGAGGGAAGGCTGCTTTGGGCTGAGGCCTTCAGCTGGCCAGTCCCTGGACTAGATGGCCCCTAAGGGAACTCCTAGTTCTCACACTAAGGAGCCCAGTTAATCTTATGAAATACCTATTTTCTCAACCCCCTGGAAGGCCATCAGCTACAGAAGACAATCTTTATCAGGCCCACATGCCTATGGCAGAGTGCACGTTTAGTCCCTGCCTGTGGGCACAGTGGTTGGCACTGGGCTATGGGTGCCCGCCTGATAGAGCTTGGAGATTTGTTCCTATGCAGTATAATACAGGTTTTCAAATGGCTTGTCACTGCCACAGCCCTCAGACCGGGATTCTGTAGGATTCCCAGTGAGGTGATGGCCATTGAATCAGAAAATTTTAAGTTAAAACCTTGGGAAAATGAAATATATCCCTTCCTAAAGGGGAAAAAATAGCCTGAGCACCTTCACTGCACGGAAACTGAATGAATTCCCTGAAAAATATCACCTCCTCTTCCTTATCACCTGCCTTCCTACCAACAAATGATTCAATGCTGCAGAGACTACAAAGCACTAGATAGGAAAATATATAATTCCCTGAGTAATTCTAAACCAGTCATGTTTTATTTCTTTTAGCTTACTTTATGAAGAAGAAGTGCCCTTTAAGGAGTCAAGAGGGCTAAGTTACTATTCTAGAAGAGAGACTACAGTAAGACTCTGCCTAATGAGGACATGCAAGCCCTCTCTAGGCTGTGTTATTATCCTCAAAGTCAACTGTGTCATTCATTTGGGCCATCAGAAACTTACTCTGATTGCCATGAACTCTGGGGTATTTGGAAAGACAATGATAATTTAAACCAGTAACCAGAGGACCCCAAACTCATTGGACCAGAAGTTATAGCTCTGTTTTAGTTAATAGCTTAAAACCTGAGCGTAATAGCCTCCTCCCTCTCCTGTATGACAGAGGTAGCAACACTGGTTCTGTCTCCAACACCATTACAAGTCTAGTCTCTGAGTGTGGACTATAGAGAACAAGACTCCAGCTGCAAGGTAGAAGGTACAGGAAAGCTCATGGCAACTCCTAACTGGCAGATCATTCTCACGATTAAAGGTACTGAACAATAGAAAGGTATTGTTAGCTACCTATCAGAGAAAACATGTATGACCATATGTTAGGGATGTTGCCGTTTTCTCCACTAAGTGACACAGTGACATGGTGAAAGAGATAGCACTCTCAAGTACTTCCAATTGGAAGAGTACATCTGAGAATCAATCACCAGCATTGCAGCTAGCACTATAGATACCTTGAAGCTGGAATCTACCCAGTATTGAGTGCTGCTGTCTGCCAAGAGGAACATCATTTTGTAGTTCACAAAAAGGCACCGTGTAGGCTTGCAAGTTCTAAGAACAACTCAGTGTGCCAACGGTTGTTTCTGAGCAAGGATTCTGGATCAACTAGGAGCCTATTATGCGCAGTCTTACACACAAACTTCAGAGCCAGATGTGTGTCGGAATAGCCTCCTGAGAGTGACAGGCCTAAAGACACAGTGCTCAAGGTGAGCACAACTTCCAGTGGGGGGTCACCCTTGGTTCATTTCTCTGGATCAGCAGGTAGATTCCCAGGTATGAGGGTCAGAACATTGGGGCCACTCATTTTTTTCTGAACTCTCACTTGGTACTGTCTGGATGTTTCCTCTTGCGACTGACTTTCAAATTTCTGGGATATCTTAAGCACTCCAAGAGGATCTAAGAAAACCCAAGACAGACCTGATGAGTTTAGGCCATTTCTAGATGAGTAAACCAAAGCTCCGAAACTTTCCAAACTCCTTAATAGTCTTTGAATCTCTCCTTATTTGGTCAAGAGTTTCCAATGATGTGTAGGGCCTGATACCTCTGCCAGCCTTTGGGTTACCACCATAGCTTTTAAAAATTATTGTACAACAAAATTCCTCTGACAATAATAATAACAATATCAATAGTAACTAAGATGAAAGTGATAGCTGGTAGCTATATTGGCTCCTAGGCAATTTGTATAATCTTTATTTTCTAATTCTAAAAATTGTCCAGAGTGGATATTATTATTACCCATTTTAACATATAGAAAATTGAGATTTAAAGGGTCTTATTTACTGGATAAAAAAAAAAATCCAATAGGAATTCCTGTATTTGAACTTAGGTCTTTTTGTTTCTCGAGACCTTGCTCATAAGTTCATGCTGACTCAATCAAGGGCTTCTTCCCACAACCTTCTATAATAATGTTTCAAGCCCTCTATTTTAACCTCTTCAAAATCACCTAAGCATTCCACTATGTAAATTGGCAAAGTTTTTGAAGTGTGATCTTATGATTTTATGGTTATGATTCACATGGGACCTGTCATGTCATAGTACACTAGAATGTTTCAGTGCAAAGAGCCCTTGGAGGCCACTAAGCTCAGCTTGAACCTCAGAAAACCAAGGACAAAGATCCTATTTTGGTCCATTCCATCTCATCCAAATTTTACTATCTGAACTTTTATAGGATCATCTCCTCAGGGCAAGAACTTGGGTTTTTGTTCAGTTTTATAGGTTATTCTATGTCTTAATACTAGAAATTATAGATCACAGTAAAAATAAAAACAACATTTTTACACCAAGATGAACATTGTGGTTGACTAGACCCTGAACAAACAACAGGGTTCTGTTTTCACCTAATTGAAAAGTTGAAGAACAATGTCTGTTTTTTTGTTTTGTTTTGTTTTGTTTGCTTTGTTTTTAAGATCACACACACAAGCATACATTTATATGAGCAATTTTTTTCACATTTTTGTGATAGCCAATGTGTGATGAATTGTCTATGGAATTATAACCTCATGAAAAGAGATCACCATTTTTCTGCTGAGACGACTTTAACTGCATTGGGTGTGAATGGTGCTGCTATAATAATTAAATCTAAAATCTTTCATAATCCTACGCTTTCCCTAGAGTAATGTTCAGCATTAGCCAAGGATGAAAATGCAAACAAGTACATGTATATTCAATAATAAAGCTTAATAGGTCAGGGAAGAAGTGGAATGAAATGAATGCCTAGTGCCTCCAGAGATAACTAATAGTAATTTGCCTTCCTAGTTACTTCTTTGACTTGTGTTTACTGGGACTTAAATATATGCATCAGATTTTCCTTTATTAACAATCAAATCCATACCAAGCTTGTTGCATGGTGGGGGCGGGGTGGGGGAGGTTGTTTAACGTCAATCACTGTGTAGATTGGCTGCCTAGTTCCAGAATTGTACGTTGGAGTGCATTTCATCTCCATGTTAAAAATAATATAATGTTTATTGGAGAGTAAATTAACTGCTGAGTTCAGAACTCTGTGCTCTGACTCTGGATGTGCTACTTCTACCTGAAGGAGAGAAACCTGAAGACCACAAGCACATTTCTACATCTGGTCTTGAGATGCCCTTAGACATTTCCCAAGTCATCATGGATTACCTTCAGACTGTTCCGAAAATTAAAAGGAGAGGAGCAAAGGCACACAGAAACTTCTGCTTCTGATTACTTGTTAATAGTATTAATGAAGTTCATTATTTCCAACTGAGATATCTTTCCAAGCTAATGGTACCCCGCATTATTAGTTTTGTGCTTTCATAAAGCACTTTCACATGCATTAGCTCCTGTTATGCTCACCACCACCCTCCTGTGACGGAACCAAAGTATTATCCCATTGAAGAGATGAGGGACACAGATGAACCTCAGAGCTGGTAAATTACCCCAGATATTGGGGTTTATGATTAGCCAGCAATTGAATCCCAATGTCTTGACTCCATGCTAATATGTTTTGTGAGGTTTTTGTTGTTGCTGTCAATTTTATTGAATATACCATCTTTTATAAATTGTACCCTCTAGGAAAACCTTGTCTACTCCCAATTCTGGCTGGAGATGATGTAGGTTCCATGTTTGCCTCCTTGATTTCTAGCTGTCTGTTCACAAGCAAGCCCCTTAATCTCTCTTAACCTCAGTGTCTCCATCTGAAAAATGCAGCTGTGACACCATCTCCTTCATAGAAGTATTGTGAGGACCAAGTTCCATGCTGCTGATCAAATACTTAGGACTTCCTCTGTCTCTGAAAATTGACCCTCTAAATGCAGGAATTATTTACGATTTCTTTTGCTGACTACTTGAATATAGATTAACACATAGACATTCCCTACCTGTATCGAGATACACACACACACATACACACACACACACGGGAAGTAAAGCCATTTATAATAACAAGCATAGGTAGTTTTTAAATATTTAAGTTCTATAGCTTATGAGAATGATACAGTCTTCATCTCCCACAATGTGTTGTAAAGAATTATTTGTTCAGTCATAAGCTTGCAACTGCAAAAGAAATACCAAGATACACTTTTTCTCCTTCTCTAAGATCTTTAAAACATCCATTAGTCTCCTGAAGGACAGTCATAAATCCTGCAAATTTAGTTTATCTGAAAGCTACTCTAACAGTTGTCCTTCCCACCAATCATCCTTTATATCAGTCTTTGGTTTGCAGACCTCAGTGTAAACATTCTAGTGTTATGTGACTGAGCATGAAAGTGGGGGAGCTGTGCTTTTCTTGGAGAGTTATTGGATATCCACTCTGCCCTGACTCTCTTTTCAATACTTGAACATAACCTCTGAAGTAACTTTCCCCCTATTTATCAAATTAAAAGCTTCCTTTTCCCTTCTGGCTTCTCTTCTGGAAAAACACCCAAGTGGGATTACAGAGATGGAAATTTCAGGAGTGGCTCTAGCACTAACTATTAATAGCTGTGTGAGCTTGAGCAAAGCAATTAACCTCTCTGAATCTTTCCTTCCTTGTCTGCAAAATGATCCCAGTAGACTATCATTTGTGGGAAGATGCTGTGAAGCACAGTGAGGTGAAAATGCTGCACCCCCTGTCCGTATTTTCATGGGAAATACGGACTAGTGGGGAGAGATTCAGTGGAAAGCTGTGCTGTGATCCAGATGGAGCTGAGGGTTGGGCAGAGGAAAAAAAAATATTCTTCCTGAGATGGGAGTTCTTTCTAGAAAGCTTTTGTAGAGGAAGTGGGATCATTGGGCTACAAAGGATAAATGGGATTTCTAGAGTTGAGAAAGAGATTTCTAGACCTGGAACTGAGCCTGATGCAGAGCCTAGATGCAAGAAAAAGCAATATATGCACAGGAAATGGTCATTGGTCCAGAGAGGCTGAGACTGTCCCCTCTTGAAGCCTAAGGATGAGGTATAAAGTTGTATTTAGTAAATAAAAATATGAACACCAATAGGTCTTTAAAGACGGTGTAGCTGGAATTTTAAGATAATAAGCTATTCTTCCTGCTGTAGCTCACACTTGGAGATAGAGAGGATGCCACTGGAATTAATATCTCTATGGAAACAAAAGGCTCTGTGACTCCATAAACAATTTTGAAAGTGCTAGTTCATCACCAAAATCCAGACCACTCATTTTTCAGGTGCCTTGCCTTAGGAAAGAAAGATTTCTTATCCACATCATGGGCTTACATCTCTCAGATCAAATTTTACAGGAAGAGATCGGTCATATATCAGAAGGTTAATGACTAGCCATTTCTCTCCCAGCTCTTTTGTGGCCACCTAGCTACCCAGCAGCAGAGGGCACTGAAAGAGAGTCCAGGTTCACTGTGCCTTTTACCTCCGTCATCCAGAGAGACCCAGCAGGCTTTGACAACAGCCTCTAGAGCTAGGGACTGTTATCATGCCCCTCTTCTTTCATGGGAGACTCCGAGCACCTTGTCGTGTAGAGATCCAATGCCACATCCCACATACACAGTGATTGATCAGTACATTTATTGCACTTTTAGTAGCAAAAACGTATAGAATCCAGTCATCTCTGGAGATCCTGAAATAGTATTTTCCCCTTGATTTAGGGGAAGGTAGAGAGGAAAGATATGTGCAAAGTATGACATAAATATAAGAGCTCAAATATCTAATTAGGTGAAACGATCTTAGTTCCCTCTACACATTTGAAGGATTTGCAGCTGTCAGATTGTAGCTCCAATACTTTATTCTCATTGCAAGATGTATCTGAGGATGATTTAGAAAATATGTTTTCTAACTCAAACACCACTCTGTTCTCTTTGTAGGATGCTTGAGGATGACCTGAAGCTGAGCAGTGATGAAGATGACCTTGAGCCTGTGAAGACCTTGACCACTCAGTGCACTGCCACTGAGCTCTACCAGGTAAGAAGAGCTTGGGGCTTTGTTTTGGGACTAAGTGGGGAGCAGGAGGAACTGGAATGGCTTTGACATGCTTTGATATGCACAAACTTCCCCATGCTTTATCTCTGGGCTTTGGAGAGAGGGAAAGAAGCAAAGATGAGCATAGTGTTCTGGAACAAGTCAAATCAGCTCAAACTTTCATTAAAGCTATAGTAAGGAGATGCAGAGCTCTTTAAAACTGCTTTCAACCCCCTCCAATCTCTCTCTCTGTTCCATACACAAATGCTGGTCAGTAGTAAGCAATAGAGATTGTCTTACCCTGTCTTGGACTACTTATTGTCCTGGGTGAGGTATAACTTTCGTTTGGTGACTCTGGTGTGAGGCTTGGAGCCCATACTCATTAATTTAGATATAAATGTGATGCTTCATTCACCTTTCCCAGATGTACCATTTCGGAATGCAGCTGAGAATCAATATGCAACATCTTGCCACTTAGATGAACCTTTAGGCAAAAGACATTTGGCAAAAACTTGCTGCTGCCCTTGTCTCCTTCTATTCCACGCTTTAAGCATTTACAGTACTTTACCACCAAATGAGATGGCAGAAATGCGTGTTTTCCGCATTTCAATGAGACTGGACTTTATGATTTGAAAAGGCCAAGTATCATTTATGACTCATGAGAATGGCAACCTAGTGTGTGGTGTCAATGATGCTTGCACATTTTCTCTTTGATGGAGAACTGTCTGGAATGTGAGGTCCTTCTGGGTGTGCTCATCACCTCAAATGAGGAATGCAGGATTGCCTTTCTTTGAATCCAGTACCTGACCAAGATCTTCCTACAGTGAAGTCTGCTACATTATAAAACAGACTGTTTAAAGGAATGCTTATGCACTGATATTTCAAGAGAGTTAACAAATATGGAATTCCATGTTAATTAAACATTTCATGAGGAAGAGCCTGCAAAGAAAAGCTTAGGAAAAATTATCAAGGTTCAGCTACTCTATTCTCATCTACAGTTGTTTGCCACACTAGAACTCCTACCATTCTGGTATACTTTAAAAATCAAATCCATCTTCAAAGTTATGTGGCCAAAACTTTCATCTACTTTACTTTCTCCACTTTCTTGTGCTTGAATTTTAATAATATGTAAAAAATAATTGCATCTTTGCAAGTTTAGTGCTTTATCAAGAACAACCATAGGGTAAGTGCAGACTACACAGTGCTGGCCTAAGCCAATTTCACAACTGTTTCCCAGGGGCTTGGTGTACATTTGCTGAATGCAAGCTGTCTCCCTCCTACTTGAGTTGGGCTTCATAGCAAATGTAAAATGCACACTTAATTTCCAAAAATTGTCATTTCTGCCTCACACATTTAATACGCCAATGACAGGAGCATCATATTTGTAAGTAAAACAGAAGCAAAAACGAAAACATTCCAGATCGTTGATTTTGACAGATACAAAGTTGCTTTTTAATCGAAATGTTTAAAGCAGAATTCAATAATAATTGAAAGTAGATTTTGCACATTGACTTCCTCTTCATGTAATTATATGACTGTAATCTTTTTAACTTATAAAGTTATTTTCTGTATTTATCTTAAAATTGGCAAAGGGTCTGTTGGCCTGAATCATCTGGGTTTTAGGGTATATTCGCTGACTTTTTGTAAGTGCTGAGACTCTCAGATGATCAGGATTGGTGGGTTGGAACCTTTTTATGACATGCTGCCTCTAGTCATGATGTCTTCCTCAAAAAGGCTTAGATTCTCAGTGAAAATTGGATGGGGAGATTGAACTGGGGGCTCTAAGGTGAGGCAAAATGACAACTTATTCCCTCTGACTGAGTCCTAGGAGCAAGATGTAGGCACAAGGTTATAAACATTTGCAAATGTACCCTCCTTCTAGAGTCTGAATATTAGTTACAAGACCTGGAAGGCTATAGACCAAAAGAGAATGCTTGTGCAGTAGTGGCAGCAGTAATACTAGCAATGTTTGCAGAGCTCTGCCTTTAGGATGCATAATGTCCTTTTGCAAAAGTAAATGGGTTGACATAATTTTCTCTTTTTTGTGGCAAAATTCACTTAATGTAAAATTAACCATTTTAAAGTGTTCAATTCTGTGACACTCAATACAGTCACAAGGTTGTGCATCCATCCCAGTTCCAGAATTTTTCATCACTCCAAGTGGAAACTCCATACCCGCTAAACAGTTACTCCCCATTTCCCCCTCCCCCTAACCCCTTACAACTGCTAATCTACTTTTTGACTCTATGGATTTGTCTGTTTCATGTAACTGGAATCCTATAACATGTGACCTTTTTTGTCTGGCTTCTTTCACTCACCATAATGTTTTCTTGATTCTTCGATGTCATGTATCAGTACTTCATTTTGTTTTATGGCTAAGTAGCATTCCATTGTATGAATAAACCACATTTTCTTTATCTACTCATCATTAGACGGACATTTTGATCGTTTCCAACTTTTGGCTACTGTGAGTAGTGCTACTGTGAAGATTTGCATACAAGTTTCATATAGACATGTTTTCTTTCTGGTGTGTACCTAGAAGTGGAATTGATGAGTCACACGGTAATTCTGCAGTTAACTTATAGAGGAATCCCAAAATCATTTTTAGATAATATAGTGCCATGTAGATAACATAGTACTATTCACTTGTCTTTGAATTGGGACAGTCATACCTCCAGCATCATCATAAGGAGGAGTATTGAGATTACCATTTTTAGAACTACTCTTGCTCTGTACCAGGCACAAGCTAGGTGTGGTGTCTCATTTGAACCTTACAGCAAACCTTAGCAGTAGGGTTGGGCCTCTTAGCTGAGCAAAAGAATTGCAGAGTCACTCCATTTGTGTCAGAATGATTGGGGAGAAAGCATACAGACAAATGCATTAGTCCATAAAACTGTACTCAGGGGCCCAGACAACATTGCTGGTTTCAGCTGACATAATAGAAATGGCTCAGAACTCAGTGGCTGCATTCATGCAGACATAGTCCAATAAAAAAGCCATTTACTTTCTGGAGACGTCCCCAAATCATCTCATCCATAATCATCACACCTTGACTCATTTGACGAAACTCAGATTATCCAGGTGTAGTGAGTATACAGCAATCTTTTTCAAACAGTGTCTAAGAGCTTATACTGTGGGCTTAGAGCATAAACATCCCCAAGAGAATACGTTTCAAATACATGCATGAAAATGAAATACAGGATCAAGTTGTGTCGGCTTCTAAACTGGCATTTGGGTACCGAGTATCTTACGATCAGAACAGCCTCCCCTTTTTTGCCACTTCCACCCTCTACAGCAGTATTAGGCATGCTGAGCCAGGTGACAGGTCGTGTACATAAACACTAGCAGAGCAAGTAGAGTATGTTCAAATGCTAAATATTATTCCCTCAAATGGGAAAATGGAACATGAGTCCAGAATGGGGGAATTATAATATACAAATTAAAGATACCAAATGGTCAGCCATAGAGACTCATGATCATAAGAAAACTTTTTTAACAGAAGATTTTACCTTTGAATGACTCTTTAAAGTAAGAGATACATAATCATACATGTGCATGGCTTCAAAGAAGAAGCGATAGTGATTGCAGCCTGAAAATACCCGTTAAAACTTTGTATTTTCTCTCCAGTCCTCTACTGCATTTGACTTTCTTGGTTGGGGCTATTTGGACAGCAGACATATCCATGCTGTGTTCTAAGGTGGTGGGACAATGCTGGGACAGGGTAGGAGAGTATGTGAGATTATAGCTGTATAGTCACACAGACATGGCTTTGAATTCTAGCTCTGCCACACTCAAACTGGTTGACCTTGGGCAAAGATCTAAGTACCTATAAAATAGAGGTAAAAATAGGACCTTCTTCATTGGGTCATACTGGGGATTCAATGATTAGGTGAATCAATACAGGCGAAAGCACCTGACACTATGCTTAGCACATGGTAATTACTCACCACTTTACGTGATAATAATCATCATCATTATGAGTGCTACTAATGATCTAAAAAGCTTCATATTCTTTGAGATGCTACATATATTTGCTTTCCCTTTTCTTGTAAGGAATGGGATGTTAAAGACAGCTGCTGGATTATCTATCCTGTATATGGCAAACTTGAATGAAAATGTTCTGTCATCCTAAAGTTGATTAGCTGTGTGCCTGGCCATGAGTAATTTTAACTGTAGATATTAAGAACATAGTTTTTGGAATAAAGAAGCCTGGGGTTTAATCCCAGGCCTCAAATACTAGCTATATTGCATTGGGAAAGTTGTTTAACATCTCTAAATCTCAGATCTTTTACCAGTAGACTGGAATAAACCAGCCTTGTCTGACTCATAGGAGTATTGTAAGGATCAAGTGAAGACAGTGTATAAGAAAATGCTTTGAACTACACAATAGGTGGTTACTCTTCCTTGTGGTCCTTTTAAACATTAACTGGCAGCCCTTTCTTTAGGATCCATAGGGAAATAGACACAGCCCTTCATTTTGGCCTAGGTATCCATAGGAATCTGCTAGGAACTGCATTGCATGTCTTAACTGGCCCCCAAAGGCAGCCATTGGATATGAATGACCTTAACTTTCCTCTAAGCCCTGACAACTTTTAAACTAGAGATCCCAGGAAGAAAGGTTAGGTTGCCAATGATCTGCACCAAGTCCTCCAGGAAATTATGTGTCTCTAAAAGAGTTTTTCTTCCAAGGATTGGCATGGGTGGAGAGTTGATTCATACCCTTCTATTGCAGTTCTTAACTTCTCTTTCTGAGCTCATGTTATGCCCTAGAGAAAGGCTTGAAGGCTCTTCTAGGATGCTGTACTCATCTTGGCTCTCTCTCAGGAGCTATCCCTGAATGGGAGATAAATAACTATTTGAAGTTGACATTGGACTTTGCAAACATCCAGAACAGTGTTGGAATTAGACGTAGTGCTATGTACTTAGTGTCTGAATAAACATATGTGGTGCCATGTATTTTTTAAGTTTGATATCAATGGCATGGTTGAGATTTGGGGGCCACATGGTGTCCATTACCCAGCTGACTGCATTTTTTACTTCTCAGCTGCCATCATAGATGGCATCATAGATATAAAATCCAGCCCTGGCCTTCCCCATGAAACACTTATTGAATTGCCATTTTCAAGTCAGTCCTCCAGGGCAGGCAGAGATGGCCACTGGGGCTTGGCTAGGGAGTGGCCTGACCCAGGAGGACAGATGTTTTGGGAGTGGGACTATGTTATGTTCTCTGTATTTCTGTATGCCCCTGCCTCATACCACTAAACCTCTGGTTTTTCTTTTTTGTCAGTTTTTCTTTTCATTTTTCTCGGGGTTAAAGGAACCCCTGAAAATTAGGAGTTAAACCTGGAATCAATTTTCATTTACAGCTGAGAAGCAGTTATTGATGCTCTGCTTGCAGTTCAATAAAAGATCTAAAGATATAGACCTTGTGCTTCTCTTTCAATATAAGTAGCCTAATCAGTCTCAAATTTTTTTTAACAAAGAAATTGTATCGACAGGTTTATTAAAATTGCTGTCTTTAAAGTTTTAAACTATCGGCAATTTGACTTATTCCAAAGACTTCTAGAATATGTGGCAGGCAAACTCCCAAGCTCCCTCCAGCACATGCTCTTAGAGCCAGGTAAACATCTGCTTAATGTTTAATTGAGTGATATTATGATGTCTTATTTCCACAGCCCTACACATGTAGTCTGGTGCCCACAGGTAGCAGGATGACTGGGTTCTGAAACCTATTTAGATCTGGGCCTGGCTGTCTCATGCCGCAGTTATCTCACATTGGCATTAGAAGCAGCAGACTTTAGAAATCTAAAAGCCATAAAAGAGATGGATCTTGTTAGAAATTTCCTTTAGGGGCCGGGCGCGGTGGCTCAAGCCTGTAATCCCAGCACTTTGGGAGGCCGAGACGGGCGGATCACGAGGTCAGGAGA
>NW_012122376.1:11223259-11224860 GCF_000951035.1 Colobus angolensis palliatus
TGTGCATTACTGATTGACACACCACTGCCCTCACCTGTGGATGTCTGTTCCAATTCCATATGCTCTGTTGTGTTCCTCTGTGAAGAAAGTAGTGCAGTGGTGCTTGTGATAATTCCTCAGAAAAGTGAAAGAACCTGGCCTCTTATATCCTCATTTGCCCTCTTCTTCTCCCCTCTGTATCTTCTTACCTCTCCTGCCCAACCATTCTTACCTCTCTAATATTTCTTCTCCCAGCTCTCACTTGGAGCAGAATCACAGCATGAGCCCAGTTTCTTAAAGACAGCGATTAGGTTCCCCTTCGAGCCTCTGAGCCACGAGCCTGCCTGGTAACGTGGAGAAAACTTTATAGTGGGTGAGAGCATCCCTATGATCAGGCATGTCCCAGAATCCCCGGGTCTAGCCTTCAGAATCCTCTGGGCATAAGCATGGACTTGAGGGTCATTAAGTAAGTCTCTATTCCTCTTTACTGCATCTGCCAAGAAACACCATGCTAGGTATAACTCCTTAGCTCAGGGGAGCAGATGTGTTATGAAATGAGGGGGAAGGAAACCATCCTGAAGAGAGAACAATCTGTTTGGGGGATGATGTTAATTCAGCTTCCCTCAGGAGCCGTGAAAACATTGATTTTGTACCATTAAGTCTTCACAATGTGATCATGAAACTGTCCTCAGCAACTTTTCTGTTTTAATATATTTGTGTAAATCCTGATGTAGTTTCACAACTGTTACAATTGAGGCTTCAGAGGATGAAGGAGAAGACATCTCAAGTAGACAAATTAGACTCTGTGGCACAACTCTTTATTGGCAGTGTGCATGCCTGTAGATAATGGCAGCAGCTATCTTCCAACCCAGCAAGATTCTCCTTCTCAGTCTATAACTAATGGTGAATAGATACAGTATTTGGAGAGAGGCTTCCATGTGTTTCAGCTCTTTTGGCAGAAAGTGAAGAAAATTCCACATTTTTTTCTGATAAAATATATTATATTGTCCCTTCCAGCCAGAGCAGAAGTAATGTTTCCTGAGAGGCTCCCTTCCTGAATGATGATAGTATAGACCTCATAATACTACCAGGACATGCTACAGAGCCTGGTTTTCCTGACTATAGTTAGAAATAGACTGAGGGAAAATTGAGTACATTAGGCAATTAGTTGCTATTTTTGCCTCCTAGTTCAGACTATTTTGAGTTGTTAGCACAGAAATAGTAATGCTGTCTGTGGTCGAAGAGACATACTGGTTTGATCTGCCATGTTCTTGTGTTCATTACTTCTCTTTTGATTAACAAGAAAGTAACTCCCTAGCTTCCTGGTTCTCCCTCATTGTGTCCATCTTCCTTATTGTATCCACGTTTATCTTCCCAAATCAAGTCTGACTCTATCCAATTTCTGCTTAAAATTCCTTCCCTTGAACCCTACATTCTCCATTGTATACTACAGACTTTATGTAATAAAGGGCAAACACCATTGTTGCCAAGAACATTGTTGCCAAAGTCCTTCACTCAATATTCAATCACACATATATATATGATTCAGGGCTAAATATGAGGCCTTAGTCCACTTCATATATATATATACACACATGTATATATATATATATACACACACA
>NW_012122376.1:11228590-11233310 GCF_000951035.1 Colobus angolensis palliatus
ACATTGCTTTAATTGTTGTAACTTTATATTATGTTAGGGTTGGTGCTTTTAAAAATACAATTATAGATGATAAGAAGCTGCAAAGATACTACATGGAAGTCCCAGGTACCCTTCCCCAGTTTCCCCTACTGGTTACTTACATCTTACATGACTATAGTACAATAGCAAAACAAGGACCTTGACATTGTACAGTGTGCTTATAGCTTTGCGTCATTTTATCACATGTGCAAATTTGTGTAAGTACCACTGCAATTAAGATACAAAAGTATTCCATCACCACAAAGATCTCCCTGGTCACACCACTTCCATTCCCACCTCGTCATTCCTAATCCCTAGCAATCACTAATCTGCTTTGTATCTCTACAATTTTTGTTAACTCAATTCTTGGATTAATAAGAAAGTGTGTGTATCTATCTATATATACACAATTTTGTTAATTCTTGAATTTTTAACAAAATTGTATATATATATAGATAGATACACACACACAGCATTCTTGAATTAACAAAATATATATATTTATATATACATATGGATGTAATCCTTTTAGATATATGTGAAATACTCCTGTGTGTGTATTAAAATATAGAATACCAGACCTTAAAATGACCATAGAGAGTTTTTACTCCAGCTTTCTCATTTTCTCAATAAGAAAACTGAGATACAAACAGTCAGTTAGTATTTAGTATATAAATAAAAATGAATGTAGTCTCATCACCCAGAGTATAATGTGTTCCAAAGGGACAAGAAGCCTGAACACACTAGTAGGTTAAGGATAAAGGTGTATTATCAGTATTTCCTGCCAATTAGGTTTTTGAATACGTAATTGAGTACCTACTATGTACTAATAATACACTTCCCATTTCTTCTGGTTACGCATGGTAGGGAGAAAACCTCTATTAGGCATTGATTGTCTCTCACTAAAAGACACATGTCATTTTGCAAGGTGTGCCCCCTTAGCATCAGAGGCAAGAGGGCTCAGATTGGTTAGGGGAAAGAAAATTGAACTTTCCTTTTTTTTTTTTTTTTTTTTTTTTTTTTTAAAAAAAATATTTTTTTTTAAAAAAAAAAAAAAAAAAAAAGAAATTTCCTTTAGGGCATTACAACATTAATAACATCTTATTAATATGAATTAGATTGAAATATTAGAGGACTTCATTTAGCACAGTTAGTAAGTTCAGAAAACATTTGATATGACTGAAAATGTTCAATTAGTGACCAGGTTCACTAAAAGACTCTACATAAAGCTTGGAGTAGTATGCTAGTGCTTTAAAAACAGAACTGAACCATTAAAATTTTATTTGAACACAAAACATTCTAATGTGTTGTGTCTGGGCACATGATCATGAGTAGCTCCAGTGTACCCAATTTTATTTAACCCCATCTTATTTATTTTTCTGCCGAAGAAGTATCCTGGTATTCTGTGAAATATTCACTTAATTGAAAGCATATTAATTACTGGAGATGTATGGACTTTCCAACTAGACACTAGTCTCAGAGTTGCACCTTAAGCATATGAGCATTTACAGAAAACAATAATCTTCTTAGATCTTCCTCTCCACTAATTACCTAACACAAAAAAAGTTACTTTTAATCCAGTTTCTTGATTTTGGTCTTATATTTGGTCCATTTTGATTTGTTTGTTGTTTGGTGGTGGTTATGGTTATGGTGGTTGTTCTTGTTGAGCGAGCTTACTGGCCTGGTTGCTATTTGAGAATTTCAAATGAAATTATTACATAGCCACTGAAGGCCCGAACATTCTGGCAGCTTTGGGATGTGTTCCTGATACCTGTGATGCACACCACTGAACTTTCAGAACCTAGTAGCCACATTAAATTGAAAGCCCGCATTTATGTTTTAAGTTTGCTAATGAAAAAGATGCAATAAATTTTACCCCTGCTATCATCTAGCTCTTTTGAAGTTGGTGTGCTGTAGAGAATATATTAGTTGTGACAACAGATACTCTTCCCTGCTGTAATCAGTCCTATTTTGTAGCCACAGTTCTCCCTCATCATACTGAACAAGTTGTTACCTCCCCGAGGTTTCTCTGCATTTCCATTTACTTTGTTATCAGCAGAAAGGCTGGGGAAAGCCTCTTTGGTAATGACATCGATACGACACACACAGCAAGAGAGGTCAGCCTGTCAGAGTTCTAGAAAGAGCAGATGGATTAGGATGAAACTGGGTGCAAAATAACTTTGATAGAGTCTTTTAATGTAAACAGTTTATCTGTCATTGCCTTTCATTGAAATCCCTCACAGAACGATAGCATTTGGGCCGTTAAGGTTACAGAATGTAGCTGAATAAAATCTATACATTGTCATACTCAAACTCTCCACCAATTAGAGAATGAGAGGACATTTTAATTTATTCATTGAAGACAGGAAAGTAAATAGGATAACATATAAGGTTAATAGAATAACATTGGCCTTCATATTCCCAAGATTGTATTTCCCATTTGGCTATATTAGCACAGAGACTAGATTAACAAGAAACTGCTTAGGGCTTGTATGATGTGGTTTTTAAAATGCTTGAGACAAGTCCGTGACTGTTTAGAAACCTGTGTGCTGAATTTTTTTATTACAATTAGGTCTTCTCCTTTAGTACCAATTTTTTTGACTTGTAATCTATATATAATAGAATGCTTTGAGCATACAGAGATGCATGGAAGTGTAATGTTTTTACGTATTGTGCTTATCACATGGTCAGTAATGACCAAATGCTGGTTAATGTCTAATATACTTTATGAATTATCCAACTTTGAGCATTTCAGTTGCAAAGCCGATAGCTGTTTTGCTTAGCTTAGCACTTTACCACAATGACTTTAAGTCAAACACTGGTGAGGATATGTTGCTTGCCCCAATATCCAAACAGAAACAAAAATGGGTATGATGTCATTTCAAAATATATAATGTTCACGTATGACAGGGATGACCACAGCCTTTTCACCCGTAAAGAGCACACAGCACATATATGGTTCTGTAAAGAGTGTGGCAGTAAGAGTATCAGCCACCTCTGGAAAGCTGGGGACCACTAAGTACAGATTTCAGTTGAAGTGCCTGGAGAAACAGTCCTCATCATGTTGCCCTTTCTGGGCTGGAGGAAGTGGCTAGACATCATTGGTCCTTTCTTCACTCAAACCCCACCCCCTGTTTGGTCCCAGCACGTTCTTTTTCTTAAGTCTCTTCATCACCCCAATTAGGGTCCTAATCCATTCTTGCAGCCTGGAAGTTTCACTCTGGAGTCATTCATAAGTAAGTCTCAGAAAATGCAACATGTGTGCCTAACTTCATTGGTAGTTTCCAAGCCTTGAGTTTAATCAGGGTTCTGGAATATACCTAGAACAGCATGCACACCTCAAGCAAAAGTTATATAATGAAACACTTTGCCACTTTGAAAAAGTAAGATTTTGAAATTTATATTCTTGCTTGAAAAATTTACTGGGGCTTCGGTTTAGGGCTCAAGAATGCTTAACTCTGCCCCATCCCCGCCAGATATCTGCCATCTGCTAAAAAAGTCACCAGGCAGGCTGCAAACACCAAGGACCTTACTCTGCATGGAAAACTGAATTGATATTTTCTTAAGCAGCTATATTTACTTTTATGTTTATTTATCAAGAGCAAAGAATGTAAGCATTGTTAAGTGCACAGAAGGGTTTCCAAATTTGAGATAAACCAATCCAATATTAACCATTCAAAATACAGGTGGATGGGCAGAAAAAAGAAACAAAATTTTCTAAAATGTATGGGGTCACATAACTCATATTTCACACAGCAAAAATTTCATAGGAGTCTTTGGAACATTTTACTAAAAATGTATAAACTTGCTAAAGCTGATTTCTTGTTAATGGAGGCCGACTAAGGCTTCATATTTAGCCCTGAATCATATATATGTGTGTGTGTCTTTCTCAAAAAACTAAAAATAAAACTACGATATGATCCAACAATCTCACTACTGGGTAGTTTTCCAAAGTAAAGAAAATCAGTATATTAAAGGAATACTTGCACCACCGTGTTTATTGCTGCACAAGTCACAATAGCTAAGATATGAAATCAATCTAAATGTTCATCAACAAATAAATGGTTAAAATGTGATATATATATATATATAAACACATATATACACAAAATTGATTATTATTTAGCCATAAAAGAGTATAAAATCCTGTCATTTCTGGCAACATTGCTGCAAAAGCAAGTAGGGCTTTAGTTCGTCCCTCTCCTGTGGAGTCTGCACTCTGGATTCATGCCCTTCCCTGAGTTCTGGCCAGATTTCTCAATGGGTTCAAATTGTTACAGAGTTCAGCTGGAGGTTTCCTTCTCCCTGTAGCCTTTTCCCAGTGCCTCTGGCAGCCCTCCTAAAGGACCCCTGTGAGGCAAGGCGGAAATTGCTTACTGGGGGGCCCAGCAAGCTCACAGGGCTTTTCCCACTGCTTCCTCTACCCTTCCTCTACCCCTGTATTTTGCTAGCAGGGGTACTGTGCTTACAATAAAAATGGCTTGGGTATGGTTCCATAAAGTAGTAGGGATACAGGGAACCAAGTTACAATTGGCAACATTAAATTCACGCAGACAATGAGGGCAAGAGATAGTGTACAGACCAAATGTGTTAATACCCATGTAATTTTATTTGAATACTGACATAAGTGACACTCACCCATCACCTTAAACACACACATATAAATGAAGTCTGCAATAACATCCTTTTGTCTTATTGACAG